>NC_091476.1:109810738-110116123 GCF_036971445.1 Narcine bancroftii
AGCTATTTGGGTGGAATTGAGGAATGGGAAAGTTACAATTATAGGGGTGTATTATAGACCACCGAATGGGGAATGCGAATTAGAGGAACAAATTAGTAGGGAGATAGCAGATACTTGTAATAAGCACAGTGATAGTGGTGGATTTTAATTTTCCGAATATTGTTTGGGAAACCCATTCCGTGAAAGGGCTGGATGGGTTGGAGTTTGTAAAATTTGCGCAGGATAGCTTTTGACATCAATACATGGAGGTACCAACTAGAGAGGGAGCTGTGTTGGATTTTCTGTTGGGGAATGAAATGGGTCAAGTGACAGAGGTATGTGTGGGGGAGCATTTCGGGTCCAGTGATCATGGTGCCATTAGCTTCAAGGTAATTATGAAAAAGGATAGGTCTGGGCTCAGAGTTGAGGTTTTTAAGTGGGGAAAAGCTAGGTTTGAGGAGATGTGAAAGGATTTACAAGGGGTGGATTGGGACAAGTTGTTTTCTGGGAAGGATGTAATAGAGAAATCTCTTTTAAAGGAGAGATTTTAAGAGTATAAATCTTTATATACCTGTTAGGTTGAAAGGTAAGGTCAAAAGTTTGAGAGAGCCATGGTTCTGAAGGGATATTGGAAATTTGGTTCGAAAAAAGAGGGAGTACTGCAATAAATATAAGTAACATGGAAAAAAGATGCTTGGGTACTATATTGAATGTAAAAAGAATCTTAAGAAAGAAATTAGAAAAGCTAAAAGAAGGTATAAAGTGGCTATAGCAAGCAGGGTGAAAATAAACCAAAAGGGTTTCTACAAATATGTAAATAGCAAAAGGAAAGTGAGAGATAAAATTGGTCCAATAGAGAATCAGAAAGGACAAATGTGTGTGGAGCCAAAAGAGATGGGGGAGGTCTTGAACAATTTCTTTTCCTCAGTATTTACTGAGGAGAAGGATATTGAACTGTGCAGGGTAAAGGAAGCAAAGGGGGTATATATAGAGACTATAGTGATTAAGAAAGAGGTAGTACTGGAGCTTTTGAAACATACAAAGGTGGATAAGTCTCCAGGTCCAGACAGGATTTTCCCCAGGACCTTGAGAGAAGTTAGTAAGGAAATAGCAGAGGCTCTGGCAGTGATTTTTCAAATGTTATTAGAGACGGGTATAGTGCTAGAGGATTGGCGTGTTGCGCATGTGGTTCCTTTGTTTAAAAAAGGTTTGAGGAACAAGCCTAACAATTATCGGCCTGTAAGTTTGACATCTGTGGTAGGTAAATTGATGGAAAGCTTTCTTAGAGATAGTATATATAAGTATATGGAGGGACAGGGTCTGATCAGGGACACTCAACATGGATTTCTGCGTAGAAGGTCATGTTTGACCAATCTTGCTGAATTTTTTGAAGAGGTGACTAGGAATGTTGATGAGAGTAGAGCAGTGGATGTTGTCTATATGGACTTCAGTAAGGCCTTCGATAAGGTTCCACATGGGAGGTTAGTTAGGAAGGCTAAGTTCTTGGGAATTAATTTGGAGATAGTCAAATGGATTCAACAGTGGCTGGAAGAAAGGTGCCAGAGAGTAATAGTAGATAATTGGTTGTCAGGATGGAGGCTGGTGACAAGCGGTGTACCTCAGGGTTCGGTATTGAGACCGTTGTTGTTTGTCATATATATTAATGATCTGGAGGATGGGGCAGTAAATTGGATTAGTAAATATGCAGATGATACTAAAATAGGGGGAATTGTGGATGATGAGAGGGTTTTCAAAGATTGCAGAGGGATTTAAATTGCTTAGAGGAGTGGGCAGGAAGATGGCAGATGGAGTTTAATGTTGATAAGTGTGAGGTGCTTCATTTTGGAAAGAATAATCAAAGCAAGACATATGTGGTAAATGAGGGCACTGAAGAATGCAGTGGAACAGAAAGATCTAGGAATAATGGTGCATTGTTCCCTGAAGGTAGGAGTGCGTGTGGATAGGGTGGTGCTTGGCTATATAAATCAGTGCATAGAATATAGGAGATGGAACATAATGATGAAACTATACAAGGCACTGGTGAGGCCAAATTTAGAGTACTGTATGCAGTTCTGGTCACCAACTTATAGAAAGGATATTAACAAGATAGAGAGAGTGCAGAGAAGATTTACAAAAATGTTGCCTGGGTTTCAGCATCTGGAATACAAGGAAAGATTGAGCGAATTAGGTCTTTATTCCTTGGAACGTAGAGGCTGAGAGGGGATTTGATAGAAGTGTTTAAGATAATGAGAGGGATAGATAGAATTGATGTGGAAAGGCTTTTCCCATTGAGAGTAGGAGAGATGGATACAAGAGATCATGGGTTGAGAGTTGACGGGCAAAGGTTTAGGAGTAACATGAGGGGGAACTTCTTTACTCAGAGAGTGGTTACTGTGTGGAATGGGCTTCTAGGATAGGTGGTGGAGGCAGGGTCAATTTTGTCATTTAGGAAAGAGTTGAATAAGTATATGGATGGGAAGGGGATGGAGGGATATGGGCAGAGTGCTGGTAAGTGGGATTAGAGGAGGGTACTTGGATCAGTGCAGAAGGGCCAATTTGGCCTGTTTCTGTGCTGTAATTGTTATTTGGTTTTACATATATATATATATCTATATATATATATATAGATATATATATAGATATATCTATATATATCTATATATATATATATATATATAGATATATCTATATATATCATATATATATATATATATATATAGATATATATATATATATATATCTATATATATATATATATATAGATATATAGATAGATATCTATCTATATATATAGATATATATATATCTATATATATAGATATATATATCTATATATATATGTTCTTCCGACATCAGTGCCACAGAGATAGTCTCTTCCTCCTTACTCCAAGTGTCCAAAATGAAATGAGGTTGGAAAGTTCCAGCTGATTGCTGTAGAATTATCCCAATGTGTTTTTGCAGATCTCAAACAGAACCTTCACAATCTCAACCATTGCAAGAAGTATATAAAATTAAACTGTGCCATTGGGTCATGGGGCCATGCATTTGCTTGTATCTCGTTTATTAACCAATGTTGCAATGGCACGGAAAAAGATCTTAAATTAACAGCTGGATCCAGGAATTGAAGGAATCAGGGATCCTGTTTTTTCTCTTGCTGAAGAATTTTCCTACAAATTATAACATGGGTCTACGAAAACCAATCAAGCACTGGGTTTCAACTCTAACTTTTAATGATTCTCTTGGTATGGGTGGAAGTTGTTTGTCTGGTGATTGCTAAGAATCCAAAAAATTGGTGGCAAAAGAATCCAAAAAATTAACAGGGAGATCAGGAAGCGACACGAGGAATCCAAAACAAAAGGCTGCCATCCTAAAATTTTATATCAGGTCAAGTAAATAAAGAATTTGTGTTTATCTAGAAATTAATAGATACAATAGCATAGAAAGAAACCAATTTACTTTCATGGAGCATCAACACCAAACCCCACTTTAATGCCCACCTCCCACCCCACAAACCCACCGCTGTTGCAAGGATTGAGGGTTGTATCTCTATGATACAATTTTCAGTCTTGACAATATTGATCATTTATGACCACATCACCTCAACTTAGAGTCAAAGGACACAAGAGAGGTAGGGCAATGCTTAGGGTGAATGGGTGAAAGGGGTGTGGTGAATATTATAATAGAAGCAGCAGAGATTTGAAGACATTTCAGCCTAGGCAGAGGGGGAAATGGGCAGAAGATCCAAATCTAACCAACTTCCTCAGACTTCAAGTGACCTTTGAATGCTGGATATTAATCTTTGCTTATCTTGTTTCTAGGGGTCTTCATTATCTGCTGGTTGCCATTCTTCATTACCCATATCCTTAACAAGCACTGTAAAAAATGCAACATCCCTCAAGCCTTGTACAGTGCCTTCACATGGCTGGGTTATGTCAATAGTGCTGTGAATCCAATAATTTACACCACCTTCAATATAGAGTTCAGAAAAGCTTTCATCAAAATCCTCCACTGCTAAAGAATTTACCCAGAGGAAATAATGTGCCATTTGCCCTTTACCTTGAAAGTGTACAAAGATAACTTTGCTTGAGAATGACACACTTTAAACATGAACTGAATCCATCTTGTGTCATTATGGATAAATTGAGGAATGGAAGAAAGAAGAAAGGAATTCATTCATCAAGGACCTGATGGGGATTTGTGCCCCTTTATATGTGATCCATCCGAAATTTCAACACTGATTGTCAACATTGTAAAGTGAAAATGTCCACTTGCATGGCCAAAATTCCCATGTAATTATTACTCCATGACAATGTAAAGTTGATCAGTGGGTCCTTGAATTTTGTTTATAGCTGAGCCAGTGGAATTTTATGGCTGTAAAGACCAAAAAGAAATCTCGTCTCACCCTCCACATGTCTTCTTCAGAATACAAGAGTGTGCAACAAGAAGCTCTGCTCAATAACATGGCAACAGTATATGGTGGAATATCACTGCAGTGCACCAGGATGGAAATAAGGAACCTTTGTAATATGATCCATTAAAAATCAGCTGTGCTAGATCAATTTCAAAAGTTGTAAGACTAATCAGTATTTGTTTATATCTAATAGAAAATTGACAGATTAAAGATACACAGCTCATGAGCACATTGTGCAAGGTCAAACTAAACTTAAATCAAACTCCAGCTATTCAGTGAAATATCTAATCTCAACACATCCCTTTTCACACACATGGGATAAATAAAGGCTGGTATGTTATACAAAGCAATAGTTTGATATCAGAGATTGATCTGCCATTTTCTTAACATCTCCCTGTTTGCAAAGGAAGGTACAATTCTGGCTCCTGATCCAAGGCTTCCTCCTGGGAAATTTGGAGAAGCCTACAATGCTGTCTGGGATCAGAAAGCTTGCGGAGATTCAGTGCTTCATTGCCCCTTCACCTCTCAAGGTCAGCTAGGGATAGGCAACAAATGCTGGCTTTTCCAATGAAGCTCAAATCTGACAATTGAATTTTTTAAAAATCTTGGGAAGATATATTATCGTACAGCAAAATCCCATCATCCAGAATTCAAAATCACAGAAAATAAATAGGTAAAAGTCTGAAGGTTTAAAATTGACATCCCTAGCAATCAGTTCACCAATCCATGCAACATGCAATCGCAAGCAACCAGCAAATACACTTATTTGGCATCTACCAATCCCCATAGATACCGGATACCAGTGTATTTTACTGTATTTGTGTCCAAAAATCATACACGGAGAAGATTCACTGCAGTGGAATGAAAGACTATTTAGAGGTCTGAAAATACCAATACTAAATATCGAGCTGTGTTAAAACAACACTAGTACTAAGATATATTCTGACTTAATTCCCAGAAATCATATTCTGCCTATCATTTCATTGGGTTGAAGGAAATTGTGTTGTATTGTACTTCAGGCATTTTTTGACTTTTTTGTAGCACTTTCTCAATGCTTGAGGCTGTGCCAGCAAAGGGCCATGTTGTTTCCAGGTTTCAGTAAAAGGGCATTATTGAAATCCTCATTGGCTGCAAGAACATTTGTCATCACTTCCTGTTAATAGTTCCAACATGGAAGATTATCAAGGGCACCATCCACAATCCAAAGCATTTTCTCAAAGCATTCATTATTTTTCAGTGTTCAAGTTATGACTTTAAAATTAAGGGTTCAATCTCCAAGATCAGCTTTACAATAGGAGTTAAGGAGTTCATTTTCAAACCTTTAAATTATAAGACATTAGTTCAGAGGAGTGTCAACCATAGAACTGGAACCAGTTTGCAAACCAGAAAGAGTTTTATTTGTGCTTTTAGTTTTTTTTCTTGTTTAACTTGTTTGAATTTCTTGGGCCTCCAGTTGTATCGGAGAACTAACAGGTACAGATTCCCAAAATATGAGTGCCACGTAAATTACATGTTTATGTTCCCACTGACGGGACAAGCATTAGAAAATGATAATTCATCAAATCCAATCTATGCATGTATTGCTATGAATATATCAATGGTATGTGTTATGTTGTGAGCTCTTCTCAATACCCCAGTACCTTCCCACCATCTTCAAGCCTCACCCAGAATATGATGGAATGCTCTCCACTTGCCTTACAGCACTCCATAATCTCATCACCATCACGTCAAACATGTTCATTCCATCATTTTGGCTCTTATTCCTTCCATCATGATGAAATGTGTTCTCTATTTAAAAGTGCACCGTGTCATCTTGCCAAGCCTTGCTTGACATCTCCCTAACATATGGATTTAAACACTTTGAAGGACAAAGGGTGCACCAATTCCTCCAAACCACACATCATCCTCTCACAAATATTTAGTACCATTTCTTTATCTTTCATGGATAATTTCCCATCACTCAATTAATAGAATTGGTCAATAACCATTTTATAGATTAAAGCAGTTCGACTTAAGTTCAAGTTTCAAGTTTAACACATTTATATCTTGTGCAGTGAGAAGGGTCCTCCCATGAGCAGTCTAGCAAATCAACTCTAACATTAGTATATCCATGCAAAGTAGCAGATCCAGAGCCTAGTTGCAGGGCATAGGGCTACAAAGAGAAAGATCCATTCAAACATAGCAAGAGCATTGCTGAGCAGGCTATTCGGGAACCTGACGCCTGCAGAGAAGAAACTGTATTTAAGCCTGTGAGTGTGAAATTTCACACTTGATCCTTCTTCATGTTAGGAGGAGGGAGAAGAGAATGTGTCCAGGGTCCGGTGTGTTCTTCAAGAAGGCAACTCATCACACTTTTGCAAAGAAAATTAGGGATGGACAGTGTTGTAAATCACTGTTGAAAGTATTTGTCTGGTCGGTCACACCCATTGGCCGGCTGTACCTGTGGCCCCTTCCAGACTCCTGTATAAAGGTGACTGTTCCAAAGCCCCCTCCTCAGTGCAGGACAGTCGAGCAGTATGAATGTGCCTTTGTTCTTTAGTGAATAAAAGTCTATTGGTTTCTTAACCTTAGTCTTTAGTGAATAAAATTGATGCAGCATCAATTACTCATAGCTTTTGCAGTGGAGGAGATCCTGAAGCCATAAAAGCTGGAAATCACCTCAATCACCTGAGGCATCTAGCAACTTTTAACTCTGGCTACACTGTTTTGAAGCATTCCCGAGACAGCACTCTATGATCAGGGATGCTGCATCATACCAGGAGGCATGGACATTCTTAAAGGCCAGTACCTGCTGAAGATCAACATTGTCTATGCCAGGAACCTTCTAGTGACTGCAAACAGCGACCCACTGAGTTGAACACTGAGTACCTTCAGGAGCTGCGAACCTTTGGAAGGGTCAGTGAATGTAAGGCTATGACTGCTGCTGAGTACACTGACCAGGGATGCCTACGTCACCAGGATCAGGTTGAACTACAACTGCCAGAGACTTTTGGAACGAGGGGAGCTCAGTCTGCAGAGAGCTGTTGAGCCCCCAGAACATGGAGACCTACTCGACAGATAACGCAGCCACCTTGTGGTTACCCCAGGTGCTGCCATCTTGGCACGTGCCGCCACACCTTGACTCCACTAGCAAGTTGACCACTAGTGCTCCACGAACGCCTCCCACTGCTTTCACCCAGTTCCATGGTGACCCAACCACAGCCATGGTACTGTGGGAGCACCTGAAGTGCTGCTTCTGTGGTTGGGGAAAGCACCAGAGGAAATGTTGCCCAATGAAAGATCCTATCTGCTTCAACTGCGGGAAGGAGGGACATTACACCAAAGTGTCTAGGTCTGAACCCCTTCCTAGCAGTGCTGCATGCGGATCATGGGGGGGGGGGGCGGGCACCATCCTGGATACCACCATCACCAGCATCATGTGTGAACCATCTTTGGGATCCAAGAATGCTGAGTGTAAGCCGTGGAGGCCACCATCTTGGGAGCCATCTTTGGGATCCAGCAATGCCGCATACGGCCCCTGGGGGTGCCATCTTGGAAATTGACATCCTCCGTAACAGCAACAAGTAGCGACCCGACCCTGGTCTCCATCACACTCAACCAAGATAGCCCGCATCAGCTCACCAGGTCAATGATGGACAATAAATTAAATGGCCACGTGATGAGTTGCCTATTTGACAGTAGGAGGCTAGAGAGCCTCATACACTCCAGCATGGTGCAATGCTTCTCCCTTGCAGTAATGCCGGTGAAACAGAAGGTCTCCTTGGCCTCCACATCACATATGGCAGATATCCAGGGCCTACTGTGTAGTGACTCTGACTGTGCAGGGTACAGATTATAAAGACTTTAATCTTTTGGTAATGCTGCAGCTATGGATTTCGACTGGACCCATCCACCTCTCACTGACTCCAACAAGCAATTTTCAAACCAACTGCTGCATCCCCCAACTCCCCCCCTCCCCCACTCATCGTACACAGTCACCGACTCAGTCACCCACTGCGCACAGCTTGCGGGCTCGCTCCACACTTAAAATCACCAACCTCACCCCCAACTATAAACCCGATGCCACTAAAAGTAGATGGTACCATGCTGGGGACAGGGCCTTCATTCAGGCAGAGGTACAGAATTTACGTAAGGAGGGGATCATCGAAACCAGCACTAGCCCTTGGAGAATGCAGGTGATGGTAGTGAGGAATGGGGAGAAGAACAGGATGGTCATTGACTACAGTCAGACTATCAACAGGTACACACAATTAAATGCATACCCTGTCCCCTGCATAGTTGACATAGTGAACCAAATTACACAGTATTGGGTCTTTTCAACCATCGACCTGAAGTCAGCATATCACCAGCTCCCTATCCACCCAGAGGACTGCCATTACACTGGGGCCGAGGTGGATGGCTACTTCTACCATTTCCTACGGGTCCCCTTCGGCGTTACGAATGGCATGTCGGTCTTCCAATGGGAGATGGACTATATGGTGGACCAGTACAAGCTATGGGCCACTTTCCTGAACCTTGACAACGTCACCATCTGCGGCCATGACCTGCAGGACCATGATGCCAGCCTCCTCCAGAAATTCCTCCAAACTGCCAAGCTCGTCAACCTTATGTATAATAAGGCCAAGTCCGTATTATGCACAACCCACTTTGCCATCCTTGGCAATGTTGTTGAGGAATGAAGTCATTGGCCCAGACCCTGACTGCATGCGGCCACTCCTGGAACTTCCACTTCCCCATAGCCTTAAAGCCCTGAAAGAGTGTCTTAGGTTCTTCTGCAGACAAAGCCTGGCCCCCTCATCAAATCCACATCCTTTCCTCTGATGGCAAAGGCCTGTGCAGCTTTCAACCGCATCAGTGCAGACATTGCCAAGGCCACAATGCATGCAGTGGATAAATCCATCCCATTCCAGGTGGAAAGCCATGCGTCAGACTTAACCCAGGCTGGCACACCAGTTCCTTTCTTTTCCCGAACCTGACAGGGCCCCAAAATTCGACATTCCTTGATTGAGAAAGAGGCCTAAGCAATTGTCGAGGCAGAGCAGCACTGGCACCATTACCTGGATAGTAAATGATTTACCCTGCTAACTGACCAATGTGTAGTTGCATTCATGTTTAACAACCAGCAAAATTTAAAAAGACGGTACTGAGATGGAGAATTGAACTGTCCACCAACAATTGCAATATCTTATACCAGCTGGAGAAACTTAATGAGCCACTGGATGCCTTGTCCACAGAACTTAGGCTTGTGTACGGATTGGCTGTTTACAAACCTTCCGTAATGATCTCTGCCACCCCGATGTTCACAGGTTCTTCCACTTCATCAAAGCCCACAACCTGCCGTACTCCATCTAAGAGATTAGATCCACAACCAAGAACTGCCAGGTCTGCACTGAGTACAAACCACATTTCTACGAGCCAGACAGGGTACAGTTAATAAAACCCACCCACCCCTTTGAGCAGCTCAATGTTAACTTTAAAGGACCCCTGCCCTCCACAGACTGCAACGTGTATTTCCTCAATGTCATTGACAAATATTCTCATTTCCTGTTTGCCATCCCCTCCTCTGACATGACAGCTGCCAAAATCATCAAGGCCCTACGCAGTCTCTTCACTCTGTTTGACTTCCTCAGCAATACCCATAGTAACTGGGGGTCCTCTTTTATAAGTATTGAGCTGCACCTGTACTTGTTGGCTGGGGACATTCCCGCAAGCAGGACCGGTAGCTAGGGGCCTTCCAGTCTCCTGCTGGCAAGAGGTCCTCCCAGAGGGGCTCCACTCCATCAGGTCCCTTCTATGCACTGCCATGAATGCCACACTACATGACCATGCCGCCGGCATAGCTGACATGCCCAGGGCCAGTCCGACTCTGCAAGCATGTGAGAAGACATGTCTGACCCTCTAGTCGAAAAGGTCCATCTCCTCCATGCCAACTCCAATATGTCTATGTTACATATCCTGATAGACATGGACACTGTCTCCATTAGGGATATAAGTACTTCAGGGCCCTGGAGACCTCCACTGACCTCCCCACACCCCTTTCACCCCTGACCACACATGATGCACCTGAACCATGGTATCCGGCCTCTTCCCCAATAGAGTATACACCAGACTCATCTTCGCTTGCCCACCAGTTCAGCACTGATGAGCACATGCAGGGGCTCGAGACCATCCAGGACCACAGTCACAATCAGTTCTACGATGGTCCCAATGAATGATCAGACCACCTAAGGGTCTTAATTTGTGAATTTGTAAGCACCACTTCAGTCTGCTGGACTCTTCTTAAAAACAAGGGGTGAATGTGATAAACCACTGTTGTATGTATTTGTCTGGTCGAACACACGCATTGGCCTGCTGTACCTGTGGCCCCTCCCACAGGCTCCTGTATAAAGGTGACCATTTCACAGCCCCCTTCTCGGTCCAGTACAGTGAGCAGTAAAGATGTGCCTTTGTTCTTTAGAGAATAAAAGCCTATTGGTTTCTCAACCCCAGTCTTTGAATAATTGATGGTGCATTAGACCGTAAATGCTGGACTTTGTGAGGGCTGCTCATATGACAGGTTTGAATACATTAATCAAAACAAATAACATCATGAGGTAGCAAAAAAAATAAAACAAAGTTGAGCTGCTTGATTATCAAACATTTCACTTTTACATACAAGGAAAACAATTGCCACAAATCCCCCCTCTTTGAATAGAAGTTTATCAATTGAATACCTGTCTGGTTAAAATCCAATGATTAACACATTTCCAAAGCCATGAAGGCTCATGAAAATGCTCCGCTCTATATTAACCATAAACCCTGTAGCTGACTGCCATCTACATCAGTCTCCTTCTCTGCAGATGCAAATCCTTGCGTCAATTTACTGAATGCAACACTGAGCGGTTGCCAAACAATAAAACCATTGTACGTCACACAGAGATGGTGTAGACTCTCATCGAGGAGAAACAATGTTAGTCACCAAATCCATCACATAATACCGGAATGCAGAATATTTCGGAAAAAGCATGAAGGTGTTTAATTGGTCACTGGTTATTCCTCAGACTGGTACAGTTTTAAGCAATCAACATATTGGAAAAATGTACCATTGTTAGTCCTATAGCAGATAGATTCTTCAGTCAATTTATCATCTTCTGTGATGTAAAATCTGCATTGGGCTGCAGGATGTATTCCACTGGAGGACTTGATTTCTGCATTGTCTGATGTCCTGAGGTGATCTAATCCAGAGAACTATTCCTTGGAGGACCTATGGAATGGAATATTCTCCCAAAGTTTGACAGCGAATACATTGTGCAATGCCAAGGAAAACCAAACAATATGTTTTTATTTAAAAGAACAAATAACAGCAAATTATGTACTGAATGAAGCTAGATTAGCATGACAAATTGCTGGGTATTACATGTGCTTGGAAGACAATTCCTCTGACAGTTAGTGTGAAAATAGGCAAAGTTCATGTAACAATTCAATCCAAATTAGATTTATTCTTCCATTTTAAATCATTGCCTTGTTCCGATTTATAGAAAACCAATTTCATGTGTACATTCAAAACCTTTAGAGTGCTGCTTGCTTGTTTCCAAAATGCTTTGCCCTGTTTTGCTGCTCTTTACCCTGCAACTTCAAGCACCACTAATGTAATGCAGACATTTACCAGAAGGAACTGAAATCGACTTTCGCCATGTAAATTAGTTTGCTGTATCAAAGCATTCAACAAAATGTATTGATAGATTGATGACTGACAGATTTGTTGCACATATTGCACTGTGCAGAACATGCTCTCAGAATATAATAAAACCTTGGGAAATGGGGTTTCTAAGAATCCTTAAACATGAAAAAAAATCGTAGATTATTGACATAACAAAGACATGTTACAAGTTGAACTAACAGGTTGTAACGCGACTAAATCACTCAGAGACAAGGGAGGAGGACAAACACACTTTTAATAGCTTACAATCAATGGCCGGAAGGTACAATAGTCCTCAGATGAATATGAGATAAGGCAGGAAAACCAGGGTTTATACTGAGGTAGATGAGGACAGAGCCGGGGAGGAACCATCAGTCTGAACAATACATAGACAGTGAATTCCAGTTCACTGCACAGGTTTTCAGGAGTGATTTTTGGATTGGAACTGGCAACTTATGCCAAATGCTTTCATCAAGCCTTAAGCATTAGAGTGATTACCTGCTCACTATCATACAGTTCTATGTGAGTGCTTGCATATTTCATCACAAAATAGCAAAAACAATAGTGGACCGACCAAAAGAACCTCATTCTATCATTCAATGGCTCAACTTCCCATTTCCTCCATTACAAAAGAAAACAGATTTCAAAAGTGCTTGATTGGCCATAAAATGCTTTGGAATGTCTTGAAAGGGAGGTGATCCACTTGCCCTGAGGATATCTTGAGGAGAAGATGAATACAAGTCTACCAGCAAGTGAGTTGGTCCAAAAGGGGATGGGACAATGTTGGAAGGGGCTCATTAGCCCTGTTTTTTGAAAATTTTATTTATTAGTATCTTTTATACATTTCAGATTAACTTGCAATATCATTACATAATAGATACTAAATAATTGCCAATTTTCACCCCCCCAACTCCCACCATCACTAACCCCTGCAGATAGAAGAAAAAGATAGAAAAAAAGAAAAAGAAATAACACATTCATCGAAGTAATTATAATCACATTAATAATATCATAAAACTTTTATTGATGAAAGTACCAAATTTTCGGGGGGGGGGGGAATTGGATTAGAAGGTCTGGATTAGTCTATATTCATAAATATCATATATGGCTCCCAAATTTAATCATAATCATCTTTCATATTATAAGTAATTTTTTTCTAATGGGAGACTATATTTAATTTCATTGAACCATTCTTTTTTTCCCAGTTTCCACATTTTAGCTACTATTGCTGTTACTGGATTTAAACATCTCTTTCTATATTTATCTAGTTCCAATTTAATGTCTTCATATATATTACCCAACAAAAAAATTCTTGGATCTAATTTAACCTTCACTTTTAATATCTTCTCTAATATAACACATAATTCTTTCCAGAAATTTTTTATCTCTTCACACAACTATACTGAATACAAAAAATTACCAACCTCTTTTTTACATCTAAAACATTGAGCAGAAAGGTTAACTTTTTTCAACTTATAGGGTGTATAATACATTTGATGTAAAAAATTACATTGAATCATTTGATATCTAACATTGATATCTACACAATTTCATCCATATTTCTTCTTGAATTTGTATATTTAAATCCTGTTCCTACTTCAATTTAGTTTTATATAAATCTTTTCCTTTATTTCTTGTCATTTGTTATGCATAGTAGTTACAAATCGTCAAATAATAAAGGTACCTGTTATAATATATTCAAATTGACTGCTCCGGAAGTCTCAGTCCATTCCAATTTTCTTCTTCAAATATGATCGTAATTGATAATATACAAATATTGTATTTTGTAATATCCCATATTTCTCATTTAATTGATCAAATGTCATAAAAATTGAACATCTAAAACAATCTAATATTTTCTGTATACCTTTTTCATACCAATTGTCAAATAAAGAATTATTTATTGTAAACAGAAGAAGTTGATTTTGTATTAAATTCAATTGAGCCAGCTGATAATTGTTTGTACCTCTTTCTGCATGTATCCCATTCCATATTCAATACAAATGTCTTAAAAATGGTATTTCTTTTCTACCTTTAAAAATTTCATAGATCCATTTATACAATATTTGGTCTGGACTTTCTTCACCTATATTATTCATCTCAATATCTACCCAAGATTCTTTTCTTCCCTTTGATACCAAGAAGACAAAAATCTCAATTGAGCAGCTTTATAATAACTTTTAAAATTTGGTAATCTCAAACCTCCTTGATCTTTTTTCCATGTCAACTTTTCCATACTTATCCTTGCCAATTTTTCTCTCCATAAAACTCCCTAATATTCTTATTTAAGCATCTAAAAAAAAACATTTCAGACACCTGAATTGGTAATGTTTGAAATTAGTATTGAATTCTAGGAAAAATATTCATTTTAACACAATTCATATGCCCTATAACATTACAGGTAATTCCTTCCATCTTTTAAAATCTTCCTCCAATCTTTTTAAAATTGTTAAATAATTCAATTTATACAAATTATTCAATTCTTACTTACTAATATCCCCAAATATTTAACCCCTTCACTTTCCCATTTAAATTTTACTAACTTTTTACATGGTGTATAATCTGCATTAACCATCGGCATCATTTCACGTTTATCCACATTAACCTTATATCCTGAAACTAACTCATTAGCCCTGTTGAAGAGCTTCAGTTTTTCTCCTGAAAGGGTGTGGAAGACCATTTCACTTTCCGTACCTACTTTAAAGTAGGAATCCTGATTCCCAGTCACCACTTTCGATTAGATGTTTGCAAAAGGATGCAGTTCCACTGTTTAGATCACAGGATTTATTATTGAGGTTCTTTCAGAGCTAGATGGCAACACTGAATGAAAAACTGAAAGTGGTGAAAAATTTCAGTAACCGGGACACTTCTGTAGAAAGAGAAAAGTTTTAATATTTCAGGTTGAAGACAATTTGCGAAGCTCTCACCTTAGATTCTGCCTGAAGGCTTCTAGTAATTTCAAATTTCCAGCATGTTTTTTTTTCATTATAACTTATTTACTAATAGAAGGAATGGTATGAGACCAGAGATTTGCATAGAATACAATGAGAAATTGAATGTTACTAATTTAAGTCTTTCACTGATCATTCTTTTCAAATTGGGGAAGAATTAGACTTTGCTAAGGTGACTTTTCACTTCATAAGTTCAAATGCTCTTTAATTTGTATGATTCCATGGTTTCCTCTTCATGTGGCTGTCTCTGCAGATGGTGACATGGAAATTGAATTTTCTATAATTATAATGTAGCAATCATGAATATATGTTCAGAACTTGGAACTATTTCTCTCAGGGGCATTCACATAAAGGTGCACAGAGGGAGACCAGTTCAAATAAAATATATGAGCCTTTGAAAGTGCCAGTCTGATTGTAAGAAAAAGTTCAAGAAGAAAAATTTAAAAATTAAACATCTAAAAGCAAAACTCTCTTACACAAGAGCACCCTGATTTAATTGGTATCTAAGCTTAATTGTTAGTTGATACGTTTGTCCCTGATTTCTCATGAATCTGGCCACAGTCTATATAAATATTCAGCATACAGCCCATGCCTGCTCTATTTGTGATGATATTCTTTTCTTGCAAGACTATCCAGTTAGAATACCCTTGGAAGTTTGCAAACAGTTCCCCTTAGGCAATGATTGCAACAACATGCAATTCAAGTTCAAGTATATTGTCATCCGATTGTACAAGAACAACCTGACAAAACAGCATTCTCGGGTCCTCGATGCAAAAATATGCAAACTCTCATCAGACATGACTCACATAAGATGACTAGCACATATGCAGCACATATAGACATACATTAAAATAATTAAAAGTTGTTTAATAAATGATAGAATCTCGGAGGGTTGGTATGAGCAGTTCATTCAGTCATTCAGAAATCTCTCTGCCCTCGGGATGAAGCTGTTTCTCAGCTAATAATAATGATGATAATTTATTCATCATCTTGAAGGAAATCAATGTCTCTCTTCTGAAGAGCTTCACCAAACTTATCTTTTAATACCATGCCGAGCAAGCAACCTATCAATCTCAATTTTGGAGTTCTCGAAACAGCATTTTAGCTGAAAGGTTTCAATATTCTCCTGACACTTCACAAGAGGAAGATCATTTGGACATCACCTCTGAATGTCCTCATGCTAAAATTATCATTGACCAATATTTTTTATAAACTTTGCCAAAGATAAATTTGGCCTTCGAGGACAATTGATGAGATTAAAATGATAATGAGGAGACACTAAAAAGTTAACTGTTAAATACTGATCAAAGTCAAGGAGATGCTGATCAAAGTCTCGATGTTTCCTCAAATCATTCCATGGTCTCACTGGAAATGCTGGATGGCAAATTCTTGTTCAAAAATGTAAAGAACTCCAACCTAGTGTGGCCTAGCCAGTTATTCAGATGTAAATCCAGCAAGAGTCCAGAAAAAAAATTAATAAACTAAAAGGACCAGTAAAGGAGATTCAACATACATTTGGTAAGGACAACTCAATGGCTGTCATCGGATCAGTGCAGTTGACATTCTGTAATGAATTTCAAAAGGCATTTGATTAATTGCCATATCTTCTGAAGCTGCAGAGTGCTGGAGGCGAGTCCAAGGACCCTCAGTGACTCTGAGGGGATTCTATTTTGCTTATCTTTCTCTATCTGTAAGGGGTACCATGAATCTTTGTTTGCCCTAATGGCAGACTGAAGGTATTTTAATTTATTATTTATTTTCTTTCTTTTAAAAAATATTTATATTGAGTTCAACATATAAACTTACATACAAAATTTTAAGGAAAACACATAACAAGTCATCTCATACATACAAGTACAAAAAAAAAGGATGGAATTACATTAGATGTTTTTTTTATCCACATGAGAATCGTTATTGAATTAATCTATGAAAACCATGTTAAACCCCATATTTGTCTAGTTAATCCAATTAAAAATTGCTAAAAAAAACAAACATTTTTTTAAAAAACTAAAAACCAAATCTAATCTCCCTCTAATCAAGGTCACCTTGGTAAAAGAAAAGGGAAATTGTGGATTGGATAGCGACCTCCATACATCAGACAGAGAATCTCTGGAACATTCAAATTTCTGAATTCTTTCAATCATGAATAGTATTCAATGAAAAGGCCCCACATCTTTACAAATTATCAATGGGGACATGGAGATGGCTGAGGAATTTAACAATTAACAATTACTTTGCATTTGTTTTCACCAAGGAGGATATAGTTTATGATCAGAATAGGGGTAGGGGTCAAGCGGTATCTAAGGACTTGGTGAAATTACCAAAGGAAACAGAGAATTTGATAGATATTCAGATCCAGAAGCAGGAGGTTTTGAGCAAATTGTTAGAACTGAGGCCTGATAAGTTCCCTGGGCCTGATGGGCTGCATCCCAGGGTGCTTAGAGAGGTTGTTCTGGAAATTGTGGAACCACTAGTCGACATTTTCCAAAGAGCATGGTATCGGGGAAGAGTGTTGTTATGGATAGATAATTGGTTGAGAAATAGGAAACAAAGGGTTGGGATAAACAGGTCATTTTCTGGATGGCAAGATGTGACGAGTGGGGTCCCACAGGGGACGGTGTTGGGCCCTCATTTGTTTATCATTGGATGAGGGGATTAATAACTACATATGCAAATTCGCAGATGACACTAAACTGGGTGGTAGTGTGAAGTGTGAGGAGGATGCCAGGAAATTGCAGGGGGACTTGGACAGTTTAGGGCAGTGGGCGGAAAGATGGCAGATGAAGTTTAATGTGAGTAAATGTCCATTTTGGATCCAGAAACAAGAGAGCAGAATATTATTTAAATGGAGTTAAGCTAGGGAGTGGGGTAATGCAAAGGGATCTGGGTGTTCACCAGTCATTTAAAACTAGCATGCAGGTTCAGCAAGCGGTGAAGAAAGCGAACGGTATGTTGGCTTTCATAAAGTGGTGACTGGAGTATAGGAGCTGGGAAGCCCTGGTGAGACCTCACCTGGAGTTTTGCATCCAGTTCTGGTCCCTATGTTTAAGAAAGGACATACTTGGTATAGAGGGAGTGCAGAGCAGGTTTACAAGGTTAGTTCTTGGGATGGCACGACTGTCATACGTAGATAGGTTAGAAAGACTTGGATTATATGCGATGGAGTTTAGAAGGATGAGGGGAAACATGATTGAGGTATTTAGGATTATCAAAGGGCTTGACAGGGTGAAATCAGAGCACATGTTCCCAATGATGGGTGAGACTAGGACTAGAGGGCATAGTTTAAGAATACAGGGAAGGCTATTTAACACAGAAATTAGGAGATTTTTTTTTACCCAGAGAGTTGTGGGTCTGTGGAATGCATTGCCTCAGAGGGTAGTGGGGGCGTATTCGTTGGATAGATTTAAGAGAGAATTGGATATGGCTCTTGTGGGCAGGGGAGTTAAGGGTTATGGGGATAAGGCTGGGATTGGTTATTGAAAGGGAAAGATCAGCCATGATCCATAAATGGTGGTGCTGGCTCGAAGGGGCAATTGGCCTACTCCAGCACCTATTGTCTATTGTTTATGGTCAAATTGAAACTTTCTATCTTTAGTTTTGTATCTAATTTTGTCCAAGCTTAAATAGGACATTACATCATATAACATCTGTGTATGGGTAGGTGAAGAGTTAGTTGACTTATAATCCATTAAAGAGAAATAGGTTAAGAGTATAGGCTTAATTTAGAACATTTTTTGGTTATAATAGTTTTTCTCTGGCTCGTCCCATTATAGATAATCATATTTTTCAGCTGTCACTGCTGGATGTAGATTTCAAGGAATGGTATAGATTGGGTATCCAAAGTTATAAGGATCTTTTTATTTGAGATCTTTGCCTCTTTTGAACAATTATCAGCCAAATTTAATTTTTCTACAGACATTTTTTTAGATATTTATAAATTAGACATTTTGTTCAGTCCAAGCTTTCTAATTTTCCTTGAATCTCAAATACTAATATTCTTGATTCATTTTTTTCACAGTGGATTAATATCATGTATTTATAATGATTTATTGAATTTAAGATCATCCTCAATGGTTGAGATTAAGAACGATTGGGAATGAGATTTGAACTTACATTTTCAGATGAAGATTGGTACTCGATTCTCAGCTTAATTAATGATTCTTCATTTTGTGCAAGGCATTGCTTATTACAATTTAAGGAGGTACATAGAATACGTATGTCCAAACGTAAATGATCTTGTTTTTAATGCAGATATTGATCCACTATGTGAAAAGTGTAACATTTTTGAAGCTTCACTGATCCATAGATTTTGGGAATGCCCAAATTTAGAGAGATTTTGGAAAGACACTGTTCAAACTTTATCAATGATTTTTAAGATCAATATGGAACTTTGTTTTTGCACGTGAGCCAGATATACTTCTGTCCGCAACTCAGGAAAATTTTTAGCTTTTACCACGCTGATAGCCAGATGAGCAATTTCATTGAAATGGAAAGATGACTCTTCACCTATCCAATTTATCATTACTTTTCTGTTTTATTACATGACAATAAATATGATCTGAGATGAGCTGTCTTAGGCTTGTGACAGAATTAAAGCCTATGATAGTATGAACAATGTTACAAATTGATTAATAGAAAGCAGACTGCAGCTATTTTAACAGAGAGAGAGGGGATTGAAATTTCTTACACTTCAACCGGTACTTCTGATACATGTTAATAACTTAGTGATCACAAAATTTGGATTGAGGAAGATGGTCAAGTTGTTTTGTGAAATGGGAGAAATGTATGAGATGAAATTCAACACCAAAAATGATGAGGTGGCATATTCTGGTAGCAAGACTATGGAAGAGCATTGAAAAGGTGATGAAGATGTATTCAGTCATCAGCAAAAGGAATTGAATGAACAACTGCGGGTAAAACTAAGTGGAGTGAAACATGGCGCACTGCTGTTTTGAGAATGACATAAGCTTCCCTCTAGGCTTCATGATACATAAATTTAATGATTTAGATGAGCACAATTTTGGTTTTATTCATTTGCAAGATGTGGTTGCTGTGGTATCCTTGGTGGCATTTGAAAAGCCAGTGCAGGTGCTCTCAGAATTAATTCCCATATTTACATACTTTTGCGGCATGTTTCCAAGTCAGGATGATTGGAGAGGAAACTGTAAGTAATGGCATTTGCAACTGGTTGCTGTCTGTCTTGTTTGATGTTTGATGTAGTTGCTGTAGGTCTGGCAGATGCTGTTGAAGAAATCTTGACTCGAAGAAGGTATTCAGCACACATGTCTTCATTAGGGTACTGAGTACAGAAGTTAGGACTTCATGTTACAACTTCACAAGACATTGGTAAGACTACACTATTGAGTGCAGTTTTGGTCACATGGCTATCAGAAAGGTTGTCTTTAAGATGGAAAGCATGCAGAAAAAGTTCACGATGATCTAACAAAGAATGGAAGGCTTGATGTAAAAAGCGACTTGATAGGCTAGGGTTTTTTCCTCTGACGGGAAGTTATGTGGACACCTAATTGAGAAAAATAAAGTGTGGGACATAGATAAGTTGAATGGTCACGATCTTTTTTCCCCAGAGGTAGGGGAGTCTAAAACTAGAGGGCATCTATTTAAGGCGAGAGGGGAAGAGTTAAAAGGGACCTGTGGGACACCTTCCTCATATAGAGTGTGGTGGATATATGGAAGAAACTGCCACAAGAAATGGTAGACAAGGACAGTTGTGATATTTAAAAAGTACATTTTGCAGTTCCAATGGTGGAAAGAGTGATTATTTAGGTTGGAAACTTGGTTGCTACCCTCTCATTATTATAAACTCTATAATTACACGCCAAATCAACTATCAGATTTAATTGCTATTTCTGCAGAGCTGGCATGAAGGCAAAAAGAGCCATGCATGTTCCGATCAATCCACCATCAGTTGATTGAGTTTGATTTACCACCACTATCACATTAAATCTGCCTTTTGGTCAAACAAATAGGAATCACTAGCCTTGTGAATGCTTAGCTTATGCCAAGTCCAGTAATGTTGTGACACATTCTCCAACCAGCATATTGGTGCTTTGACACTGCTAGAACCAACAGACCAGCTGTGCATTTATCTCTGCCCCAGAGGTTGGTGGAGATCAGATCATTAGAAATATTTAATGAGTTGGATTAACATTTGAGCAATTGAGGAAATGAGAACCAGCACAGATGTTGAGGTTAGTGTCAATCAGCCATGATCATATTGAATGGCAGATGAGACTTGAAAGGCCTGGTGGGCCTTCCTTCTCCCGTTCTGTGTTCTTGACTCTGTCACTTTAATGATGGTAGAGCTCTGCTAACTCTAGGTTGGAGCCATTGTTGTATCGTGAAGGCAAGAGCAGCCCGTCAATACACATTGGAGAGGGATGTCAGATAGTCCTTCAAAGCCTACTCCTGATTAACCCTGTGATTGAAGGAGCTGCTGAGTGCAAACTTAGTGACCTAGAAGCAAGGAAGAAAAAATAAGTCATTAATGAAGTCAATGCCGTTTTAGGGCCCCGTTTCTTCTTTTAGGCAGAAGTGCGAGAAAGAAAGGAATACTATGCAGTTTTACGTGATTAATTCATTCCTTCAAATGTAAGAGTTATTTACAATCAGTTGGATTTAGCCAACATAAAACTCGGATGTGGTAACAATTGTGATTAATTCTTTGTTTAGAAAATGTCAAGAGTTGGGCTTTAAAAACACCAAAATTAGACATGGAGATGACATTAAAGGATTTTAATCTTCATTTTGAAATATTGGACAAAAAATAGTTTCCGTTTGAAAGTACTCAAATTGTTTAATAAGAAACTAGCCATTATTTCACAATATGACTGATAGTGGAAACACAAAACTTTCTCTCCATCCTTGCAGTTTACAGAACATTTGTACGTGAGAACAAAAGCATTTGAACTGTTTTAAATAACTCGCAATTAAAATGAGCAAATGAATGACTTGCAAATATTGTTACTGGAAAATATCTGACAAATAATTATTTGATAACACCAGTAACTCAAGATAATTAATGCAAAATTGCAAGCTATTTTTGTTACTAAAGGGGAAGTTAACAATGTGAGTGGACCACAGCAAAAATTAATGATAACTTGTTTTATTTCTTTGTTGATTATAATGCTTATTTGGGAGTGACAGCTCAATTTAGCTCTCATTTTAAACTATTTTGAGTCAAAAGTCCATGCTATTTCTACAGTGACCTATAATGCAGCTTATTTCACATTTTTAAAAGTGAAAATTTGCAATGCTGAAACTGGAAACAATTGTGAAAATCTGGATCTGAAGTTAAAAGAAACATGGTCTTCAAGTACTTTATAACTCCTTGCTATGTTCAACCAGACCCCAACACACTCAATAATAAAAAAAAGAGAGGATAATGCAAATACACAAACAGGATCCAAAAATAGCACGCAGAAGGAGCTCTCCCTTCAAACAAAAAGTAGCTTTATCGATGGTTGGATTAGCAAAGTTGCCATCTCTCCTTTACCCTCGAGGGATTAAAGAACAGTGGTATTGGTTTTCCAGAAATCTTCCAGCATTCAAATATATTTTTAAAAAATCCTACTTTCACTGTCTCTGAATTCTGCTTAATCATGGTATTTTTATTAAAGCAAGAACCTATCTTTTATTTCTTACTCTTCTACCAGCTATCCTTTGAGGTTTTACTACTGGGATTGGGCCATTTAATAGCATGACAAATATAGGAGCACCAAGAGCCTGTGCTTTGTTTATTTCATGGATTGTGTAGATTCTGGGCTCCCACATGGTCACTCATGCAGTAGTGTTCAGTCTTCTGGCTATTTGCTTAATGGTGTTTGTGGCTGTTCACCATTAATTGAACCTGTGAGACAAAGGATAATGGCACATACAACTAAGTTTTTTTTTGACCTATTATCTATTTGCTGCCTAATTTCATTAAGTAAAAATGTCAAATGAAAGTGAGGAACAAACTTGATTCAAGTACTTTGTTTAATTGATCTCTACATTTAAAGCTTCAATAGCCAGGGTCACATTTTAAATGATAGAGCTAGAAAAAGAGTTGAATTTGAGGCAAATGCCCAAATATATCGAAGACAAGCATTTGCGTACTTCAAAAGTGAAATTAATGAAGAATGTTACAGTATGATCACATGAACTAGCCCAAAAGTGGAGGAGAACTAGCAAATTTAGTGTTAATCACGATATGGCAAAATAGTTTATATTTAGTGGTGTGAACAATATTGGATAACATATGTTAACTAACTATTGATGAAAGATTGTTCCATTTTAAGAAAAAAAATGTCTGAGGTAGCCTCATCTCATTATTAAATCAAAACATAATTTTAATTTTCTTAGAAAATGCAATGATGTTTGGCTGTGGGGTTACTTACAAATATGGAATGCAATTCACAGAGAAATTGTGTTATTAATAAATACTGCTTACCAGTTGGCCTTCTTGTTTCTTCAAGTCTTTGTTCCGATTAAATCTTTTCTCGGAAGGGCGTGATGACATTTTACTTGCGTCCCTTGGGGCATCTCTGCAACTGCCAGAGCATACTCGAAGGGTCAAAAGGTTCAGATTTGGCAACTGAAAAAATAAATGAATCAAGAAAGCATGGGATGAAAATAAAGCCAATCATCTCATGAAGCTCCATCCAATCAGATTGATGGGCCTAACCTCATCATGAAATGAACTGACTAGAAATTCATAGCACTTGCATTTAATTCACAATAAAAATGGTCATTTCCCATGATCATAAGGACTTTTTAAAGACTGATTTTATTCTGAGAGTTTGTTAACCAAACTCTGTAAATAATTACCTGAACAGAATGTGAAAATAGGACTTTTTGAAATCATATTTTGTAATATTCAATCATCTTTGTGATGTCCTATATAATGATTCTATAATTTCCATTTATTGAACCCTGATTTGCAGAATTATCTTGGCCCATATGAAACAGTCCCAAGATTGAGGATTTATGCATGAACTCGAAGAATCACGTTTCCTTCTCTAATATCTGCTTTTTAATAATGATCCAACAAGGTATCCAGTCTGATTTGAAAGCACATTGGAATATGAAATGAGTTACATACCGTATAAGCACCTGTAATAGTCGAATTTTGGGGGTCATCAAATTTTTACACAGGTCATACTTTTGTCCGCGGTAAGTACACACATTGTTCAAAGTGTTGGGAGCTCAGATGGCTGCGACTGGGTAGTAAATCCACGTTCAGGGCATCAGAAGCCAGGGCCTAGGGGATAGTCTATAGCCAGGGCATCGGGAGCTCAGATACGCAGGCAGCCATGGGGAGGATCCACGCTTGTGGCAGGTGACTGGGTTGATGATCCATGGTTGGGGCATCAGGAGCTCCAAGGGTGGGTGGGCGGGTCAGACATTGGCAGCTCCAGTGGGGAAGTGGTTAGGGCATCGAGAGCTTGGATGGGCAGGCAGCTAGGACCAAGGAGGGAGTCTATGGCCAGACCCTAAGGAGCTCAGAGTGGCAGGTGGCCGGGGTGAAGATCTATGATCTGGCCATTGGGAGCATGCAGTAAGTAACAACAGAACACAGGTACACAATCCTTTATCCGGAACCCTTGCGGGACAGTATTTTCCGAATTTTGGATTTTTCCGGTATTCAGAACAAAAGCCAGCTGCCCCAGATTTATGTTGCTGTATCCAGCCCCATCCAGTCACGTTGTTGTCTCTCTCCCCCTCGCCCACCTGAGTCGCTTTGCCATCTCTCCCCCGCTCACCTGAGTTGCACTGCTGTCTCTCTCCCCCGCCCGCCTGAGATGCGCTACCATCTCTCTCCCCCCAAGTCACGCTGTCATCGTTCTCTCCTCCTCCCGCCTGCCTGAGTCATGCTGCCATCCCTCTCACCCTCCACTCACCTGAGTCGCACTGCCGTCTCTCTTCCCCCCCCCACCCGCCCAAGTCGTGCTGCCGTCTCTCTCTCTCCTCCCCACCCGCCCGATTCGCACTGCCGTCTCTCTCCCCCCTGCCCACCCGAGTCATGCTGCCATCTCTTTTTCTCTCTTTCTCTCTCTCTGCTGTACCAGCACCAGGAAAAAAATGCCGGTTTTTGGAGCTTTCCGGATTTTAGATGTCCAGATAAAGGATTGTGTACATGTAACCTGTTTCAACAAGAATTTTGAGGGTAAATCATTGAGTAGGATCTATAGTTCAGTTTAGTTCAAGGGCACAGGATGAAATGCAATACCCAAGCTATCCTGCATTTGTGTTGGGTAATAAATAGGCTCCCTCTATAGTGTGGCCATCAAATGGTCTTTTTATCAAGAAATCCTCAAACCAGCCTTACCCCATTACCTTTCAAATTAAGGTACAATGAAGCAAATTGTTAGCAGCCCCATCATCAACATGGAACACCAATGCCCCTGAGCATAAAGCCCTCCAAAAGGTAGTGAACACAGCCCAGAACATCACAATCAAAACCCTCCCCACTATTGAGAACACTTACAGGGTCAGAAAGCAGCAGCAGTCATCAAGGATCCACACCACCCAGCACACACTCTGTTCTTACTGCCTCCATCTGGAAAGAGGTATAGGTGCCACCGTGACTCACACCATCTGGTTCAGGAACAGCTGCTACCCCTCCGCCATCAGACTCCTCAGCGGAAAACTCAATCTGGGACTCATTTAAGGACTCTGTGCACTTTATTGATTTTTTTATTCTCTCTGTATTGCACAGTCAGTTTGTTTACAATTGTAATCTGTTTACAGTTCTTTATTTGTTTTCATGTGTATGCTGTATACAGATTTTGGCACTACCAATAATCTGAATCTGAATCTGATGCATTCAGTTAATTTAGTAATGGCTAGTAATTGCACTCGTCTGTAATGATTAGGCTCCCATTGAATATAATGGTTAATTATTCTTTAAAGGAAGGAATTGCAATGCATTGAAATATTTACAAAATTGAACTGGATCATGGCTTAGCAGAAACAATAGTTAATTTAATTGGAACAAAACTAGAATCTTTTATCTGTCCTTTCAGGTGGCTGCAAAAGATATTGCAACATTATTTTGAAAAAGAACATGAATGTTCTCCCCATGTTCTGGCAAATATTTATCGCCACACAAAATCTAAAAGAGATTAGCTAGTCATTTTGTTAATTATTATGTTTGCAAGGCTTGCTGTTGCATTTTGAACATTATAACAGTAAAAATGGTTCAAAAATACCAAAGCTGTTAAAGGATCTGGCAGTGTTTTATTTTAAATCCTGTGATTTAAATCCGCATTCCATGCACCCAAGATGGCAGCGCCTAGGTTCAGCAGCGGCCTCGAGGAGTTGCACACTCCGAGGGACTAGCATACTGGTGCAGGGCATCAGTAACGGGGAGAACACCACACCCCTCCCCCACCCCTTGTTGAGAAGGAGAAGCAGAGGCAACAATTCCAAGGTCAGTGACCACATTGGTGGACCAGCGAGGGGCTTTGTGGCTGAAAGACTGTGAGCTGTTGGTGACATGCAGGTGAAGAACCCTCACAGGCTGTGGACTGCTAGTGTTTTGTGGTCAAAGAACTCACACCAGGCTGCAGGCTGTTGGAGACTGGCTCATGGAATCGGGACCAGGATTCAAGAGGATACTGAGGACAAGGAGGGCCCCCGAAAGGTCCTGGGCAGTGAAGGCTTCCTCATTGGATCTGGGCTCGGGTTGCCACTGGGTTGAACTGGAGTCATGTGTGGCTGCCGAGGTTGCAGGTGCTCTGGAGGCAAATCCATGGACACTCAGTGATTTTAGGGGATGCTCTTTTGCTTCTCTTTCTCTAACTGCAAGGGGTATCGGCAATGCAAATGCTCATGGCAAATCTGTATGTTCCTTATGTCAGACTAAAGGTGATTTTATGTAATATTATATTTCTGTTTTATTACATGACAATAAATAGCATCTGATTTGATGAGTTAATCAGCAATCTCAACACTTCATTCCAATCACCACTTGTTGCAGAAATCTATTTCCCTGACACACATGGGATTATTCAACTTGTGAATTGTAACTGCTGAGAATATGTACCTGAAACAGGAAGCAGGATTTAAAGGGCCTGAAACAGAACAGGATGAAGGTCCTGACAACTGCAGGGACCAGGCAGGAGTGGGCAACCTTTCAATTTTTAATTTTTAATTTAGACATACAGCACGGTAACAGGCCATTTTGGCCCACGAGTCCATGCACCCAATTAACCTACACCCCCGGTACATACTCATGAGCCAAAATGGCCTGTTACCATGCTGTATGTCTAAATAAAAAATTGAAAGTTTCTCCACCCCTGGACCAGGGCTTTATAACTTTGCAACCCAATTGTGCATCCATTACAGTCAACATTGTGCGGTCTTTAAAGTAAAATAATAATCCAGATAGTCAAAAACCCATTGAGTCCGCAATAGTTCATTGCATCATTGAAACCTTTGGGTTCTTGATGTTTTACTAAGTACATTTTCAAAAGATGATTTGTATTTTATTTTAATGATGATTGAGTTGTGGTTATCTCCAGCCATGTGAGAAGACTGTTGGGAGGGAGTAAGAATGTTGTGAAAATCAAGTGGTTAAATAAGGTGGTGAAAATAATCCCAAGGTTCTGTGAAATAGATGGTTCTAGGATTTTGGAAAAGTGAGACATGTCAGAATATATTCCATGATATCTATCACCAGCATTGTTCAGAAAACAATTGCACCTCTGACTGCCACAATAGTGTGGATCTCCCAGAAGCCACCCATTTCAATTTCCCATCCAACTACCTAGCTGACATATCATGCAATGCCAGACTGAGACTACCCGCAAATTGGAGGAAAAATACTTCATCTTCCATCTGGATGGCATTAACATTAACTTCTCTGATTTCCATTAAGAACCCTCTCTCACTTCTTCTTCCCCATTTCAATCCCTCTAGTTTTTCTCTCGCTTTCTCTCTCTCTCTCTCTCTTCCCTCTGTCTTCTTTCACAGAGCCAAAATCAATTCTCACCTTTCCTTTTATCATATCCAATTAACACCTTTTGTCTGTTGGTCTGGACTCGACGCCCTCCCATTCTTCCCCCTATCTCTTCCCATTCTTTATTCAGACACCTGTCTGCTTTTTGCTTATACCTTGAAGAAGGACTCAGGCCCAAAACATCAGTAATATATCTTTACCTCCTATGGACACTGAGATACCGGTTGAGTTCCTCCAGCATTGCCGTGTGTTTTTATTACAATCATAGTGTGCAGACTTTTGTGTTGAATTCCCCTCAGAAAACACAAACAAATGAATTCAACACAATATGATTGCAGTACCAAATCAGTCATGGGCAAGTGAACTAAAACAAATATGTAATAGATATCATTCAACATTTTATATGTAAATTATCTATCACGCTTCAAGCATTGTACACAGATTTCTGCAGAAAATGTCAGAGACATATAGTTTGGGTGAATTATCCTTGAATATGAAATATCTCATACATGATATTTCAGCTCCTGCATAAACCAGGTATCTCTTCTATCCATTTGTTCTTTGAATGTAGACAGCAGTGAATCAATTCTCAAACAGGTCATCGAAGCTACCCCTTCTATGCAAAATGCAGAATTAAAGTCAGACAAGGGTAGGCCATAAAGGACAAGGCAACATTTATTATTCAGTCCTGTAGGAGAGCAAAGGTCACAGCAGCACTAACCACCTGGTGACATGTGATGGTTTACAACTTATGGCACATCAATTCCTTAGTACAAATTGCTGAAAGATTTCCACATAATAATGAGTGAATTAAACTCATTACTTCACTGGTAATTCTGGGCCAATTTCCCACCCTGCCCTTTTTCAATTAGCAATTAATAACAGTTTGAAAATAGGAGATGAACATGGCCCCAAATAAGGTGATTGATGCGGTGATTTAACGTTGCCCATGCAGTAAGTATTGCGGCCTGATTTATGTTGCTCAGGCTTCTCCTCAGTCTAACAGTGAAGATTATTCATTGATATAGAGCACTCCTCTTGTCTCCACGGTAACACAAGCATGAGATTGCATACTCCTTTGTTAAGGAACAACATCCACCTTCACCATTGCTACATTTAACTGACATAAAGGGTTATGGGACCACAGTAATACTTAAAAACACAATTCTGGAGAAACTCAGCAGGTCAAAACAGCATATTTTAACCAACTGAGTTTCTCCAGCATTGTGTTTCTATGACAGTTCAATCACAGCATCTGCAGACTTTCGTGTTTCACTCCCCTCAAAGTAATACTTAAACAGACAGCAAAATGCAGGACTTGATTATAGTTCAGTGAGTACATTACATAATATAATCAGTAGGAATTAAATCAAAGATCAACGGTTAATAATGTTTGGGAAATGAATAAGAGTTTGAGGAACATAAACTCTCAGCAGGTCTGTGGAAAGAAAAACAGAATTAACATTTCAGTTCAAAGTTCAGTTCTGGAAAGAGTTAACAGAACTTGCCAATTCAAAATCCCATGATGGCAAGACCTTGATGGGAAATGGTCCAAGTCCACATTTTCCTCTGTTGCCTTTTCCCATTTCCTCCTCTGCAGTTCTGCTCCCAAACCCACCCTCCAACCCATCTTTGACCTTCAGGTCTAAGAAACCATCCAATGAATGGTTATTCTGCACCAGTGCCTTCAGAGCCACTGTGCAGAACCCTTTCCTCAAGCTTTGAGGAAAATATTTTCCTCAAGATTTCCAAATCTTGAATTTGCTCCTCAAACCACATTTCCTCAATAAAATCTATGGTCATGAGCTTAAATCTTCATTGTCTATAACGGATGTGGATTTTCTCTTTTAATGGTGTTTGATCATTACAAGTTGAACAGGGTTTGTTTCTGTTTTAATACTTGTGTACCTAACCCATTGTGTGAAGAAGGCTGAGGGCCTCAGTAATTGACTGGAAGGAAAAATGCTCATCAAAAGTAATTTGAGTCTTCTTGTTCACAGGTACTAATCCCCATTATTTAATAGCCATGTACATGTCCACAGGAAAGCTTTCATAAATCCTTATATTTCTCTGATTTTCATTCAGCTATTTTTGTCTCTGAATTAATGACTATGTGCTCTCCCTTTCATTTCACCTGTCGCTGAATAGATTGTGACCTATGTTTTGGTTCAGTCATTCAGAGAATGAGAAAATAAGAACAGGAGTAAACAAGAAGAGACGAAAACAAAGGAATCACATAGTGGAGGTAACCTAAAATTAGAAAAATCGATGCTCAGCCATTGGGTATAAATCTGACCAGGAGGAATATGATGTGTTCCCATGCCGTACTGTTCCGTTCTAATCTTTTTTTGCTTTAAAGATCACGAGGCACTCTTCAAAGAAGGAACAATATTTATCCAGGGTAAATATATCAAAGATAGAGCAAAATATTAAGTGTTATTGCTTTTTTGAACTATCATATAATCTAAATTACATCAGCAACTCCACATTAATATAGTTTTAAAAATGTATTGGTGGGTGAGAAGTTGGTATTATCTTTCCTAATGGACTTCAACTGAGAGGCAACCACAATAGAGAGGATGGGGTTACATTTAGGGCTGGTGAGGACAGCAGATTTTTTCTAAAAAAATGTTTTAATTGATTGAACAAGTTCTCCAGCAGCCATGCTGGGATTTCAATACTCAGCCCCAGATAGGAGATGTCAAATACTAGGTATGGATCCCATCATTTAAATTCTGTGCTGAAGAAATCCAAAGTCAAAATAAAACTAAAATGCTGGAAATACTCAGCAGGACAGGTAGCATCTGTGAAGAAAGAAACATATTATTTCAAGTGGATTAGAATCAGTCCCTTAAACTTTAATTCTGGTTCTCTCTCCATGGATGCTTTTGACCATGAAAGTGTGTATCATCCATGAATCACTTTGTGTCATTCTGAAATTAAAGGTGGAATATGAATGAACATACCCAGTTACCGGCACTGTTAGTGTAGGGGCAGCACGGTTAGTGTAGGGGTAGCACAGTTGGTGTAGCAGTAAGCACAATGCTGTTACGGTGCCAGCAAATGGGATTCCAGTCTGGCTCTATCTGTAAGGAGTTTATACCTTCTCCACATGTCTGCGAGGGTTTCTTTCAGGTGCTCTGGTTTCTTCCCACCCTTCAAGACATACTGGGGCTGCAGGTCAATTGGATGTAATTGGGCGGCATGGGCTCATGGGTCAGAAGGGTCTGTTACTGCACTGTACATCTGATTTTTTTTTTAATTGCCCAGGAACGTGGATCAGTGCAGGTTCCATCACATTTAAATCCTTTCCTGAACAGGTTAACCTACTTTAAAACATTGAGAGGTAGTTCAGACATGTCTACTAATCTCACTTATGCAAAAGAATTAAATCTACACTGGGAAAAGGATATATTACCAGCTCAAATACTTTGATTGCATGTTGAATTGTTGCAATTTTTTGCTGAAGAGAAATACATGACAAGATGAAAGGTGAGACCTGGAATTAATGAAATTCTAGTTTCTAAGTCTCTATGTAAATGCAAATGAATTTTTAACTAACATTTAAATTAGAAATGCACAAAGGAGCCTAATGAATGTGATTTCTTTGGCTACAAAATGAATAGGAGGTGGAAGGCATTCTGCTTCAGTCTCTTCCGTTATGAATGGGCTGGTAGCATTGCTACTTAATCAAAAGCACTTAAATCCCTTTAATCATGTTATTTGTCCTTTTTGTTCGAACCATTTACATCATCAACTGTTTTATATGCAAGCATTTTGTTGGGGAGGAGAGAAAAAGATCTTGAATAAGGTGACATCTTTAAATGTTGGTACCAATGCACATCAAAGTGACCATGGTCTTAGACGCTGTGTTCTTTATATAATCCAGAATTAGTTACAAGCATAGGGTAACATTATATAGTGCCATGATTGCACAGCTGAGAAGGGAGCTGAAAGCATAACAAATCCAGAATAATTGACATGTTGGGATAGACGTTCTGTTAAAGTTGTTTTATTTTGAATTGTTCTTACTTTACATAATGATGAGGTATTGGTGGATCAGGACTCATTTTCAAAAAGACAAATGTAATTACAGTATGCCTAGCTAAAAAGCAGTTTTTACACAAATCAGTACTCATTTAATTTGCCTTGAGAACATCTTTTTCTTTTTTTTCTTTTCTTTGGCTTGGCTTCGCGGACGAAGATTTATGGAGGGGTAATGTCCACGTCAGCTGCAGGCTCGTTTGTGGCTGACAAGTCTGATGCGGGACAGGCAGACACGGTTGCAGCGGTTGCAAGGGAAAATTGGTTGGTTGGGGTTGGGTGTTGGGTTTTTCCTCCTTTGTCTTTTGTCAGTGAGGTGGGCTCTGCGGTCTTCTTCAAAGGAGGTTGCTGCCCGCCGAACTGTGAGGCGCCAAGATGCACGGTTTGAGGCGATATTAGCCCACTGGCGGTGGTCAGTGTGGCAGGCAACAAGAGATTTCTTTAGGCAGTCCTTGTACCTCTTCTTTGGTGCACCTCTGTCTCGGTGGCCAGTGGAGAGCTCACCATAGAACACGATCTTGGGAAGGCGATGGTCCTCCATTCTGGAGACGTGACCTACCCAGCGCAGTTTGATCTTCAGCAGCGTGGATTCGATGCTGTCGGCCTCTGCCATCTCGAGTATTTCGATGTTGGAGATGAAGTCGCTCCAATGAATGTTGAGAACATCTAAGGAACCTGGAAACAATCTACCTTCCAATTCTCCATAAGAATGTTCCTTGGCCATTGCAATTCTTTTCTTCAGCTGTTGGAGATAGGAAACATTTACAGTTAAAGGGGTATGGGATGAATGCAGGCAAATGAGACGAGCTTGGTCAGTATGGACTGAGGAAGTCCGATCTTTACAACTCTGAACTGGAGCTGTCTGTCCTTCCCATGACCTGTGTGAATTTTCCCCAGGTGCTCCAAGGTTCTTTTCTTACCTCTCCAAAACTTACAGTGATAGAAGGTCAATTGAGCGGGGTGGGTTTTAAAGGCCAGATTGGGCTTCCTAGGGAGGCATAGTGGGGTATTGTGGGGTCAAGGGGGAGGGGGTACCCTGGAAATCATTTACCCCTGTCTCCCTCCTCTACTCTGCACCCTACACAGAGGCATGCCAGCTTCAGAGACAAGTTACAGTGGTCATGGGCAGCCAAGCATAGCAATTAGCAGAACATTATTACAGCACCAGCTACCCAAATTTGAATCCGGCCCTCTGTAAGAAGTTTATACATTCTCCTCATGTCTATGTGGCTTTGTTTCCTCTATGTGTTCCAGCTTCCTCCCACCCTTCAAAATGTTCCAGGTTTGTAGGTTAATTGGGGTTTTGGGCTGGAAGGGCTTGCTCCCACACTGTACGTCTAAATTTAATTAAATGTTAAAAAAATTAAATAAATTTTTTAAATTAATTAATTTCAGACACATGCAAAAATGTTAATGTATAGATGTGTGCTTGTGTGTATATTTGTGTGCGTGTGTGCATGTATGTGTACTCTGTGTGTGTTTGTGTGCATGTATGTGCACTCTGCGTGTGCGTGTGTGCATGTATGTGCACTCTGCGTGTGCGTGTGTGCACATATGTGTCTATAGACTTCATCTGTGCGGGTGCATATGTGGAGCCTATTATTTCTTCATTAATTTACAAAGTAAAAGCAGCATGCGAAATGCCACCATATATCACCTTTCAACATCATTACCTTTCTCGGCCATTTTAGATGACAGTTCAGGGTGAACTAATTTTTGGGGGGAGCTGGGGGGTCATATAAGGGTCAGACTACATATAGGTTTCTTCTACTAAAACATAAATTGGTTTTCTCCATGGTCAATATTTTTCCACCTTACTCTAATCCCAGATTTAAGAAACCATATTAAGGGTGGGGTTCCTGATTTATTTCATAATTACATTAAATAATTATTTTCCATGGTAGGATTTGAACATGTGTCTGGATTCTAAATCAGGTTTCTAAATTGCTAGTCTGAGAAAATAAAACCATCGAGCTAACAGTCTCAAACATGACAATCTTAGACTTTAATATGGCTCTTTATAATTATACCCGGTTGATTTTTCTTTTCCTTAATCTCTATTAAACTCCTTCTCTATCTATTCCTAGACACAGGAAAAAGGACAAGTTTGGGTAGAATCTTAGCCTCTCTGCATCCAGCCTGCTCAATTACAATCACACTCCTGCAGAGTTTAATTAAACAAAAGCCACATTAAGAGCATGTGTTGTTTGATTGCCTTGGAGTGCGAGTGGAACATTCTGCATGTGAGCTTTTATGATTTGCTGGCCAGTGTTTCTAAAACAGATGAAGGAGCATTGAAACAAATTCTGCAATTAATTCAATTTTTGATTCCTTTATTTTGCAAAAAAAAAGTGCTGCTTTCTGGTGGGAATTCCAGGCTTAATTTTGAGGGAAAGAATTAAACTTAGTGGAGGTTACAAGAGATTCAATAGAAGGGATAGAGTACAGACAAGGCAAGTGCTTTGTACGCTTTTTGATATAAATTCAGATTAGATTCATTGATCAGGATGCAGACAGGGGTATTGTGGGGTCAAGGGGGAGGGGGTACCCTGGAAATCATTTACCCCTATCTCCCTCCTCAACTCTGCACCCTACACAGAGGCATGCCAGCTTCAGAGACAAGTTACAGTGGTCATGGGCAGGCAAGCATCTGAGATTGTACCTGACCTGTTTTCTGCAAATGAAGTCCCCTCCTATTTATGTGAACATTGGAAATATTCAGCGAAAGGTAACGTGATATCACTGTAAATATTGTGACTCGTATAAAGAATTGTGAGACAAGATCACTTACAAATAACCAAGATGGTCAATCTGTTAAATCAACCTATTAAATCAGATGCTGATGTTCTCATGTGTCATATTTTCCACTGAAGCAAAAGAAGCTGTATGTTTGGGGATGGTGTTGTCAAGCCTCTGACTGTACTTTGTAGATGGTATCCATTGGCAACCACTGGGCACCATTGATGGGTGGCTGATCAGGGAGGTGGATTACATCGTTTCTTCCTGGACAGTGTTGACCTTATGTACAAGAAAAATGACAGAACTAAAGCTTGTGAGACACTTGGCACAGCTTCTGGCTACCAACTCCTGTTACCACAAATAAATAATTTTTCTTTGAATGCTCCATTTTGTGAAAAATTGTGTCTGACACTGCACCGACTGGGATTACCAAGTGGATTTGATGGTGCGAGTCACTTCGACACAAGCTCTGTCCACATCATTTTTAGTTAGTCTCTTTCCTTTAACATCGTTTCATTGTTGCAGAAAATGAAGGAAACATGATGGTCTCTGCAAGTTCTGCATTTAACTTATTTACTTATTTATAAGAGTAGAAGCCATTGTGACTATGAAGCAGAGTGAAACAGCGATAGCTAATTGGAAGCTCTGCTGTACATCAAACTAAGCTTTTATTTCTTTTGCAACCAGTTCAGAACTATGAAATCCAGGTATAATGCTACATTCAGAGATACACCAAGTAACTGTCTCTTGTTAATAATAGTAAAAACATAGAAATGTTGGAGGAACTCATCAAGTCTCACAGTGTCGATATAGGGTAAAGATATACATTTTGGGCCTGGCACCTTCTTCAAAGTATCAGTGAAAAGCAAGCAGGTGCCTGAATTAAAAGGCTGGGCAGGGATGAATGGGTCGGGGAGGAGTAAAGACCAATAGGCAAAAGATGTTCATTGGTCATGGATGGGACACAGGAGAGAGGACTGGGGGAGAGGGGGTTGTTTTTGGCTCTGTAGAAGCAGAGGTGGGGAAAAGCGAAGAGAGAGAGAGACCAACAGACAGACGGAGTCAGAGGAAATGAGATGGGGTAGATTGGGGTGTGGGGGCTAATGGAAACCAGAGTTAATGCCATCCAGTTGGAGGGTGCCAATATGGAATATGAGGTGTTATTCCTCATATTTGCTGGTGTTCTCAGTTTGGCAATGCCCAAGTCCATGTTCCACTACCCATTGGTGACAACCAATTTTGATCAATAGCAAAAATTCCATATCATTAAAAATATGAAAGAGTCCAGCATCGGAGGAGGTTCTTCGTCCCATAAGGTCTGTGCTAATTATGATGCCAAATTAAACTGCGTGCGTGCCTGCAATCCCTCCATTTCCTGCCTGTTCATGTTTCTGTCTAAATGTCTCTTAAATGTTGCTCTCATATCTGATGCTATCTTTTCCACTGGCAGCGTGTTCCAGGTAACTACCACTCTCAATTAAAAAAAATTGCCTCATGAATCTTCCTTAAGCTTTCCCACCCCCCCCCCCACCCCCTCATATTAAACCAAAGCCTTCAAGTGTTTGACATTTCCACCCTATCTCTCTCATAATTTTATCTCACTGGCAAGCATCTTACATCCCTAAATCTGTCATAGGTTTAGAACTGTTTTACTGCAAAATTGTTGCAGCACAGAATCAGGCCCTTTATCCAACACAAGTCAATCTAAAGATTTCCACACAAGTCTCCTCTAATCCATCCTTGTTTCAGTCCATCAGCACTCCTTGTTCTTTTCCCCTCATGATGAATAACTTTTCCTTGAACTTTTCCTGAGTGAAACACAAAACTCTGCAGAGCCTGTGATTGTAGTAAAAACACAGACGTGCTGGAGGCGCCGAGCAGGTCTTGCAGCGTCCACAGGAGGTAAAGGTACAGAGCTGACATCTCAGGCCTGCTGAGTTTCTGTGTTTTTACTACAATCACAGAGTCTGCAGACTCCATTCAGTTGCTCCACTGCAAAGTCTCTTCAAGGCAGTTCAATGAGAGACTCTCTTACTGCTGTTCTCATGATCAACGACAATATACTCACCCAGACTCGCTTTCACAGCCATGTATCCTTTCTGGCTACTTGTCTCCACCACCATCTTGTGCCACATGTTTTCAGCTCTGGTTCCAGGCCTCCCAGTTTACCCCTCACAAGACCAATTACATTGTATAACCTTTTGTCTGTTGGTCTGTGCCTTTTCCCCTGCCCTTTCTTTTCTTCTCAGCCTTTTAATTCAGGCATCTGCCTGCCTTTTATTCATACCTTGAAGAAGGGCTCAGGCCTAAAACATCAGTTATATTTATCTACCTAAGTTTTGGTAAATGTGAAGATCATTCTTCATCCACTCCCTTAAGCCTAACTTGCCATTGGAATGCTACAGAATCCATGCAGTAAAACTGGTTTAAATTTTATCTTGACACTCAGATCCACCACATTCACACAATAAATCATTGTAATTTCAAATTAAATTCGTTAAGCATCAAGTCAAAACATATTGCAAGTGCTTTGTAATTAATTTGACCCCAGCCTCAGATCCCTGAGCCAAAGTATAACTGCTGGAATTATGAAATAAAAAAGTGTGAGGAAGATGCCTAGGCTCAGTTAATTTCTGTGGGGAGAGCTGATGTTGGAGGAAAGAGTTGCAATTTGATAGATAAACAGACATTTAAAGAAATAAGAGGGTCAATGTGGTGGAGGGGTTAAATAAAAACCCATAAGGAATAACTTTAATAAAACATTCTGGGCAGAAAACCAACAAGATAGATTCAGATGTAAATACACCATCTACCAGTCTGCCCTTCCTTTGGCGAAGGGTATGTCCATCAGTTACCTACCAGGTGATATCATTAATATCATCCTCAGGGTCCAAACAGAAGGAAGACATGAATGGATTGAAACATTTAAAACCTGGTTAAATGGAACTATCCACAAATTACTCTCTGAAAGATGAAATTCAGTCCAACTAGTCTATGCTGGGTCTCCTCCTTCCTCACTTTATCTAGTCCCATTGGTCCCATTGGTCTTTCAGTTTGCTTCCCCTCATAAAATAATACTTTCATTTAAAATATTTATGTGCACTCCTTGTGACAGTGAATTAGCCTCAAGGGAGAAAAAAAGATGATTCACCTAAATTCACTTGTGGATTTATCATTGATAAATCCCTTAACACCCCTTAACACCAGCTCCATAGCCAAGAAAGCCCAGCAGTGCCTCTACTTCCTGCGAAGGTTGAGGAAAGTTCATCTCCCACCCTCCATCCTACAGAGGAGGTATTGAGATCATCCTGTCCAACTGCATCACCGCCTGGTTTGGAAGCTGCACCACCTCAGCCGGCAAGATACTGCAGAGTGAAGTCAGTGGAAAAGATCACTGGGGGCTCTCTTCCTACCATGAAGAACGTCTACAACATTCAATACAGGTGAAAGGCAATAAACATTGTGAAAGGCTCCACACACCCCTCATGTAAACAGTTCTCCCTTCTGCCATCTGGTAGGAGGTACTGTAGTGCTAGGATGCTTACATCCAGATTGGCCAAGCCATCAGGCTCCTGAAATCCCAGAACATATTTGGATAATGTACCATGGACTTTTACTGTACACAACTTAATATTTTAATATCTTAATGTGTTTAACTTCTATTCTAACGTATATTTTTGTAAATATGCTCCATGGTCCTGGAGAAATTCTATCTCGTCTTTACCATGTGTGCATGGTATGAATGATAAATCAAGGTGACTTGACTTCACTTGACCTGATTATCTTGTATTTACATTCTCTAGTTTTATACTGTTCAAAGAGAGAACATTTTTCTTTATCTACCTTCTAAACTCTTTCCTGATTCTTAGGATAGATATTTGTTTGTGAGTTCAGCTATTTATTTTGAAGAACAAAGATCACTGGTCTGTTTGACCCCTCTTGGTTGGTAGAATATCTCAATTCTGGTATCGCTTTAGTGAGTTCTCTGTTGAGCTTTCTACAAAGTTTTAATATCTTAGCTGTGCACTATCCTCTAAGTATGGTTGAACCACTTAATAAAGGATAGAAAACTGTGCAATCAAACAGAAAATATCATTGCAACTGGACATTTCTCTCCTTGTGTGTGCAAAAAAAGCAGTGGGGTGTATCTAACATTTTTGGCTTGGTCCCAGCTATATTTTAATATCAAAAAATAATGTGAAATCAGAAAAATATTTCCTATAATTTGCTGTAACTTTCAAAAAAATGTATTTTAATATTAATGTTCCTGTGACATCAAGCACATTTGTCAGGCCCTGTATCACAAATCCATTATTTTTCCAGTCTGGCTATAAATAACTAATAAAACCCTTTTTTTGGTTCCATTTTCTATTTTGTGTTGGAAAAGCAATTGATTCATTTACACATAAATATTATTAATTAAATGAACATTGGAAATAAATCTTGGGATATACATTCACCTTTCCTTTCAGACATATTCATTGACCTCTGCAAAGCCATATGTTATCCTCTGAGCCTTGGATTTATATATCTCCTTCTGATTTTGATAACTTAATGTGGTTAATAATGCTCCAAACCTCACAAGAAATGAGAAGCAGAAAGCACTTCATTCTAACGACCTTGCAGATAGGTTTTACATTTTGTAAACAGGTGACATGGTTAGCACAATGCTACTAGAATCCGGCACTGCCTGCAAGGAGTTTGTGCATTCTCCCTGTGTCTGCGCGGGTTTCCTTGGGGTGCTCTGGTATCTTCCCAGCCTTTGTAGGTTGATTGGGGTATTTGGGCAGCACAAAGTTATAAGCAGGAAGGATTTGTTACTGAGCTGCATGTCTAAATTTTTAAAAATTAAATTAAATTAAAATATTAAAAATCGCAAGAGGCTGAACAGAGAATGTTGTTTGCCATCTTCCCAATTCCACCCTCAAAAGCCTCAACTCATCTAAAATTATGAGACTGGTAACTTTTTCAGCATTATATCCTTCTCTACATCTCCTCACTGGTGAATTTCATCTTAAGGTCAGCAATGTGAAGTTTGCTAACGATTACTAAGTATTTCATTCCTTTCACAATTGCTCAGACATTAAATATTCATTGATTTGTATCCAGGCTGATGCATAATAATATCTGAGGCGCACAAATGCAAGGTGAAGACCTTCCCCACATTAAACCACCTATCTTTAGCAGTTGATGGTTTTAACATCAAATTACATCCTGAGGGCTCCTACAGCTACACCTATGGCTCCTAGAACACTTCCATCAGCGCTGTCTCTGCTCCATCCTCAACATTCATTCGAGTGACTTCATCACCAACATCGAAGTACTCGAGCTGGCAGAGGCCGCAAGCTGCTGAAGACCCAACTGCGCTGGGTGGGTTACGTCTCCAGAATGGAGGACCATCGCCTTCCCAAGATCGTGTTGTATGGCGAGCTCTCCACTGGCCACCGAGACAGAAGTGCACCAAAGAAGAGGTACAAGGACTGCTTAAAGAAATCTCTTGGTGCCTGCCACATTGACCACCGCCAGTGGGCTGATATCGCCTCCAACCGTGCATCTTGGTGCCTCACAGTTTGGCGGGCAGCAACTTCCTTTGAAGAAGACCGCAGAGCCCACCTCACTGACAAAAGACAAAGGAGGAAAAACCCAACAACCAACCCCAACCCACCAATTTTCCCTTGCAACTGCAGCAACCGTGCCTGCCTGTCCCGCATCGGACTTGTCAGTCACCAACGAGCCTGCAGCAGACGTGGACATACCCCTCCATAAATCTTCATCCGCGAAGCCAAGCCAAAGAAAGAAAGACATCCTGAGGGTCATAATTGACCATACACTGTAATGGCATATGCATACTGTAGCTATGAGGTTTGATGTGGAGGTTTCTGTAGCAAATGGCTCATGTTGCAAAGTCAACTGCAAGGAGCAAGCCAAAAGTGTGATGGTGTTTTCCTTGTTTCCTGGATGAATACATCTCCAATAATACTCAAAACATCCACCTCATCCAAGACAAGGCGATCTGAAAAATATTACATTTGTGATAATAGAGCCTGACAAGTGTAGTGCTTGCTATTACAGGAACATTAATATTAAAATATTTTTTATGTATTTACAGCAATTATACTTCCCACCACCAGTCTACCATCTGCAAAATACACCAGTAATTTGTCAGCTCCCCCAACTATTACCTCACCCACTGAAAGGCAAGAGCAGAAAGGTATGGGAATGCCTCACGTATGGTAATTTTCCATGTTTGAGCATCGATGAATTCCTGTCTTAAACAAAAAAAACTACAATTGTACTACTCAACAGGTCAGAAGACATCTATGGTGAGAGAAATACAGTTAATGTTTCAGGCCAACAGTTTTTCATCAGCACCTGCCAATGAGAAAAAAATTGTGTTTTTAAGTTTGAGAAAGCCCTCAGGATGGAGAAAATAAAAAGAATATCTGTGATAAAGAGGAGAACAAAATCGTCCAATCTATGCTGTCTTAGCAAAGATGATGAATGTTTGTACATCACAATTGATCTGCCAGGTGGAATGTGAATAGAGAGAGATGAATGAGAAGAAAAGGTGCTAGATGATGCAGTCCCAGCAATTCATGGAAATATGGAGTAAAAGAGACTGTTGTAGTAATCCAGAGGTTAGGAAGCATCTGTGGACAAATAAAAAGAGAGTTAATTCTCCATTTAGTTCATCACAATTCTCTGTCACATTAATTCTCCATTTCACTCCTATTCTCCCTATTCAGTCTTTGGACTTCCATGTTGTTTTAACGAAGACCATAATAGTTCTTCAAGTCACTGAGGCTGACATGGAAAAAACATTCAAGAGGGTGAACCCTCGCAAAGCATCTGGCCTGGACAATGTACCTGCTAGGTCCTTAAGACCTGAATGGACTAGCTAGTTGGTGAGTTTGCAGTCATTTTCAACCTCTCGCTGCTACAGTCTCAGGTCCTGCTTCAACTCATACTATTGCCAAAGAATGCCTCCCTTTGCCACTGGATACTCAACTTCCTCATTGGCAGACCCCAATCAGTGCAGATTGTCAATGTCATTTCCTCCTCACAGAAACACAGGGGAACCTTCAGGTTGTGTACTTATTCCTCTACTCTATTCCCTTTACGCCTACAACTATGCAGCCTAGTTCGGCTCCAACTCAATCTATAATTTCACTAATTACACACTAATAGTTAAGTAATTGATAATGTCCAGAGTGTACGATGGAGTTTTGAGGTGTCAGAATAACAATCTTGATCTCAACATTGGAGGTCCTAGGAGCTCATTGCGGACTTGAAGAATGGGGATGCCGAGTGATCATTCACCTTTCTTCATTGACGGGATGGCAGTGGTGAGGCCATCCACATATCAGAGGACCTCTCCTGGAGGGAGCACTTCAAGGTAACCATGAAGAAAGCACACCAATGCCTCTACTTTCTAAGGAACCCAAGGAGATTCAGCATGTCTTTGTACAATCTGTCAAACTTCTACAGGTTTACTGTTGAAGGTATTCTGACTGCTTGCATCATATCTTAGTTTGGAAACTCAACTGCTGAAAGTGGCAAACCTGACCAAGCCCTTCACAACCACAGACCTCCTGTTCAGTGAAGACTTCAAGATGAGGCACTGCCTCAAGATGGTAGCAAACATCATAAAGCATCCTATCACCCTAGCTCCTCACAGTGCTACCTTCATGCAGAAGAGACAGAAGTCTGAGGTCCAGCATATCTAGGTTGAAGCACAGTTTCATTCCCCAACAACAATCAGGCTCTTGAACCTCCCCAAACTACCCTAAACAAAATACCATTCCAGAACCACCAAAGATCTATCTGCACTATTGCAATATCATATGTTTACACTAACTCCACTCGATCAACCTTTTATATTTATTTATTTTTCTCAAATCATAAATAGTGTTTGATTGCATTGTATGTACCTATGTAACTGCAGGAAGCAGAAATTTCAGTTTATCTGGATATTATTCATTATTATAAACTCTCATTCTCATTCTGTAAGCTCAAGGAGAGCACCTGATCTGGACAAGTTGCAACTCTAGGGTCTCAACACCAAATTTAGATAACTAACCTTTCAAAATATTGAAAGGGCTAGATGGAGTGGAGATGAAGAAGATGTTTCAGTGGTGGGAGTGTCTCAGACCAGAGGACACAGACTCAGAATAAAAGGATGTCAATTTAGAACTGAGATGAGAAGTCTTCATCTAGAAAGTGGTTAATATGTGGAATTCATTGCCACAGAAGGCTGTGGATGCCCTGATTAGGTAAATGTAAAGCAGAGGTTGATAGCTTCTTGATTAGTAAGGGTATCCAAGGCTATGGGGAGACGGCAGGAGAATGGGCTTGAGAGAAAAAAGTACATCAGCCATTATTTGAATGGTAGAGCCAAATGGCCTGAGTCTGCTCCTAGATCTGGTGGATGATCTTATATCCACCAGTGACACCAATTTCATTTTTCTCCCTCCACAGATGCTGCCTGACCTGCTGAGCAATTTTAGCATTCTCTTGTGTTTCAGATTTCCAGAATCTCCAGGGTTGTTTGCAAGAAAGAACAGCATTTGTATTTGAGGAACACAGAATGCCCCAAAGTGTTCTATAATGAATCTTGAAATGTAGTTATTGTAGCAAAATCAACAGCCAGTGATGCTGCTGCAGGTTCTCAAGGCAATAATGCACAGAGCAGATAAGCAAATTTAATAATAATATCTGACAGACTAAGTGTTTATCGGGGTTTACTGAGAAAATGGTCAAGCTCTTCCATGAACACTGCAATCATTACACTTTTCCATCCGAGAGGGCAGGTGGGAGTTCATTTACACCACACATGTCAAACTCTGGCCCGCGGGCCAAATTTGGCCCGCAATATAATTATATTTGGCCCGCAAGATCATATCAAAAATGTATTAGAGGTGGCCCGCTGCCCGCCGCGTCAGTATAGCGTATGCACAGTAACCGCTGTGTCCCAGGGTGAGAGAGAGAGAGAAAAATCCTGGTCCTTGAAAAGTAGAGGTGGGTGGTTTTATAAACACGCTGTCGTGTCGCCCAGCCTACCCCCCCCCCCACCGTAGAGCGGCCTGGCCGGGGTCAGGGGAAGACAAGGCCGCTTCCCAGCGCCCGGAACCCCAGTGGCACAGCGTTTCTTGGAGCTGCAGAAGGAGTCGGGATGCCGGAGGGAAGATTGGGGCTCCCCGCCGGGCGATGGGGGCGCCGGCCGCCGGCCGCCCTGCGCCTTCCCACTGGACCAGCGGCGGGTGCCTGGAGTACACATGGAGAGCGAGGCTGGTCAGGCATGTAGGGTGGAACCCCCCGCCAATCTCGGGAGTGGCGTGGGCTGGATCGGGATTAGCCGCGCTCACCTGCTCCTCCACCGCTGACCAGGATCCCAGCGCAGTCCTGAGCGCGGAGACTGCCCTGGAAAGGTCCTGGAACACCGGCACGGAAAGAAGAGCAGGGTCCGTAGAACATTACAGATCAGAAAAAGGCCCTTCGGCCCTTTGACTCTACCTCGTGAAAACCCAACACTGCAGAAACTCAGCGGGTTAAACCGTATCCTTTATCCAGCGAGAGGTACCTGACAATGTTTGGCCCTTGATCCCCCTCATCAATGTATGAGCGAAAGTCTGTGGTTCTCTTAAAAACACCAGAAGGGAGAAACTCAGCAGGTCAAAGGGGGGTTCGAGAGAAACTCAGCAGGTCAAGGAGAGGGGGTCCGGGAGAAACTCAGCAGGTCAAGGAAGGTCTGGGAGAAACTCAGCAGGTCAAGGGAGGTCCGGGAGAAACTCAGCAGGTCAAGGGGGGTCCGGCAGAAACTCAGGAGGTCAAGGGGGGTCCGGGAGAAACTCAGCAGGTCAAGGGGGGTCTGGCAGAAACTCGGGGGGGCCTGACCTCGCCAGGACCGTTGCCCACTCCCCCTCCCTGCCGCAGGCCGACCCGCGACTCACGGTGACGAGGCCGCTGATCCGCCAAGATGCCGCCCTGCAGCGAGAGCCGATGCCCCCGCACTGTCGTTGTCCAACCCGATCGCCCGCAAACCCCGCCCTCCCGCACACAGGCCTGAGTAAGGATTATGAACTTTAATCTCAGGATAAAACGATCTTCCAATAGTTTTATGTCACAGTGATAAATATATTCCTGGTTAAAAATGGTCCTGCACCTGGATACAAGCTCATTAGGCATAAAACTTGAAAAGTGTGTAAATCAAAGGATATCTGTACCAATGGAAAAAGGGCATGGCAAATAACCCTGCTAGAGTTCATCCCCACAATCAGTCACCCATTTGATTGTTTCAGGAATCATGTTAATCTCCCACATTCTCAATAGCCCTCAGATTTTACTATTCGACAGCTCACTAGCAACATTTGACAAATCCTCTATAGAGAAATATTATTTATTGAATATTTTATTTCTCATTTGTTAATGCTTCTGGAAAGAGTTTATCCAAAACTATTATTAAACATTTATTTTAATAAGAAAAAGTTTAACATTACATATGTTGAAAGAAGAGAAAACATTCAGATGTTGTTGAAAATTTTTAATAAATATTTAGTTCGGCCCTCGACTTAGTCCAAGTTTTTAATTTTGGCTTTCCGTGAATTTGAGTTTGACACCCCTGATTTTCACCATTTTTAAAAGACAGTTTCTTCAATTGGAAGTTACCCACTCAGCCTTGCACCAGATTGTCAGGTAAAATTATTGGCTGAACAATTTTATGGCTACTTTCACCAATACTAATTTGACACCTTGGTATTCCCATCTGAGCCAATTTATCAAAAATTGTTAAATTTTCTCAATTATTTTTCTCAACAGTGTGATGCCCTGGTTATATTTCTGTTACTATGTAAATGCTGTGCACAATCTGACCTGAAGCTATTGATTTTCTCATATCTCTCCAAGACATTTTGGATACCCGACAGACCTTGCAATTTTTTTACTTCATGCTCATTTCAGGCAAGTAAAAGACAGCCCCCTTTGAGTGATTGTGTGGCAGCATGAAACACTTCCTATGTTAGATGTTGACCAGTGGAACAAAAAAAGTCTGCAGACGCTATGATTATAGTAAAAACACAGAAATGCTGGAGGAACCCAGCAGGTCTCAGCATCCATAGGAGGTAAATATATATAACCAACATTTCGACCTGAGCTCTTCTTCAAGAAGCCATTCATACTGACATTTCCAGTTCCCATTAGCATCCCCTCTTCCCCTTTCCACTTGCTCTGTCTCTCTGCCTTTCCATTTCCCTTTGTCTCTCCTACAGACCTGCATTCATAGAGCCACCCCCCACACGATCATTTCTCACATTTCCTCTCCTGCTCTACTATCCATGTCTTTTGGCCTATGCTCCTCCCCCTGCCCTTTCTTTCCTTCCCCCCAGCCTTTTAATTCAGGCACCTGCTTGCTTTTTACTCAGACCTTGAAGAAGGGCTCATGCCCATCACAGAAACAAAATAAACACACAGTGAGAAAGGCCAAATGATATCAGGTTGGATGTAGAAATTTCACAATTTATTTAATCTGTTTCTTTGCAGAAGGAAAATAAAATTAATTGGTTTATCTGGATACATGAAATACTATAATCATTAATATGATGGTATTGCAAGCAATGAAAACTGAAGATTAAAGCATTCATAAAACTTAAACATGGCTGTGTGTTAAGCAAATGTTAAATGGCCATGGTGCACTTACTGCATTAAATTAGATTTTATTACCTTCACAATCACTTCATTACATTTTTAATAAAGGGTATTAACAGCTGTCTGGAGGAGTAGGGGTTGAGATGCTTTTGGATCATGGAAAAGTGATAATTAAGTACAGTAATTGCAAAGAACAGCTGACCCTCATCGGTCAGTATTTTCCTCTGCATTTTTCCCTCAGGCATGCCTGCTGACTTTAACTCTCTCATAGCCCTTGTGTGAGGCATAGTCACTGCACTGACCACCAACACCTATTACCATCCGTGTTCCTCATTTATCTTTCAATTTATGTCTCTCTCACTTCTGCACACCAAGATGTTGAACAGTGTGTGCTCAACTGAAATCAATTTTGCCCTCCCACCCATATCCACCTCTGACTACTTGCCTGTAATCCTCTGATCCTCCCCCTGCCCTCATGCCATTTTATTCAGACACCTCCCTGCTTTTTGCTCTTATCTCAACAAAGAGCTCAGGCCCAAAACATTGGTTCTGTATCTTTACTACATAAAGACCGCTGAGTGATATGCTGAGCTTCTCCAGCATTTTATGTAAACAAATATCTTAAATATAGTGAGCTGAAATAGACGTTTAGTATTCAAATCATTAATTTACACTAGAAGAGAAAAACAAAATTTTTATGTCAATTTTTTAATTAATTAATTTAGACATACAGCACGGTTATAGTCCATTTTGGCCCATGAGTCCATGCCACCTAATTTACACCCAATTAACCTATAATTCCTCTGTGCATTTTGAATAGTGGGAGGAAACTGGAGCCCCTGGGGGAAACCCCACACTGACAGGGAGAACATACAAACTCCTTAGAGACAGAGAGATTGCTGGCGCTGTAAAGGCATTGTGCTAACTGCTACGCCAAACGTGCTGTCTAATTTAACTTGTTTTTACACACTGACATATATATGTTACATTTTAGTGACTACACACCCATGAAGTGCCTTAATGATAGAAATGGATTCTCTGTTTTCGATGCTAAAAGTGTGATGCACACAGATGCTGCTTCAGCTTTTGAGTGTTTCCTGTATTTTGTATTTTTAATTCCAATAGAGTTCAGTGAAGTCACATCAGCAGAAGTGGAGCTCAGCTTGCATTCTTTATAGTGTGTTTCACAAGACAACATGGCTCAAACTTACAAAATCATCTTTGTTGCATTCAGGAAATCTGGAAACTCAATGGCCATTCCTCAATTCCTTTTATTTATCTCTTCATTAATCCTGACTGTCTCTACCAACCTCAGCAGGGTTTTGATGCGAGAGGCCCCATGGAAATACCATGGAGAACCATTAGTAACTAAATCAATTCTTTCAATTTAAAATTCCACACCAGGGTCTCTATAAATGTACTTAATTTTTGTTTTATTAATGGTCTCAATCTTCGCTCAATAGTTGTGATAATGTAGGGCAACAGACCAAAGTATAAAGCCCAAAAAACTTTTTCACATTGCTGCTCTAAAGAAAAACAGCAGTGAGCTTGTGCACTAAATCTTTACAGATTTGGTAATTTGTATAATCTAGACATCAATTAATTTGTGATTCCAATTTAAAATATTCAAAAGAATACAAAGAAGCTCAAGTTCAGATATTATTTTGAGTTCAAATGTCCAGAATTATCTCAGACGTATTATAAAGTCAATCATAAATATTTTGCTAACAGCTTAGATGCCCCTGATCAAGCTTCATGATGTACACTGAAGAGATAGGGGCAAATACCAAGTTCAAGTTTTTTATTATCCGATTGTACAAGTACAATCCAATGAAATAACATTCTCTGCTCCTGCAAAACATGTAGGGGAACAACAAGACATAACTCATATACAGACCAGCAAGACATAGGCAGTGCATATATATCTATATTAAAATAAATAAATAGTTGAGTCTCGGAGCGGGGGGGTGGTTTGTATGAGCAGTTCAGACCCCCAGAACAAATATCAGCAATTAGAGAGCAAATCATGGTATAGATTGAAACTGATCTTAACCTGGATGACATCCATTAATAATCTTCATGATCCATGGATATACATGTGTGTAAACAAAATACAGTAAAATTCCTGGTATCCAGTACCTACAGATGCTTAATTAGAAAGTTTTCTGGTTGCTTAAGACTCACTCTTACAATCCTAACTAATGTACCTGCCTTAAGAATAAACAGTTTAAAAGAAAAAGGGCAAAATTACTATCCTGTAGTATGGAAGTGCACTGACAAGAAGAAGCAACCAGGTTTTGCCAAACCCATATCTCAACCAAAATAAGAACAATGGACTAGATGGGAGGGCACTGAAAGGAGGAGACTAACCTGGAAAGACCTGTGGAATAAGGAGTCAAATAGAACAAGCTTTAACATCAGAGCCACATATGATGTTCTGTCCTCTCCCACAAACATAAACCGGTGGTTGGGAGAGGACCCAGCATGTCCCCTCTGCACAGTTCCTGCTTCTCTCAAGCACATTTTTGGTTGAATGCAATGTCAATCTCACCTGATATACCTGGCTACACAATCATGTGCTAAGATGTTTTGCAGACAAACTCAAAGAGAATAAATTTGAATACCTTGTCTTCAAACACCCAGAACCCAGACACCATCCTATGACTAATATCTTTCATCTGGGAAGGAATAAGTCACAATGCCCATTCCTCCTCAGTTGGAGATATCAGCCAACTGAACACAGACTGGAAATTGCTTGTGGACCTCGGCCAACAACTCATCTTTCCACCACTGGTCGAGCTCTCAGCAGATTGTCTTCATTATCGAGCTGACAGTTCCTTGACAGGGTACCATGGATGAGGCACAAGAACAGGATACACTATGTGTGATAGTACAGATTCTATCACCAATGTGTATATGTACAGATTGTAGTGTAGGATGACTGTGATTGGCTGAGGGCATAGCCACACCTACTGGCAGGTCTTAAAGGATTGCTCCTAGCCTGACCAGGTCATTCTGGACTGGTCGACCTACTTGTGATATGCTCCAGTCTTTTAGTTAAAAGTCTTGGTTTGGATCAACAAGTCTTTGGTTCTTTCAACGCACTCTACACTATGTTATACTAATCTTGCCACAGAACCAAAAGAGTGAGGCTGGAAAGTGAGGGAGTGCCTGATTGAAGTCAGTTGTAGATGATTTGTTGCCAGATCCATAACCAAGCTTCTGAGGGAAGCAGGAGTCACAGGACAATCCCTCAGAAAGGCAATTAAATCACTATCCAGTTCAGCTAAAACAAGCAGTCACTTGCTCTGGGGAAGAGGAGGGATCCTATCTGGGCTCCAAATCACCACTAGGAGGAACGGATATGGGTCAAATACACAGGCCTGTAGTGGGCCTGCCTTAGCACAGGGTTGTGGAGGTACACCACCAGCCTACTGCAGGGGGCAACCTCTGTACCTGCAGGAGTGTAAGGGGACAGGACAACACCTGGCTGGCTGTCAATCAGTCGGCCTGAATGGATCAAGCCCCACCTAGATGGGTGTCAATCACCCTCCGGGATATAAGCCTGAGCCGGCCTCCCGAGGCCTCACTCAGAGTTGCTGCAGATACAGCCAGCCTGGCTCTGTGGAAGTATTTGTGGATTAAAGCCTGTTGTACAGTCTTTACCTTGTGTGTGTCTGATTCTGTCTAACAGCGCACCACAAGGGTGTCTTGTGTTTAAAAGGCCGAAACAACCAATGATACCAGGGAATACTGCTCAAGATGTTTCCGATATCCTAGTGGTCATTCTCCATTATTGTAATTGAAACAACCGACTGTACTAACTCTATGAGAGAGGATCAATCTAACCATTTCTGAAATGTCAGGGATTTTAACACCTAGTCCTATAAATCAGCCTGTACTTACACTGAACAAACTTTACTTGCATAAACCTTAAAGCATTTTACTTAATTTTCAGTCACATTCTTTGAAAACATTTAACCATCATTGCATCACCAGGTACCTCCCCCTCCATGGAGCCACTCAAAAGATGAACAAATACATTATAGATAATTAACCCCCACCTTTCCCCCCCCCACCCCAGTTTAAAGATAAAGCCTTACAAATATAATAATACTGTATACTAATAAAGACTCTTACTAAGCAGGGATAAGAAGGCACTTGAAGAGAGTCAGCCCACTGGTGAGTGACATCAAACAGTTCATCATCCTGGGCAATCCCACTGCTGTTTCACACAACTTTATTCAAACAGCTGCTCAAGCAAAGAACAACAAGGACCTCCGCTGGCCGAATATTTGATCCCATCTTCACCAAATGTCTATGGGTTACTTCAGGGAACATTTACTTTTATTGAAATTTTTTTATTCTTAATTATTCCGAATTATTTATTTATTTGTATCCTCAATTTTTATTTTTTGCAGGTTGCTTGAATTCCAGATAACAGGGGCTTTACCATATTTGTTTCAATGGAATTCTTATTAGGAGATAAATAGCTATTTTAAACTCACAAGGAGGCAAGCAAGGTTCACTCCTGACCTCAGATATTGTTCCTGTTGAATATTTTCTCTGTGTTCTTGTGAGTTTTCTCTGGGTGCTTCAACTTCCTGTTACAAATATGCAGGTTGGTTGGGTAACTTAACTTTAATGTAGAATGATAAGAGTCTGGAAAGATTTGATGAAATAGGAAGAATAAGAGAGAATAATGCAAATAGATGCTTCATGGTCAAAAAGGTCTTGAGCAGCTAAAGGGTCTGGCCCCTTTCTGTGTAAAACCAACTTTAACTTGTTCACGTTTGGATTTCAGATGGGATGCAATGTCGAAGCAAAACTCTGTCTAGTTTAGACTGATGACAATCAATGCAACTTGATTAATTCTCATGCTTGAACAGTTGCAGATACCCAAGGGCAGTGGGTTGGGGGGTGGGAGGGTGGTGCCAGGACATGCGTTGCCTGGCAGCAACAGCTGAGCTGATAAATTTCCACTACCCCCAATTACCCTGAAATCATGTGACTTACAAGAACTAGGGGAGCCAAAACTTTAAACAATACCAGAGAGGAGACAGACATATCTCTGCGAATGGTCCACAATATGAAACACCATGTACAGTAGATAGACATTGCTTAGCTTAATGCTAATGAGATAATGCTTGTTGCCTTGGAGGAGACTGTTCTGAGATTGATCAATGTCAGCATTGGAGTATACAAACCCATGCACTTGGATGTTTGGGGAGCTCCTGGATCCTCTTTGGAGGTAATGGACCTACTACTGGGACTTAATTGAAGAAGTTGAGTCCAAGTCCTTCGTTCCTCAAGGGAATAAATTGCTGAGTGAGATCTCACCTTAGAACCTGGAGGATATACTGATAACAATCCTTCATTGGATAGGAAGCAGTCTGCTCCCAAACACTATTTGAAGGAGACTGTAAATCAGAATCAGAATCCAAATTCTTGTCACGAATTTGGTTGATTTACAGCAGCATTCACTGTGCAAACATTCACATAAATCACCTTACAACAACAATAAATAGAAATAGTGCATGAAAAATTATAGTAAGGCAGAGTCTTTGGTTTATTGATCATTCAGGAATCTGATGGCAGTTTCCTCTTTTACCAATTAATTTTGTTTGTCATGTTTTAATTCTTTGGCCAAGCGGGGGTTGCACCCTCTCTCAGCTCGTAGATACTCCACATTTGACCAGTCCCCATCGCTGTCCTTCAGCAGATACACAAACCCTGCTCTTAACCTTGACCATCAAGTTACCAACATACTCCTCCTGGCAGGAAGTCAGACTAACAGAGAACCAGCCAATAGTGTCAATAGTCTCAAATTTGTCAAATTCAGTAAAGTCACATCTTGATGTCAAACTCAGTCAGACCAATGGGAAAGTCTAAATTGCAGGAGTTGTTTCTACAAGATTTAACCTCTCATCTCCCCCTCTCACTGTGTACCCAATTCTATTACCGAACCCTGTGTCTCAGTGGAAACACCTACAGACTAACCAAGTCTGATGTGACTACACTTTGCACTGGCGCTCTATTCTGCATAGATTCAAGGCAAGAAGCTAATGGTGACTGAAATCTCAAACCTTGAGACAGGCCTGGATTAAGCAGTAAGCAAATTAAACGTGCTGAGGGCACGAAGGGAAAGGTGTAATGATATGGATTGTATATAGTCATTGGCTGGTAAAGGCACTGGCTGCCCACCCCCTGATGATACTCTCCCTTGGACTCTTCCCCTGTGACCTAGGCCATAAAGATCGAGCCACCTCTCCCATCCCTGCACTTCCCTAGCTTGGATCCGGGCCAGCTCAAGTCTTCTGTACAATAAAGCCTATCGTTCCCCTCAGTCTTTGTCCTTTGGTTATTGGGGCAACAGGAACCACAGAGTTTCTCCCCGTGCCAGATTTACCATGGTGCAGCTGAACTATGGCCCCACAAAAAGGGCCCCCCCCACAATAAATTTTAAAAAACCATTTATACAGGTTTTATTTAATATAGTTGTGGGATCTGAACTGGAAGAAAACTGAACTTTTAATCTATTATTTCACATTCAGCACATATTGTGTCTTAATGTCTTGCCAGTTAGACAAAGGAAGGGTCGAGGGGGAACCATTGTTGAGCTCTGCTTAGGGCATCAGTTGGCCTCAATCTGGCCCTGCCTTGAGAGATTTCCTCAACCAACACCATAAAGAAAAAGTGTTCTATCGGCAGTAAGATTATAAAGATCTGATGATAATCTCTGAGTGCAAAAATAAATTGTTGCCTGCAATTGATAAGTTGCCTCTGGCATCCCCATGGGAACAGCTCTCCTCGTGTAGGAGGGAGCCTGCAGCGACAATGTATAAATAATACCAAATTACAGCCTTGAAATAGAAGCAGTAACATTGTGCTCTTAATGAGGAAGAAGGTTTGAAAATTAATAGTGGAGACTATTTATATAAAATGAAAGCAGGTGGGAACTGAGTCCAGAAGTGGCCTCCATTGTTCTCTGATTAGGGCGGCACCGTTAGCTTAGCATTTAAGCAAGGTAACAGCACCAGAAATCCAGATTCAAATCCAGCACTGTCTGCGAGGAGTTTGCACGTTTTCCCTGTGTCTGTGTGCGATTCCCACCACCCTTCGAAATGTAGGAGGGTCATAGGTTAATTGGGGTATTTTGGGGGGCATGGACTTGAGGGCTGGAAGCGGTTGTTAATGGGCTGTATGTCAAAATTTACCTTTCACTATGGTTCCTTAGAACATTTCCTAAGGTTAACAGTAAATACAATAAATTATTTCTGCTACAAGAGCTGTTGAGTGCAAACTGTGATTACAATTACTTTGTGACAAAAAAAAGCAAAATAATATGAAATTTCAACTTTATTAAAGGCAAATGATAAAAATTTATATATCTATATCCAATAAGTTTCTCATGTTTCAACCAGATTAAATACTTATTGACTAATCGTTTCCCCTGTGGTTTGCATAGGAACTAGATTTACCTACAATGGAAGAATCAAATTCCAAGGATTCAGCATAAATGCTTCCAGTTGCATCTTTCCCTTTTGCCTAGCCCTGCAGAGTCCTCACACAGACACTGCCCCACTCATGGAATACTGTATGTTTAGCATGCTGAGCAGTTCCATTGTGGAGCTAGTGGTTAATAATAAATATTTTTAAACTTGTAAAATATGTGCCAACAAGTATTATATTCTGATCTCAAACTCCAATCAATGCAGAACAAGCAATTGAATATGATATTTATGTCTTTCTGTGTTATAATGAGAACAATTTGGTATTGCCATTCAAAAGCCTCAGTTATGCATAAACTGAATCTCTCAGGTTGAGTACCACTGTTGATAAAGACATTTTCTCATTTAAAGGGCAACACAATAGGTGGTAATGGTCAGCACAATCCTATTACAGCGCCAGTGACCAGTGTTCAAATCCAGCACTGACTGTAAGGAGTTTTTACATTTTCCATGTCTGCGTGGGTTTCCTTCAGGCTCTTTGATTTCCTCCCACCCTCCAAAACATACAGGGTTGTAGGTTAATTTGGGTAAAATTGGGCCAGAATTGTCTTCTGCCATGTTAATACATTTATTTCAGAATTTCAGAAGCCTATTTTAGCTTTCAATCTCCTACAAGCCATCAGTCAGAGTAAACTGTAAGATAGTTGACCTGTTACCCAGGTGTGTTGAAAACAAAATGTCAATTTTGTTGAGTACAAAGGATATTTCTGCTCCTCAAAAGATTTGAAAGATTCCAAGATGCCAATACAAAAAAGGCAAGTCAAGTCAAATTTATTGTCATCTGATTGCACAAGTACAACATGATGTAACAGTGTTCTCCGGTCCTCAGTGTACAACATGCAGACACACAACCAGACATAATATGTTTACAGACAAACAATACATATGCTGGGCAAGTATTCATATAAACAAATAAATAAATATTGTTTTGTGACTATGAGAGTCTCAGATGGTTAGTGTGAGCAGTTCCTTTGGTCATTCAGCATTCTCACTGCCTGTGGGAAGAAGCTGTTTCTCAGCCTGGTGGTGCTGGTTCTGATATTCCTGTATTTCTTTCACATTGGAAGCACCTGAAAGATGTTGCATGTGGGGTGGAAGGGATCCTCAATAATTTTGCATCCCCCGGTCCTGGTAGATCACGTCGATGGGGGAAGGGGGGTGGGTAGAAAGACTCCACTGCTCGTCTCTGCCACCTTTATGCACTTGTGGATTGACCTCTGATCCATTTTTCAGTAGCAGTACTACTGTGACGCAGCTGGCCAGGAAGCTTTCAATAGAGCTCCTGAAGAATGTTGACATAACGTTAGCCAGTATCCTTGCCCACTTCAGTCTTCTGTTGTGCCTTCCTGACAAGTGAGGAGATGTGTGTCCATGATAGGTCACTAGTTAGGTGAGATCCCAGGAACTTGGTGCTCTCCACTCTCTACTGCAGAGTTGTTGATGTGTAGTGGAAGGCTGTCGTTCCTGGTCCTCTTGAAGGCCACGATCATCTCCTTCATCTTGTCGTCATTGAGACTCAGGTTGCTACTCTCACACCATATCACAAAATTTCCCATCTCTTCTCTGCATCATCTGCAAACTTGATGATACTGTTGGAGCTGGATCTGGCAATGTAGTCGAGGGTCAGTAGCATGAACAGTAGCAGGCTGAGGACACAGGCCTGAAGTGTGCTCGACATCTGCTACCAACCCAGACAGACAGTGCTCTTTTGGTTAGGAAGTCCAGAATCCAGTTGCAGAGAGGAGTGTTGAGTCCCAGTGAGGACAGCTTCTTCACCAGTCTCTGAAAACTGATCATATTAAATGCTGAGCTGTCATCAATGAATAGCAGCCTGGTTCTCCAAGTGGGTCAGAAATGGTTTCTTCTATAGGCAAACTGAAATGAGTCCAGCTTCTTGAGATGTGCTTTAATGCGTTCCATCACCAGACGCTCGAAGCATTTCATGACATTGGAGGTCAGTGCCACAGGGTGGGAGTCATTGAGGCATGTTACTCTTGGGTACCAGGATGATGGTGGTTGTCTTGAACCCTGTAAGAGTGATGGACTGCTGCAGTGAGGTGCTGAGGATGTCCATGAAGACCTCTGTCAATGGGTCTGTGCAGTCCTTCAGTACCCGACCAGGTATGTTGTCTGGTCCTGATGCCTTCTGGATGGTTTTCTTCTCACCTCAGCTGCTATGAAGAGGGGCCGTTCTTTGGGTGGGACATGGAGTTTTCTTTAGTGTCATCCTGTTCTTCGCATCATACTGTGCATAGAAAATGTTCAGCCTGACTGGAAGGGAGGTATAATTGTCCTTAACTCACAAGGTTATCTTGTGATCCATTATCATCTTGATCCCTTGACATATGCACCTTGCTGTTTATGTTTATACCCCCTGACCCAGGGAGTTCTCTCCACTGGTGGAGAAATTGATGTGATGTTGAGACTGTGATGTCATGAATGGAAATAATCAAATTACTTTCTCAGCTCTTCAAAAAGGTTATCTTCATCTGGCGAATTGTCAATGATCTCCAAAAGTTGATTGCCTGAGAGTTTGGCTGACATGCCAACCTTACTTCTTCAATGTTACCTCGCTGAGACACATTTTGATGTCTTATGAAGTAGTTCAGCCAATTAAATCTTCACAACAAGGTAAAGTACAGACATTCATCTCAGCAAATACTTTGGAGGTTATATTTTATTTGGGAAGGTAGACAAAAAGATTGATTCACCCACCCATTATGCATCTCCCTTGAATGTCATTATTGAATATAAAAACTGGGAGGGATTTTTTAAAAATGGAATGGAAGAAGCATCTACTTTGCACTGCATTTAACTGAAATCCCCCAGCTGTTCTCATACAAACCTAAATTAACCCTTTGGACTCCAGCCATTTTTAACCAGTACTCCAGCCCGACTCCATGGGTAAGCCTTTACAATATGAATACCAGTACCAAACAGCAGGTGGTTGGGTATAAAAGCAGTCCCGGAAAACCGGGACATGGAGTGTATTTTGGTAATCCCAGAAAGCCAGGACACATAGTATATGTGCTTGTTGGTAATCCTGGAGAACCCAGACATGGAGTCCAATGGTTAACATTCTTAATTGTGTGCAATGGGGTTCATTTAATCTTAACTATGACTTGTGTCCTTAGGATTAATTATGGCATCTCATAACTTTTCTGCTGTGCCCAAAACAGAGTGGATAAGAGCACATGAATTATTCAGCAGGCTGAAACCCCTCACAGAATTGTTCAGTTTCTGAGTGATTCAGAAATGTATGATTAAAGGAAATATAGATTCTGAGAGATAATTAAAAGGCATTGGTAGCTACCAGAAACAACAAGGACTTTTATAGGCTTTATGTAAATAAAAATCTTAAAAGTTGCTTCATTCTGGTATTTTAACTTTAAATTCAGGGAATAAGCAGTCTTCATGGAACAGATGGGTCTCTAAGTCAGCACGTCCTAATAAAATGGTTCCTTATGTTCCAGTAATTGAAACCTACCCAATTTTATTATTGCATCATTAACCCTGAACATCAAAAATAAACACAACACAAATGCACTTTAAATAATTCCAATTATTTTCATCCTCTCTATCTTTTTATTTCACAAATAGTTCTCAATTTCTCTAAATATACTGGTTTTAAACTCTCTGAGGATTAAAAAATAACAACTTTCAAAGAAGTTGAAGACTGGTTTTAGAGAATAGTTCTTTGACCCTATCCAAAATTAACCCCAAGGCCAGTGATGATTAATGCAATAACACATTGTGACAATAAAATGGAACAAATGTAACATCTTAGCTCTGATCATTTCTTGCAGGCATTAGCTAAATCATTCTATTGGAAAATCACTGCAATTCGGAAAATGTTGCAACATCTTGAATGGAAACCAAAACTTCTCATGTGCTCTTTCAGATGGAGCGGCGTATCTTCCTGACTACCAATTAATTAAGATCCACCAATCAAAATTGTAGATTTATGTCCCTGAAGTTGCTGATGAGCTATGTGCCTATTAATTTGCCCTCCTTGACTGCTTTAAGACAATTTCATTCAAGTGGGAGAACTTTAGTGAACAATAATTAAATGTAAAACTGTTTTATTTCGCATGATGGAACATTCAAGTAACATACTTCTTGTTCATCAAGACTGATAAACATCCCTTAACATTTTATAAATAATGTCTATTTTAATCTATAAAGGACCAGAAGTAGACAAATAATTAACAAACAAAATTTCAACATTATCTCATTCTTGGATTTGATTTTAAAATATTCTTCTCTTTGTAGTGGATTCGTCACCACATTTGATGGTGATTATCTTTGCTCTTTTACTTTCCTGAGTAAAACAATTACTGATATGCCAAGGACAGTAGTTTAGTGACTGACTGCATTTCAGATTCACAAATTATATAAAATTGCTATCAACATTAAAACGGTGCAGAACACACTGGTACCCAACAGCGCAAGGTCAGCTTCTTTCCCTCTGCCATTAGATTTCTGAATGGACAATGAACCACAGACACGACCTCATTTTCTCTTACTTGCACTAATTATTTTAAATGTAATTTACAGCAATATTACACTGCAATGCAGTCACAAAACAATTAATTTCACGATATGTTCATGGCAATAAAAAATTCTGATTCTGATGTAACATTCCTTATTTGTAAGATTTTTCTTCTTATGTTTCAGCCTAAAAATGTTTGATTCACAAGTTGTTGATTATTCAAGTTTATGGAATGTTTGAGAATTTGGTAAATACCAAGCATTAAAAGGCAGATGAACATCTAATAAAGAGAAAACAAAATTAAAATGACAGGATAGGGGAAATTATTGGATTAAAAGAAAGAATTAAAATTATATAGTGTTTCTTTCATAATTATTTTTTAAAAACTTCGAAGAGTATTTTGTAAGATGGGGTTCGAGAGACTCAGTCGGGCACAGGCTGAATCGCCCATGTTGTGCAACATTGCTGCTGCATGTATTTTCTCATTTAAGGGAATCAATGAGTGTCTCTCCCAACTTCCCTCAGCTTGGAAAAGTGCCCTTTTGCACAAAGTTGTCGACCCAAGCTAATCCCATTTGCTGCATTTGACCATACTCCTCTATCTCTGTCTAAATATCTTTTATTACTTCATTCTTAATCAATCTTTAATTCTTTCTAACTGCTTCAATGTGACAATTGCTGGGTCAAGAGTGAGCCTATATTGTCTTGTCCTCAGATCACGGATCTGAAGTTGGATTTGAATCCACAGACTGCTGGTTCAGAAGCAAGTATATTGTCACCTATCCATAGCTTATAAACATGTATGGAATTGAAATTCCCCCAGCAAAGCTTGCTGCAGAATAAACTTTTAGAGTTCCAGTGAGAGCTGCAAAAATATATGTAGCATGTACTTCCATCATTGGATCAGAAATATTTGTCTCACAAGCATCTACATCCTATAACATGACATTCATTTGTTTAGCTGTTAAAATAACAGAGATTATTATCTCATCCATGATTAGTTTAGCATTCAATCAACAGTATAACCACCTTTCCTCAAATTACAGAATTCACTGGCATTCTTTGTATCTTTGTCAGAGTAATGCATGCAAAGTTTGCCACGAGGCTGAAATCAGAAAATTTGACATTAAAGCAGGTAAATATCAATTTTTTAATAATTATTTAAAAATCTTTAGACATACAGCATGGTAACAGGCCATTTCGGTCCACGAGCCCGTGCCACCCAATTACACCCAATTGATCCAAAACCCCCCAATAGGTTTCGAACTGTGGGAGGAAACCAGAGACCCTGGGGAAAACTCACACAGACATGGGGAAAACATACCATCTCCTTACAGGCGGCATGGGATTCGACTTCCTGACCCAATCGCTGGCCCTGTAATAGTGCGCTAACAACTACACTAACCGTGCTGCCCCATCAAGACAAATGTTGGTCAACGATGAAATTAAAGGATGATCTTAGAGAGGTGAGGAAGTTTGGGAAGCAAATGGGCCACTGCACAAAGGAGCTATTCAACTTATATTTGCTATCTGATGTGTGGGAAGGGAAACAAGTTTGATGGGTTCAAAGAGCAATGAGTCGGGACACAGGCATGATTTTTGTTTAAACACAAGTAAGGGGATCACAACAGGAATAACACTCACTAGTGCCCTCAATCACACAACACAGTATAATCAGTCACATCAGACTCAATACTCCTGATACTGGCAACTACTTGCACTCATACAAACACAGTACATCCCAGTCACATCAGATACAATTACTGATGTGAGCAACTATTTATGCAGACTTATATCACAACCAAGGACTACAATACACTAAAGTGGGCACAGCTCAGATTCTATCTACAATGCTATAACATTATACAACAGCCCTATGTAGAACACACCCTACTAACGTCTCCTACAACATTGTCCACAATTCACAATCTGGAGTAGAGTCAGGTTCATCTCAGGGCTGAAAAGTAAAAGAGAAAGAGCTGCTCCACATGGTGGACTTCACAGTATTGTAAGATGGAGGGTCCAACCCAGATAATCACTAGGTTGTTAAAGGGGCCAATGGTCAGGTGTGCACCAATGGCAGAGTTCAACATTGATTGGCAGGTGATGCAACTTCCAAACAGGTACTCACTGGCAGGGTCACGTGACAGACAAGAGTCCTGCCAATTGTTTTCACTCTTCAACTCTTTCCCTCCAGCTCTGAACATTTTTCAAGTAGTAATTCAAAATGAAAGACTCTATTCAGTCAATAAACTCAGTGTAGTTACAGCTTTAAGACAACATGTTAAAATAGTTTTGACAGAGTTATTGACATTAATTCTGTTCTTCTTTTCATAGATGCTGCCTGACATTTTGAGGTTTTCCAGTATTTTAAAGTTATAACATTGGTCCTTTAAATTATGGAATAATTGCAAACAAACTTTTGGGACAATCCATAAATTAATTAAACTTTAGATCAAATTCCAGTTAAGGTTACAAAGAGGCCAGAAGTGTAATGGAAATAGGTGCCCTTGTTCACCTACAAGTGATAATTTTAAGATAATAAATTACATTTGGTGTTAACATATTTGGACAGCTCTTTTTTTTTTAAATTAGAGACAGAAACATTATTTAATGAGAGAAACAGACAAAAGAAATTTCACTTCTATTTGTAACATTAACCCATTTGTAGAGCATCTCAAAGGTTGTCACATGAATCCATTAAATGCTCTGTCACTAATTTCAGTGAGTCATTTCCAGTTTAACTGAAAAAATAATTGACAGATACTGGTAAGCACGTACCATTAATAACTGTAAGATCAATGTTCATCAACCATTGCTGGAAGTTATAGGTAGGTTACAAAGTAACCTCTGGTTTGCCTCCAAATGTGTAGCTAAAAAATGGCCAACAGTATTAATACCATCCTGATGCATTTACAATCAATGCCAATAATTCATTTGGACAGACGTAACTGGAGCAGAACCATAAAGTCACCAAAGTGCTTAAGCCAGATATTCATGCATATCCCAGAAACACTAAATCTATGGTAATCTCATAATATTTACATTAAATCTTTGATTACCAACAGAGAGACACTGTGGTTGTCTCCTTACTCCCATTGGTGATCTTAAACACTCTAACACTCTCTGCTTTATGAAGGGAGCAAATAGCACATTTAATGCTACCCAAGCTCGCTTTGCTATTGGTATTAAATGGTACAGGCATACAGTAAAAGCCCTGTTATTCAGAATTCAAGCAAACAGCATCCTCAAGCAACTGGCAAAAAAATTGCAGAGAATAAATAGGTAAAAAATTAGGGTTTCAAACCCCTCACAGTTAGTTTCCCAATCATGGCATGCACAATCTCAAGCAACCAGCAAATACACTTATCTGGCATCTACCAGTCCCCATAGGTCCTAGATTTTTGGGAATTTACTGTAATAAGGGCCTGACCCATCTCCTAAATAATATCCAGTAAAGTGATGGAGTTGGGGGGGAGGTGTACATTGAGGAATATACTTTCTCTTAAATGGCTCAGATATTTTAATGTCCTTTTTTGCTCTCATTCTAATAACCAGTGCATTCCCTAATGTGTAGGATAAGCTTCAGGATCAAAGATCCTTTTCCTGACCACCATTGTATGTTCAGGTGAATGGACACTTCTTGACAATCAGAATCTTAGTGTCTACATCATCTGTATATAATTTCAATGATACGTGCCTGTCTTGCATGTGTTGATGAAGTGTAAACCAACAAATCCCAGTGTAGTCTAGATTCAAAGAAGAGTGTGTCATCACTCCAACTTCTTCTCAATCTCTCTTGTGGCAAACATTGCACCTGAACTCCAACAAGATCTAGATTCCTCAAGGAGCAGAGTCATCCTTAAGGATGACTGGACAAATTTTCAAACTCTGTCCACTTCAGAACCAAGGTCACCCCAAAATCACCATTCCAAATATGCACCACCCTCAGATCCCCTCTAAACGTTTTACTTCTTCCCATAAATTCATGTCCTCTAGTTTTATTTACCCCACTAACATTCCTGCAGTCCACCCATCTACCGCCATCATAATTTTTACATGCCTCAATCTTGTCTCCCATTAACCACTTCTGCTCCAGCAACAATAGATCTAGACTTTCCAGTCTTTCCTCATGTTGAAGTACTCCATCTCAGGCAATACCTGGGGAACCTCCTCTACAAACTGTCTACCATTATCACTTCCATTAATTAAGATAGGCTACTGGATCAGCAAGAGTGGGAGTCTTGATGAAGGGTGCTGACATTAAAAAAAAACATTCATTTTCCCCAACTGATGCAGCTTAACCCATTGAGTTCCTCCAGCAGATTGTTTATTTGAAGAAAATAGATATTATTGGCTCATGGTTGCTACTTAATTAATGAAAGAGCAGATTACCCGATCTCTAGCTCTGATTGACAGGACCATGCAAGGTGGACCAATGAAGTCACAATCCTTTGTACTACACATCATTTGCTGGGTGTGAAGCAGTTTGAGATACCATGAAATTATGTAAAGTTGAAGTCAGATTACTGGTAAATTTTGTGATTTCATTGTCTATAGTTTGTGGGATTAGGTTGAGCAGAACTTTGTGATCAATTTTTTATACAATCAACTCTGAATGTATAAAATAATTAATTGCAGCAACATTCCAAAGATTTAAGCAACTGCTGTGAATTATATTCTCTTTCTTTTTTGAGTAAATTAGATTTATATTTTAAAAAATGGTATCCATCTTTCTATAAATAAACAATAAAAAATGTTACATTTTGCTTCAGTTTTCCAGTATCCATTTCAAATTCTGTTCCAAAGTGCACTATTGATTTTTATAATTCAAATTTGCATTTCAACACTTCACAATTGCAAACATAAAACAGTCCATAAACTTGTGCAACCAGACAGCACTCATTAATTTAATTACTTTTACAATAATAAATAAAAGTAGAACCCTGCTGCAGTTTTATTTAGAGCATAAAATAGGTTTATCAAAAAAATTGAGCACTTTTAATGTCCACCATTTGGGAATGTTTGAAAATAACTTTGAAAACCCACACAGAAGCATTTATGAGTATTGCAGTGACAATTTTCTTCATAAATAATGTATATTATGCTTAAAAGCTTTTAAAAGATAACCATTGGTGATCTCATTTCTGACGTAAAGCTTTAATTTATGAACCTTTTTGAAAGCTCACAAATGAGTACCATTAGTAGAAGTTCACCTTGGTGAGTTTTCAATTGCAGAAAACTTAAACTTGGTTAGATAGCTCCAAAACATTATACTAAAATAGTCAATAATGGGAGGAATGAACAATGTTGTGGAGAGGGCTGGCAGAAAATTGCCACAATTCCAAATTTCCATAGTTTTTCATGTCTCCTCGTACTGTTCCTTTGGTTTTTAGTTCATCTAAATTATATCAGTAGCAAGAATTTCAATTGGATTTGGACTGAATCACAACTGGTTGTACTTTCTCTCAGATGAACCAGATTTTATCTAAGCTAAGAGGGTTCTTGATTTTTTTTTAAGATTCAGACTCAACCCTCCTGTGCAGCTCTCTCATCCCAACCTTAAGTACACTAGCCCAACCTGAAATCCCAATATCATACATCCATATTGTTTCAGCAGACCCCACAAAGTACCAGAAGAAATTCTACAAGAAGAGAAGTGTGTCATATTCAAAAGCTTCAAAATAGGTGTCAGGCAGAAGAGATGTAACAAAATGCAGGTGATCAAAAGCATTCACTTCCTTTCTTCTGGAAGTAGTCCTTAAAGAGTCACACCACTGAGCAGCCAGTACTTTTATTACCCATGGTAACATGGTAGCAAGGAATGAGTGCTTGTTGCAAGGAATGAAGAGAATGCCAGAGTTTTCCCCGGGAGACAAAGTAACAGAACAACAGTGAACAGAGGAGAACCTTTTTTTAAAGGGCTTTATAGCAGCAAGTCATGGTATTTCTAAATCCACAAATCCATCAAAGAAAGTTAATTTGTAGTCGGCATGACTTATTTGAGATGCTGTAATATCTTGTACTGAGTATGAAAGATTCTGAGAGAGTTGCCCTGAATACATGGCACAGTACCCTGTCCCCCAAAATGACCAATGGGGCCTTATGGCTGGCGGCTAACAATCCACTAGTATTAAAAGAAACAGATTCCAAGTATTTTTTGAAATGATGTGAGATTGCCATTGACAGTAAATGACCACAAAAGCAGATTTTCCATCCATGCTGAGAATAAAAAAATTCTCAGCAATAAATATCTCAGAATCTATAAAACATTTTATTATTGTTGGAGTCATAGATTCAGAGTATTTTAAAGTACAGAAATTCACAAGACCAAATTGCTCTCATCAGCTGGTCCCATTTTCCTGAGTTTTCCCCATATCCATCTAATTTTTTCCTATCCATGTAACCTGCCTAACTGTCTTTGAAGCTTTCCAATTCTACCTTCATCTCCCAATTCCTCTGACTGCTCATTCCACATATCAACCACCCTCTGTGTGAAAAAGATGCCCCTCAGGTCTCTTTCAAATCTTTCCCCTTACTCACTAAATTTATGTCCTCACATATCAGTGAAAAAATGTCTAGAAAATCAATCCGATAATGTTTTTTCTATCATTATACCATTTAAAATAAGCTAATTCTGGAGTGAATTACAATAAAAATGTAAAAACATAAATATATTTTAATTACTGGACATTTCTTTACTGAATGAAAATGAACACATTTTGCACTGTTCTGGGAATTTGTGGCTGAATTTCCGGGCATAAGATACCCCAGTTCCTCTGAAATAAGGTCCTCAATGAATTACATCACTCCCATTGGGGCATCACAGGATTCCTTGGGCCATGTTACACTGGGACACGTGTCATGGGAAATCCTTGAATAAAGTGGCCTTTCCTGTCAATAGATCAATAGGTCATCTGCCAGTTTTATCAATAATTTACTTTCATCTCTTAGGATTTCTCTCCCACACCACCCTCATTTCCATCCAATAGTTTGGCAGTTTTTCACATTTTTCTTTGTTTCTCCAAGGATTGCAAGCTATGCTGGCTCAAGTTTCTGCATTTAGTTCAAGATATGGTATATAATTCGACAAAATAACTTCCCCTTGTGCAGTTATTCCATGGGTTTATGAGTTCTAGCATATTCTTCCTCAATTCACTTGCAGAAAACACAAGCTTGGTTAGATAGTTACATAACTGAATATCTAAAATAGCCACTTAAGAATGAAAAGGTAGCTTATTTCTTCATTTAAATAATGGGATATCAAAAAGTTTGAAAATTAAACATCTCTGCTCATCAAGACATGGCATTGATTTACATTTGATTACTTAAGAACGTCTAAATCCATGCATCCCTCAAGATCGCTGCACAGGTTGATAGGATAGTTAAGAAGGTCTATGGGATACTGGGATTCATTAATATGGGGATTGAGTTCAAGAGTAGAGAGGTCATGTTGCAACCCTACAAATTAGAGTATTGTGTTCCGCTCTGATCACCTCATTACAGGAAGGATGTGGAAGCTATGGAGAGGGTGCAGAAGAGATTTACCAGGATGTTATCTGAAGTGGAAAATAAGTCTTATGAGGCAAGGTTAGCAGAACTTGGATTTTTTTCTTTGGAGCATAGAAGGATGAGAGGAGACTAAGATTCTGATTGTCAAGATTATGAGAGGCATAGATAGGATGGAAAGCCAGTGCCTGTTTCCCAGGGCAGGAATAACAAATGGCAGAGGACAAGTACAAAGTGAGGGGAGGGAAGTTTAGGGAAGACATCAAGGGTAAGCTTTTTATGCAGAGAGTTGTGGGTGCCGGGAATGATGGTTGTTGAAGCTAAAATATTAGGGGCATTTAAGAGACAGGCACATGGATGAAAGAAAAATAGAGAGTTATGGGATAGGGAGGGTTTAGTACTTATTTTTTAAGAAATATACAGGCAGCACAACATCGAGGGCAGAAAGGCCTATGTTCTATTTTCCATTACATTTGTTTAAAATAATTTAACAGTATAAATAGGCCATTCTGATTATTACATAAGGAATTCACTGTATAATAGTGAATAATTTGCACATGTCAGCAGACATAGGCACATTGCTACGCTTCTTGCATTAGCCCAATTACTTATTTCATAAAGGTTTAATTGGCTGTGAAATGATGTGAGAAGCATTTCTTTAAAAACATCATATAAATTCAAATCCTTCTTTTAAATTATCAAAATTCACCATCTATAACTCCATTAAATTTTATGCACTCCCCATAACTGTTTGGTTTATGTTTCCTGGCACAGTGTTCTGGCAACAGTGAGCATATTCAACCTGTTTCAACATTGCATCACTCAGTGGGACACTAAGAGGGCAAACTTCCTAGTGATGAATTTTTACTCCTTTCGATCATTTTCATTGATCCTCCTCATGTTAATTCCTTGACTCCAAAGATCTATCTGCACTAATGACTCAGCATATTTTTATGTGTCTGGGAAGCTGCAGCAAGTAAGTCTTTCATTGCCTCTGCAGATAAGCATTTGACAATAAAGAGGGTGGCAAGTTTAGTGTAACAGTCAGCGCATCACTATTACAGCACCAGTGACCTGGTTTGAATCCGACACTAAGGAGTTTGTATGGTCTCGCTGTGTCTTGCGTGGGCTTCTTCCAGGTGCTCCAGTTTCCTCCCATCCTCCAAATTGTATGAGAGTTGTAGGTTAATTTGAGTGAAAATGGACACCACGGATGGCTTCTACCATGGTGTAAATAAATGAAAAATAAAAAATAAATAAACTTTCAAAGTTTGATATTCTGGTCTCCAAAATGTTAAGTTGCTGAAGTATTTTGTTATCTCATTAACAAGATGTGCAAGTGCTAAGAGAATCATTGGTGATGATTTCCCTCATGGGAAGATTCAGGAGCTTGATTACACTATTTTTAATCTTGCTCACTATGAGAAAGAAAGAGTCCCCTTGGCCCCTCCAAAAAAAATCCATGCCCCACAGAGCAATCCCATCAGTCAGAACTCCCACTTCCTTACTTCTCTTTAGCTCTGCAACATTTTCTTTCCATATAACCATATAACCATTTACGGAGCAGAAACAGGCCATGTTGGCCTTTCGAGTCCGCTCCAGTTCACTGATTTTGTGCGCCCTCTGCAGGCATTGGTGATTTTAAGTGTAGTGTATCTTTGAGAATTTTAACATCTCTCCATAGGTACTTTGGATGTGAAATCTCATATTAAAATATTCAAAAACATTGGCTGTGTGGGAGAAGCCAGTGAGTGGCCGTGGACAATTACTTCTCAGACTGGAGGCCTGTGACTAGTGGTGTGCTGCAGGGATCGGTGCTGGGTCCAGTGTAGCTTGTCATCTAGATCCACAATCTGGACAACAATGTGATGATTGGATCAGCAAGTTTGCAGACAATACTCAGATCAGAAGCATTGTGGACAGCAAAGAAGGTTTTCAAAGCTTACAGAGGGATCTGGACCAGCTGGTATACAAATAATCTTTTTGTCTCCTTTGTTTCTTTTGGCATTTATCTACAGAAAGAGGTAACAGAGAAAAGCCAAGTATTTAACTAATACATTTGCTACTGATGGAATAAAAGAAATCTATTGGAGGAACATCAGTGGAAGAGAAAGAATTGTCAAAATTTCTGGTTAGCGCCCTTCATCAAATGTCCTCTATTCTTTTTTTTCTGCTGATGCTTTTTTGCTCTAGATTCAAGCATCCATAGTCTCTCATTGTCTTCTGTTACTGATTTTAATTCACCTTGCCCAACTGGTAAAAATTCTCAGGCAAAATGCTGAAAAAAAATAGAAGTATGGTTGTTTAATTTTTTTCTGAGACAGTTAAAGGAAATTTCACATCCAACATTACTCCAACACAGCTAGCAAAGCAACACTGTAAGGAAGCTAATATCATGACCTTGCTCATATCCTCTGTGTAGCACATCCATCAGGCAATGACAAATTTGTCATAAGAAAGACAGCAGTTTCCATATTTTTAAATTAAATATGAAATTTATACTGGCATTTTTCAAAGTGCCAAAGAAATTGATCTTGGCAGTTGGCTAAAAATTAGTGTTAATAATCTTGTTAACCCTCCCTACATTGAGCTTAAAAGATGGTTTGTCTTCCAGGGATCTTCCATCTATTTCTTTATATTGCTGTAATTAGTTCATTTGATCTGCTTGAAGGGATCAAAGTCTAAATTCTGCATTAATGCTCCTATCACACAATAGGCATTGCTGAATTTTGTTTGATCAGGAAACACATCAAATGATGTAGAACAACTTCCGAATTTATTCACATGATTTAATTAAAGACATTTCATACTCCTTGAAGGGATTTTGTTGGGTGCATTCAAATAGGAGTGACGGCTCCACGAGGAAAGAGAACAGAAGTTTCCATCAAAACTTGTTGAAACCAGTCTTTTGTTCCCACCATAGAAATGCAATAAACTGACCGACAAAATCTGGATCTAAATATCTCAAGACTATCAGTTGGAGCAAATCTTTCTTTATTGGCGCTAATTAAATGTAAGTTTTGCTGCTGAAAGTTTAAAAGAATGTGAATCATAAAATGAGCAATTATACATTTAAAAATTAATTTTAAATAACTGTCAAAACACAATGCTGGAGAAACTCAGAGGTCAAACAGCATACTTTATATAGCAAAGATAAAGAGATATAATCATTTCGGGCCTGATCCCTCCATCAAGGTGTGAGCCAAATGTAGCCCTATTTTTATTATTTTCTTTCACCTTTTGTTGGGTCATTAATATTTATCTTATTATTAAAGATAGGGGCTAGCTCTGCATTGGGAATGAAAGCAAAATACCTTTTTTTTGTACCTTAAATAGTGCCAATGTTTTGCACATCCCAAATCAATGAATATGTTTGAAATCAGAATGATTCGCTTTAAGAGATCATATTATGATTTTCTCCCTTTTACAAATAGCCATGATGTTTCACAGCACAAAACAAGTCCATGCCGTCCATAAATTGAACCCAACTTCTGCATTTGCAAAAGGCAGCTACTCTCCAGTTTGTGCATTGCCTGCTGGGAAGCAGGTCAAAGCACTCTTAAGGTAATAGCTGAAATAACAGCAACACAGGTCATCCATTGTGGTGAAGGAGATATCAGAAACAGAGAGAAATAGGGGAAAACAATTGGGAGGGAGGGCAAAGGTTGAACAGCAGAGGGATATTTGATTGGGTCTCCCATGTATAGGAGTGATCCAAATGGGTCTATTGCTTCAGTTACGGACCCATGCCATGAAGGGACCCATTCTGTGATTGGGTCACTTGATATGATGCTGAATGCATTGGTGTTGTAATTTTTGATGGTGCTCCATGTCTGCAAAAGTGAGGCATTTGTAAATCAATTCTGAGGAAGAAATAAATTTAAATCTTTTCCCTATTAACTCCCTTTAATTCATGCATGCCTTTTGACTTTCTGTGGGACTTGAACCTTGGTTTACTATGTGAAAAATAGCCAAGGTCGTAGGTCCCATTCTCCAACAGCAAGTCAGACATCATGTGCAAGAGATAAAATGAGCAAGTGATAACTGTGATAGGATAAATTCTGTGGGTTCCATGAGGGGACATCTCTCAAAAATTGGCATAAGCGTCTCAAAATGGGTCTTTTGTAATAAAAAGGATGCAAGTGTCCAAATGGAGATTGGAAACACTTATGAGCAGTTGTAAAAAAAAAACTCTGAGAAGCCGCTTGAAGCTTTAAAAGACTTTTTCAGTTCTCAAAGTAGCATTAGTTCATAATTCAAATGACAAAGGAGCCAGAGGATGTAGAGAAAGGAAACTTCATGTGGCCATGGGGTTATGAGGACGTAATTCCAGGAGGTTTCGCTCACTTAAGAGGCCAAACTAGGAATTGCATGATTCTTGATGCCCTGATCCCATCATTAATGAATTGAACACAGTCAATGGGGCTAGTCTTGATTTGCATTCACACCCACCTGACAAAGATCATGAAAAAAGTAAGGCAAGGTGCAGATTCTTTACTGGTGACAAGAAGCTCTGGCTGAAGGAAGGAATCAATGTCCAGCAATTGGAAGAATACTTCTAAAGATTTACCTGAGAGCTGGTCACACTTCTGTGAGACTGAAAACCTTGCTCTAAAAATTTTATGTGAGTTGGTTCCATATATTATTTTAATTTTTACTTCCATAAAAGCATAATGATGTGACATTCTTGGGGCCATAAATCACTGGAACATTAACATTAGTATAAGGCTTGTTCAGAAAATCAAATAAAACATGAACATCTGAACACGAGAAATTTGTGAGGAAGTTTAATCACCCAAACTTTGGTGCCCTCACTAGACACTGGGTATATTTTAAAAAACTCATAATTGGTATTTAAACCGTTGCTGGACACCCTAATATAGTGAAAGATGTCAAATAATTCTCAGCCAGTAGTAGCTTGGACAATTTCTTTGATAGCAAGGAGAGTGTAATACTATATAGAAGTATACCACGTTTTATGAATACTCACTTTATGAAAATTCATTTTTACAAAGAAGCTTTTATGAAAGGATTTGAATGGGTTTTCGCTTCGACAAAAATAGCTTCAATAGTGGTGAATGAGTCTTCGCTTTACGCCATTTTGGCTTGCGAAAGATTTCATAGGAATGCTCTAGTTTTGTAAAGTGGGGTAAACCTGTAATAGCTTCTTACAGTATGGAAATAGTCTACTCAGATCCACACAACTTGACTGACGTTTATCCTCCACAAATCCCTCCACCCACCTGGCTTCATCCACTTTTATCTGTGCATCACAGCTACTTTTACATGCATATAGTAACATGGGTAAAGAACCATGTCACTCACAACAGAAGCAAACACAGACAAAGGGGAAGGGAGATTTCTCTCTTACCTTTGTGTTTTTTCCCACTCATTCACTGAAATAATGAAGGCTAAACACATAGAGACTATACACCACTCCCTTCAAACAGCTCCACACACTCAAAGCTGTAGAGAATCTGAGACCCCTATGCTGTGGACTATCTCTTTCAAAATAATTAAGAAGGGAAATGCTCCAGTGAGGTCAGCCTCACACCTCATGGCTGCATTGTAATTTGGACACCTTCTGAATTGTAATGGGGGTACCAGCCTCCTACTTAATGGAGAAGGATGGATGAAACCATCATAACTTTGAGTTACCCAACCTAAAACTTTGATGTCACCTAGCCTCCTGTGGGGCTTGTGTGACAATTTCTAGTTAACAATAGGCAAAGAGATGAAGTCATAGAATTCCAGGGATACAACAATACAACAATCTGTTCTTGCTGCTGACCAGAAGAATAACGTTCCAACAATTCATGCTCCTATTTAAATGTGATTAAAATGCACTGACATGGTTCATTCCTCAGGAAAGTCTCCAGAGTGAATGGCCATATATTTTCATCTCTCTGCCATGTTCAACACTAAGAACATACAAATTAGGAGCAAGAACAGGTCACTTGACCCATTGAGTCCACTCTGGCATTTAATAAGGTAAAGGCAGATCTGATTACAGCCTCAGTTCCACACTCCAATCTGCCAACAATAATCTATCATCCTGTTGTTTATCAAATATCAATCTCGCCTTGTCTTTAAAATTTTCTTAATCCATTGTCCTTTGAAGAGTTCTAAAGAGTCACAGAATTTTTAGAGAAAACATATTCTTCTCATCTTTATCTTAAATGAGCAATCTCTTATTTTTAAATAACGCCCCCCCTCCAAGTTCAATATTTTCCATCAAGAAGTATAGTCCTCTGAACATGCATCCTGGCAAGATGCAACATATCCTACCAAATATATGCTGCTCCTCACTCATCTAAATTCCATTAGTTATAGGTCCAGCCTGTCAAGCCTTTCCTTACAAGAAAGCCCACCCATGCATTCCCTAGAAAATCTTCTCTGAACTGCCTCCAATACATTAACTTCCTTCCCAAATAAGGAGACCAATATCGTACATGGACAATGCGAGACTAGCTGAGTTCCTCCAGCATCTTTGTGTTTTTACTACAATCACTGTGACTGCACACTTTCATGTTTCACTCCACAGTATATATGATTCCTTTAAAGAAATCGAATTAATTCATGGGAAATTTCCTGCACAATATTTGACATTGATCTATGCAATAGCAAGTTGGGGTGTTTGTAGGACTTCAAACTTACTGGCTTTTAGAGGTAGCACCCACAGCATTATGGGAAATGCATGTGTTTACATGTGTTTATAAATTCAACTTATTGGACATTTTTGGGCATAAATGGATGTTCCATTTGATTTCTGCATACCCTGAGGACAAGTGAGCATTGGGAAGCAAGTGCCATTTAGAAGCATTTTAAAAGGAAAAAAAGCGTGGAGGTGTTGGGGAACCAAAAATTGATTTGACCTTTCACTCAGTTTATGGAATTTGTTGATTAATTTGAAGAACAGAAACATAAGAGAATGTGTGGCTGCATGAGGATTTTGGAAACTGGTGAACTTGATTGTAGAATAGAGAATGAAACCACCTTGAATAAGGGCTCAGGCCTGAAACATCGGTAATATATCTTTACCTCCTTTGGACGCAGTGAAACCTGCTGACTTCCTCCAGCATTTCTGTGTTTTTGCAAGAATAGAGAATGCTGAATTCTCTGCATAGCTGATCCTACTTGGGCTTAACTCTGGCTGCTCAAAATGCAAAGCACAATTATCCTTCATCTTCTTGACTCCAAAATCACCCAAAAGTATTGCAAAATGTGCTTTAACATATCAAAGTAAACTATATAATCCTGAATGGCTTAAGCCCAATAAAAATGGGTATTAAATTGTACAAAAATACTGAAATGCTCAAGGAATTCAGCTTGACTATTCAGCATCTAAAGGAGACAAAGATATATTGCTGACATTTCTTCCTTTCAGTATTTTTACTACAATAATCTACAGCCTATTGTGTTTTTCTCATTAAATTGTACAATCGCCTCAAGAATAATATTTCAGAAATGACATTCTGCCCATTAAATCTATCTTAAAACAGAGTTTCACAAGAAGTAATAGTAAACCTGCAATTGATTTCTTAAGGGAATGTTTTAACAGATAAAATGTTTAAAGTATTAAAATTCAACACCTCTCGCTAATATTTATATGTGACAGAATTGTGCAATTATTAATCTTTAGATAAATAATATTATACATTTTTTATTAGTTATTTTGTGGGTTGGGCACACCTAGAGACACAAATAATTACACTCAGAAAGTCCATTGGAATGGCAGCTGGAGAGCTGAGAACATTTGTCTGCTTATTCATTATTCTGCTGGAAGCCTGTTTCGTTAAAGAAACAGTATGACTGCTAATTCAAAGCTGTAAACAGTCATAAAAGTCTTATGACTTTTCTTCATTGAAAACTCTGTTTTCTCAGAGGCATCTGTGTACATACACAGCCATTTTGCTGGTTGGTCTCAGCAGACAATTCAAAGTCATATCCACTCATACTTTTGGAAGAGATAAAATGTCAAAGACAGCAATTATATCATGTCACATGATTAGACATTTTCAGAGAATATGTTACTGAAACAGAGACATTTTGAAACCAGAAGGTGCTTAACCATCCTGTAAATCACACAAGATTGAAATGCAGTAACATCCTGTGAGGATAGAACTGCTTGAGTTCTCCTTGTAAAAGGGAGGAACACAATTGTAGTGGCTTTGGGAAGGATAGCCACTTTTCTGCTTCTCTTGGTTAAGAGAGAGATCAGTGCTGCAGTGGCATTTTAAATAGCCACTTGTGACTGACCTAATTCTGGGTAAAAGAAAGCAAGGTTATTCTTGTTTCTGGATCATAACCATTGTTACGGAATTGTTAATAAAATTATGATACAATATATCTTAAAAAGGTATAGATGGTGGAGGAGTTTAGGTCACACTTCTCAAACAGACATCTCAGTTTACATTCCACAAGAGACATTAACATTTCACAAAAGACATCTCATTTAAAATACAAGAGCTATGCCTAAGGTTGACCCTTCATGTCTGCCAGTATCTTTACAGAAACCATGAAGAGTGCCTATGAAGACTTCACAAGCAGGTGTTAATTGGACTGATGTTTGTAGAATTGAAATGGACTTTAAAGAACTGAAATATGTTGCTATTAAGACTGATGCCACAAGTTTAAATTGCTGGTTTCTATTCTAAGAGGGGTCATGTGGTTTTGAAAACAGAGCAAAGGAAAGAGAGGGGGAGAGGGGGAGAGAGAGAGGGAGACAGACAGAGACAGAGACAGAGTCACTTTACAGCAGGAGGTAGTGTTGGAAACTGCCAATTTTGCAGACTTATTGCAAGATCCCATTTGAAGATGGGTTTTGAGTTCTGATTTCAGCCTATTCTAAACGCTCATAGTTATTATAAGAGGATGTGGCTGGTTAATGTGTTTGTCCTGAAATAGGGGAGAAAAAAGAACTCTTTGCGGTAACCTGGAAGAAAAGGTTACCTTTTGGAAAACCCATGAGGGGCGCATTTCTTTGGTAAGACACTGAAGTGGCTGATTGAAGGAGATCAGTTTGTGTGTGTCCAACAAACAATAATTATATCTCTAAAATCAACAAAGACTTTCCGTTGTGGTAACAATTTTAAGTTAATGCACCAGAGCCTGGTGAAGATCATAAATATTTAATTTTGTGCACAGTATAGAAAATTGCCTGTTACCAGTGAACTTGGAGAAGTGAAAAGTGAATGATTGGACAATAAAACAAAGATCTCTCCTGAACACATACACATTACATACACATGTGCTTAGAATTAGAATGGGGTTAATAGTAATAAGTTAAATATTTATCTTATTATTATGTATGAAGAAAACTAAAAACATTTTTGTTTAAGTAACCGTGGTCTTGGTGAATTTCTGTTCCTGCTGGTTTTTGGAGTCCTCTGGGCTCGTAACAACATTGTAATGGTTACTTTGTCAGACTCATATCTGAGTCTGTGAAATCATGAAAGAAAACACAAGTTCTGAAACTTTCATGCAAAAGAGGTAAATCATTCATATGAATAAACAATTCTCTGAAAAAACTCTACAAGAATTTCATGAGTTTAGAGAAGTCTGATGCCTGACACCTACTCTTTTGAGCAATAATTTAAAGAATCTAAGTTTCAAACCAAAACTGACTGAACTTTAAAATCATCTCTTCAGAATTAGGCCTGAACTGTAATGGTTTTGCCACATACACACACATATATACATTTGCACATAGTGGGGTTAAGTTAGAGTTAAGTAAGAAGTGTTATGTTATTAATAGTTATTAAATACAAATTATTGTTTTGAAGATACCATTGTCTTGGTGATTTCTATTGCTGCTGTTCTAAGTACATAACATATGAATAGTACAATCCAGATACCAATGGATTAAAACACATATTCAAATCTCAATGAGAAAGAATTATTTGATGCAGTGCTTTTAAGAAGCTCACTGCTACTCTAAATAGGGTAAAGCATTAATAAAATAGTGGACAGGGCATTTTCATATATGGCAGTAAGCACTAGTTTGCAAAAGTTAAATAAATGTTTCAATCTGACTGTTTTACATTAACATTACATAGAAAACTTTCTTTTAATAGAGAGTCAGTTATTACTTTTCACTAATTATTTACAAAGAGTTAGAAGAATTATGTTGATTCATGTCTGCCTCCTCTCTCTCTCTCTCTCTCTCTCTCTCTCTGGCCACTCATGTCTTATAGAATTCCTTAGGTAGCAGATTTGTTCTCAGGCCTTCATCTTGTCACTCTGAGAGTCAATCCCATGAGTCTTAAGAAACATGTTTGTCTTTTGCTGACTGCCAACACACCTGATACAGCAGCTGGAGTTCACAAAGTTACACCACAGGGAACCTTAACAACAACTTTGGGATAATTTCAATTCAGTCTTGTTGCCAGAGTTGCACTTAGAAATAAAGCTGAGATTTCCCAAACCATGTTCCAAATGTAACTGTGGCAAATATTAGTAGATGGATATTTAACTTTCCATATTTCCACCAATGTCTTTTGATCTTTACTAACTGTATCTCTCTATCAACCTTAAAAAAGCTTAAACTTTAGTATTACATGTGCTGAAATTGCCACATTACAATAATTTCCAGGCCCTTTCCTTCATGAAAGGGCAGTGGGATGTCTCATGTTTTCAACAGCATTATATAAATCACCATTTTCCTTTCTCTCAGAAGAACCAGTCATTCAGCTACTCCTTTCTCAATAAAATGACAATATCAGAAAATGCAGATATCTCAATTAGAATTTATTGTCATGAACATGTCATGAAATTCGTTATTTTGTGGCAACATTATGGTACAAACATTGCTGTAAAATTGCATTAAAAAAATAAATAAATTAGTACAAAAATAGGAGAAAGTGAGGTCTTTTCTGTGGTGCATTGTCTTTTTTTAAGATATTTTATTTAAAAATTTCTTCATACATGCAGTAATCTAAATTAATAAAGAAATACAGATTGCAAAAAAAAGTTACAAACATGATGGTATTCATTCCATCCCAAAACTCTGCCCTCCCTTAAAATAATCATAGTCGATATAAAGGGACAGTTTTGGATCTACTGTTGGAGAATGAGATAGGGCAGGTGACTGAGGTGTGTGTTGGGAAGCACTTTGGATCCAATGATCATGGTACCATTAGTTTCAATATAATTATGGAAATGTCTGGTACAAAGATTAAGGTTTTTGAGTGGGGGAAAGCCAGATTTGATGAAATGAGAAGGGATTTGGAAGGAGTGGTTTGGGCTAATTTGTTTTATTGAAAGGAGGTAGAGGAGAATTGGAAGTCATTTAAAAGTGAAATGTTGAGGATGCAGAATCTTTATGTTCCTGTTAGGATAAAAGGCACAGCCAAAAGTTCGAGAGAACTGTGGTTTTCAAGGGAAATTAGAAAATTGGTTCGCGATAAAATGGAGGAATACATTAAATACAGGACACAACATATAGAGATGATGCCTGGAAAGTACATGGATTGTAAAAAGCTTAAGAAAGAAATTAGGATAGCGAAAAGAAGGTACGAGGTGGCTACAGGGAACAAGGTGAAAGTAAATCCAAAGGGTTTTTACAAATATGTAAATAGCAAAAAAAGAGTGAAGGATAAAATTGGTCCATTAGAGAATCAGAGTGGACAAATGTGTGCAGAGACAAATGAGATGGAGGAGATATCGAATGAGTTCTCTGCAGTATTCACTAGGGAAAAGGATATGGAATTGTGTAGGATAAGAAAAGTAAATAGGGTGATTATGGAAAATGTAGGGATTAGGAAAGAGGGGGTTTTGGAACTTTTGAGGCATATAAAGGTGGTAAGTCTCCAGGTCTCGACGGGATTTTCCCCAGGACCTTGAGGGAAGTCAATGAGGAAATAGTGGAGGATCTGACAGTAATTTTTCAACAGTCACTAGAGAGGGGCATGGTGCTGGAGGACTGGTGTGTCACAAACGTGGATCCTTTGTTTAAAAAGGACTCCAGGTATAGGCTCAGCAATTATAGGCCAGTAAGTTTGATGTTGGTGGTCGGTAAACTAATAGCAAGTATTCTTAGAGATAATTATGTGTAAGTATCAAGAGAGGCAGGGACTGATCAGGGACACCAAAAATGGGTTTGTGCAGGGAAGGTCATGTTTGACAAATCTTGTTGAATTTTTTGAGGAAGTGACTAGGAAGGTTGATGAGGGTAGAGCAGTAGATGTAGTCTACATGGATTTCAGTAAGACCTTCGATAATGTTCCACATGGAAGGTTGGTAAGGAAGGTTCAGGCGCAAGGTATTAATGTAGAGATAGTCAGATGGGTTCAACAGTGGCTAGAAGGTAGATGCCAGAGAGTCATGGTGGATAACTGTCTATCAGGATGGAAGCCGACGACGAGCGGTGTGCCTCAGGGATCAGTGTTGGGTCCCTTGTTGTTTGACATTTACATTAATGATTTGGATGATGGAATGGTAAATTGGGTTAGTAAATATGTGGACGATACAAAAATAGGGGGAGTTGTGGATAGTGAAGATGGTTTTCAGGGACTGCAGAAGGATTTGGACTACTTAGAAGAGTGGGCTGAAGGATGGCAGATGGAGTTCAATACTGATGTGTGAAGTGCTTCATTTTGGGAAGAATAGTCAAAACAGGACATATGCAGTGAAGAGGAGGGGATTGAGGAATGCAGAGGAACAGAGAGATTTTAGAATAATGGTTCATCGTTCTTTGAAAGTGGATTCACATGTGGACAGAGTGGTAAAGAAGGCTTTTGGTATGCTGGCTTTTATAAATAAAAGCATAAAATATAGGAGCTGGGAGGTGATACTAAGACGGTTCAAGGCTTTGGTGAGGCCAAATTTGGAATACTGTGTGCAGTTCTGGTCCCCAAATTATAGGAAGGATATCAATAAGGTAGAGAGGGTGCAGATAAGATTTACTACAATGTTGCCTAGATGCAGTATCTATAATACAAAGAAAGATTGAGTAGACTGGGTCTTCATTCATTGAAGCGTAGAAGTTTGAGGGGGGATTTGATAGAGGTATTTAAAATTATGAGGGGATAGATAGAGTAGATGTGAATTAGGCTCTTCCCCTTGAGGGTAGGTGAGATTTTAATGAGGGCTTATAAGTTAAGGGTTAGGGGGCAAAAATTTGAAAGTAACTCAGACAGTGGTGGCTGAGTGGAATGACCTTGCAGAAGAGATGGTTGCAGCAGGGTCAATTTTGTAATTTAAGAAAAGGTTGGATAAGTGCATGGATGTGAGGGGATTGGAGGGTTATGAACAGGGAACAGGTAGGTGGGACGAGAGGAGATCACTTAAACTGGTGCAGACTAGAGGGACCAGGATGGCCTGTTTCCATACTGTAATTGTTATAAAAAATATAATATACCTATATTAATGTAGAAAAAAAAGAAATTTTTTTTTAGGATTGCACAGAGAGATGTTGTCTAACACACTTAAATAAAAATCTTCATTACAACGTGGAGGAGAATCTCGTAGGTCTAGAGGGACAGAAAGAACATTATTATAAATTTAAGCCTAAAATTTGGGTATGCACATGCCACTTTTGGAGAAACAGAGTATTTATTTCTCAAACTGTATTTTATTTTTTTCCGAAGATCTTACATTAGGACAAAGACAAGTTGAATGCAAAAAAGTTCTTATATCTTAACCACACCTCAAACATTGATCGAATAGATCTGATTTTATTGTATACAATTTCTGGTGTAAGATATAATTGATGTAAAAAATATTAAACTGAACTAATCTTTATCTTACATTGATAGTATTGGTCATAGAATCCTTACATAAATCTGCCCATATTTGCACATCATTTACAATATTCAGATCTAGTTCACACCTTTATCTCAACTCATGAACTCCTTGTTTAAAAGTTCCTACTTGTAATAAAGAATATATCATAGATGTAGACTTTTTAACAATTCCTCTTCTAATAAGGAGTTCTACTTCAGTACAACATGGATGGTCCTAATTTATCCCTCAAATATGCTCTTAGTTGACATATCAAAAACAGGTGTTATGAGTTATACCATGTTTATTTCTCAATTGCTCAAATGACATTAATTGGCCATCTTCATAACAATCATCAACATTTATAATCCCCTTATGAAACCAACTATCCAAAAATTGATTATCCTTTGAAAAAGATATGAGGATTTTGAGTCAAAGGCATTTTAGGTGATATACATCAATTTCATAATTTATTCAAATGTTTCAATAATGATCTATCTTTATCAGCAACCATCAACTTCAATTCCCATTTATACATAAATTCTTCTGCTTTTCACACTCTTATTTTATTCAATCCTATCTTAATCCATGCCGTTTTTCCCTTTCAAAGAAAAGTGAGAAATCCCATTTGAGCCGCTCGATAACATTTTTTAAAATTAGGAAGTGGTAGACCTCCCAATTCATATTTCTATGTTAACTTCTCTAAATCAACTCTTGACATTTTACCTTTCCAAAGGAATTTCCTTACATATTTATTCAATTCTGGAAAAAAAAATTGAAATATTAAATAGATAATGTTTGGAAAAGATGTTGTATTCTTACACAAAACTCAAAACGGTCAACCAGTTTACCTATCTCGGCTGCACCATTTCATCAGATGCAAGGATCGACAATGAGATAGACAACAGACTCGCCAAGGCAAATAGCGCCTTTGGAAGACTACACAAAAGAGTCTGGAAAAACAACCAACTGAAAAACCTCACAAAGATAAGCGTATACAGAGCCGTTGTCATACCCACACTCCTGTTCGGCTCCGAATCATGGGTCCTCTACCGGCACCACCTACGGCTCCTAGAACGCTTCCACCAGCGTTGTCTCCGCTCCATCCTCAACATCCATTGGAGCGCTCACACCCCTAACGTCGAGGTACTCGAGATGGCAGAGGTCGACAGCATCGAGTCCACGCTGCTGAAGATCCAGCTGCGCTGGATGGGTCACGTCTCCAGAATGGAGGACCATCGCCTTCCCAAGATCGTATTATATGGCGAGCTCTCCACTGGCCACCGTGACAGAGGTGCACCAAAGAAAAGGTACAAGGACTGCCTAAAGAAATCTCTTGGTGCCTGCCACATTGACCACCGCCAGTGGGCTGATAACGCCTCAAACCGTGCATCTTGGCGCCTCACAGTTTGGCGGGCAGCAGCCTCCTTTGAAGAAGACCGCAGAGCCCACCTCACTGACAAAAGGCAAAGGAGGAAAAACCCAACACCCAACCCCAACCAACCAATTTTCCCTTGCAACCGCTGCAATCGTGTCTGCCTGTCCCGCATCGGACTGGTCAGCCACAAACGAGCCTGCAGCTGACGTGGACTTTTTACCCCCTCCATAAATCTTCGTCCGCGAAGCCAAGCCAAAGAAAAAAAAAAGAAAAAAAAAAGAAAAAAAAAGAAATATTCATCTTAATATAATTAACCCTTCCCATCAAAGTTATAGGTAAATTCAACCATTTTTTAAAAATCTTCAATCTTTTTAAGTAATAGTGAATAATTCAATTTATATAGATTTTTCAAATTATTATCCATATGGATATCTAAATATTTAATACCCTCTTTTGGCCATTTAAACTCAGTATCCCTTTGACATTGAGTATAATCATCTTCCATTCATGGGATAATTTCTCTTTTTTCCCCCAATTTATTTTATAACCTGAAAGTTTCCCATATTCTTTCAGTTGAACGTATAATTTTTGTAAAGATTTCCGTAAAGATGTTGAATCAAATATATTAAATCATCATCAGCAAATAAGCTAATTTTATGTTCTTCTTGAACTACCCTAAATCCTTTAATTTTCAAATCACTTTGAATTGGCTGAGCAAGAGCTTCTATTGCTAAAATAAACAAAGCTGGGGGTTGAGACCATCATTGTCTACTTGATCTAGCTAATTGAAATGGTGTAGATATTTGTCCAATAGTCACTTCTTTATCTTAAGGTTTATTATGCAATTCACTCATCCAATTTAAAAAATTCAATCCAAATCCTTCGAACACCTTAAACAAAAAAGTCCCATTCCAAACTATCAAACACTTTTTCTGCATCTGAAAACACTGCAATATCCAAATCATCTCTTTTATAAGTTAAATGAATTATATTAAGTAACCTAACTACATTTTCCAATGACTCTCTCTTTTTTACAAACCTGCTTGATTCATATTTATTAATTTAGACAAGAACTTAGTCAATCTGCCAAATTTTTCACGACAATTTTATAATCTGCATTTAATAATGAAATACGTGTATAAGATGAGGGTTTTAAATGAACTCTATCTTTCTTAGGAATCACTGTAATTATTGCCATCAAAAATGATTCTGGGAGAGTATGAGTCTTCATAGTCTGATCTAATACTTGCATAAATATTGGAATTCATAAATCCTTAAATTATTTATAGAATTCAGGCAGATATCGATCATCTCCGGGAGATTTATTACTCTGTAATTAACCCATAGTTTCCCTCATTTCTACCTCTGTAAAAGGAATGTTCAACACAGTCTACTCTTCCAAACTTAAACTAGGCAACACTATATGAGATAAATAACCATCTATTTTATTTTCATCTTTTAAAGATTTCGAACAATATAATTTCAAATTTAAAAAAATAAATATTTCATTTATTTCTTGAGGCTTGTAAGTAATTACATTATTTTCCTTTTTAATTGTATTAATTATTCTCAAGGTTTATTCCACCTTTAAATGCCAAGCTAATACTTAATGTGATTTCTCACCTAATTCATAATATCTTTGCTTTGTTCTGTGACAGGTTATGTTATATTTCATATTGCATATAGATATGTTTTATAGGAGACAAATTGTGGCTGGTGTTTTAGTTTACATCACATACAGATACAAACACTTCTAAACAGATCTCATTTAAATTGCTGGAGTTCTGCTCAAGCCGGACAGTTCAGGCTCCAAGGGCCTTTGCTGAAACTCTAAAGAATGCCTACAAGGACTTCACAAGTAGGTATTAATTGGACATGCTGTGGAGTAATGGATTATTGTTTTGAAAAGCAATGGATGAACGAACTCAGAAGATTAGGTCCGGAGCTGTAGTCTGTCTGAGTGTCTGTTCTAAGAGGGTCATGTGGTTTCCTCTGAGTGAGAGAGAGAGAGAGAGAGAGAGAGAGAGAGAGAGAGAGAGAGAGAGAGAGAAAGAAAGAGAGAGAATTCAGTTCTACAGTTCAGCAGCAGCAGCTGGGACTTGAACAGGACAAGCTGGCAAACTTGTGGAAAAACCCCATTTTGAAGATAGGTTGTGAGTTCTTAGTTCAACCTGGTCAAAGCTCTTGTGGTCCATACAAGAGGAGGTGGCTGGCTGTATAATGTTTCACTCAAAATATGGGAAACAGAAAGAAAGAGGGGCAAGTTTCTTCAGCAAGACCACTAAAGTGGCTGATCAGAAGGGATCAGTTGTGGGTGTCCAACAATCAACAAATCTCTCTGAAAACAAGAACCTTCCTGAGTGGTAACCATTTACCTTTCAAGCACCAAAGCCTAGTGAAATTAATAAATGTTAAATTCTGTGCACAGTATAAGAATTGCCTATTATCGGTGAACTTGGAGTGAGAAGTGAGATTGGACTGTGAATCAAAGAACTTTATTTTGAGCTTATATACACATTACATACACGTGTGCTTAGAATTAGAAGGGGGTTAAGTTAGGTTAAACTAAGTTAATAGTAATAAGTTCAAGTTTGATCCTGTTTTCATGTTTAAGGATAATTAAAAGTAACTTTTATTTAAGTAACTATTTGTCTTGGTGAATTTCTATTGCTGCTGGGTTTTGGGGTCCTCTGGGCTCATAACAGTTCTTATAATTGCTTTATCAGTTTTATGTTTGCGATGTATTATACTGAAGTTTCTTTGTTAATTAAAGTCTACGTTTATCTTCAGAACTCTGTTTTTGAAGATCTTTTTCTAAAATTGTATTCTCTCTTTCTAATTGATTAATTTCTCTCATATAATCCTTTTTAATTTCAAAGATGAAACTTATAATTTGGCTTCTTAAGCATACTTTTAAACATCCCATATAACAAACTTATCATTTACCAAGTTCAAATTTGTATCACAAAATTTCTGAATTTGTGTTTGAACAAACTCACAAAAATATTTTCTTTTCAGTAATAAAGAATTCAATCTCCATCTACAAATCATCTTTTCCTTTTCAGGCATTTCCACCATTAATAACAAAGGAGAATGATGAGATAAAATCCTCACTTTATAATTACCTTCAAGAATCCTAGTTTACATTTGTGCTGAAATCAAAACTAAATTAATTCTAGAATAAGAATCAGGCCTACTCGAATAAAATGAATAATCTTTCTCTCTTGGCTGAATCTATCTATTAAATTCAAATTTTTCTCAATACCAGTGGCTTTAGGTGGATTTGTTCTCATCGTACTCGAGTAGTTCTATCTAACAATGGATCTAAACAAAAATTGAAGTCTCCTCCTATTAAAATATTCTCATTTGCCTTTGCTAGATTAAGAAATATTTCTTGTATAAACTTCTCATCATTAGTATTTGGAACATATAGATTTAAAAGAGTCCATAATTCAAAAAATATTTGGCAATGTACCATTATGTATTTTCCTGCTGGATCTATCATGACATTTTGAATTTTAATTGGAAGATTTTTAGAATTACATGAAGAAGATACTACATGTCCAACCAATCCCTTTTTAATTTCAAATGTTCTTTTACAGTTAAGTCTTTCTTGAGGGTCACATCTATTCCCATTTTCTTAATATATGTTAAGACTCTCTTCATTTTTATTTACCCGTTTAACTCGTTAACATTAAAATTTACAAACTTAATTACCTTGCTTATCTCAATGAAGCATAATCAATCCCCCATCCTCCCCCCACTTTAAGTCTCCTTTAATTCCAATAAATAATATTTCATGTGCCAGTACGCATCTCCTCCAGCAATCCAGATAACGAGACTATATATTCCCATATTTATAACTATATTGATATTATATTAATACCCTCCCAGAAAGTGTTGTTTAAAAATACAACACTACCTCCCTCCATTTTATTGGTAGTGACGAAAGTCGCAAAAACACACATAATCCCAGAGTGATCAGCACTCCCCACTTCTTCAAACTCCCTTGGTACATTTAAAACATAAAATTTAACTGATTAATTAACCGCATTTAAAATAGCTTCCTGGAAATCAAAAAAGGAAGAAGAGGAAAAAAAAAAGAATAATTCTTATTATTTCTTCCATCTGAGAGGAAAAAAGTAGTTCATCCCAACAAAAATATAGTTTCTTCTTGGTGTTGTGCTCGAGGGAGACTCCGAGCAAATTCTTTCGCTTGAGCAAAGTTAGATTTTGGTCTCCAGGCACAAAAATCTTCAGAGTTCCAGGGTATCAAAGAACAAATTTATAACCTTTATCAAAAAGAACATTCTTAACTGGATTGAATTCTTTCCTTCTCTGCAATAAATCTTCACTCAGATCAGGATAGAATAAAATTCTATCTCCTTCCCACTATATCGGGCTTTGCTGTTCCCTTGCCCTTGCAAGATTTAAAACCTTCTATCTGTCTGGATAACATAGGGATTTAATTAATATATAATGTGGTTTTTGATTTGGAAGAGGCCTTGGTTTCAGAGCCCTATGTGCTCTTTCAATTTCAATTGGATTTTTAAAATTTTGCCATCCCAAAACTTCAGGAATCCACTTTTGAAAAAGTGAATTGCATCAGGACCTTCTTTTCCTTCCGGAAGACCTATTCCTTTAATATTATCTCTTCTGCTGAAATTCTCCAGTACATCCACATTTTCTAAAAACTTTTGATTCACTATAATTAAACCAGTAGTTATATTTTCTACAGTAGATACCCTATCTTCAACATGTTACATATCATCCTGTATTCTTGCAATTTTCTCATCCATTTTGCCAACCTCTACTTCATTTTATTCACAACATCTAATATTTTATTAGTTTCTTTTTTTCATTATTTTAAATTGATGCATTATAAATGTAATTCTCCTCCTGTTCTCCCCCTCATTTTCTTCTCCTTTTTCTTTTTGTCCTTCTCCTTCTTCCCAACTCTTCAACATCAGGTGCTGAAGTAAAGGTTCCAAGTTCTCAATACCTTGCTGCCTCACTCCCAGTAATGCTTTGTATTTCCCCGCACTGCGCATGCACAGTTCAGTTCTGGGTTCCTCTCTGATGCCATCTCTCTGTTGTTATGAATGGGAGATGTTGGTAGCGGGCCCTTCTAAAGGGTCACTCAGTTGGGACAGTGAGAGCGCTAACACTGTGCTTCACCTTCAAGGTAGACCTCAAATCTCTTCTTCTGTTGGGCTCCAGAGAAAGTTGAAGGTAGTTTCTTTTTTTTCAGAGTCATTTTTGATGTAAAGTAGAAGTATTTAAAAGTATTTTAAAGATATGAAATAATTTAAATCATTTCTTAATTAGCACTTTTTAAAAAATAATTTGCCAAGGGAGTCAGGACCTTGTGTATCAATCCCATGCAACATGTGGCATTCTTGTGGTTCAATGTCCAATCAGAAATCTGATGGCAGAGGGGAAGAAGCTGTCCTTGTGCTGCTATGTGTTTATCCTCGGGCTCCTGTATCCCCTTCTGGATGGTAGCAGTGTGAAGAAGGCATGGCCTGGGTGGTAAGGATCCTTAAGTATAGAGGCTACTTTCTTAAGATGTCCTTAATGGAATGATGTCAGTGATAGTGCTGGCCAAGTTCACAATTCTCTGGAAGTTTTTCTTCTCCTGTGCATTGGGACCTCCATTTCAGACTGTGAAGCAAACAGTCAGAATATTCTCCACGGTATAAATTTGCAAGAATCTTTGGTCACTGACCTTGACCTTGTAACCGAATAAGCAACTGAGTTGAAAAAATTAGTTATTTTATGAACACAATTAAAATAAATTCCTTTCATTGTTTATTCCCAGTCAACAGATAATATAAGCAGGTGAATATAAAGAATCATGTCACTGTCACACTCAGCTCTAGAAACGTATCCACTCAGTGACCACTTACAGCGTTCTTTAATAAAATTCTTACATAAAAGTGCCTCGATGATTTAACAATGCATTCTATTCATCTAAACTTTGCTTGTAACCAATCAATGATCTCAGTCATTGCGAAGTGGGCACTTTAGTTACTCATGACAGAGCTGGAAGGGAAACAAGCACTTTCCATCTATTTATCAAATTAAAAGGAATGATTATGAAATGTACCACAGTATATTTTGCCCAATCATTAAATTTTGCCCAATCATTAAAGCAAAGAAGTGTATCCTTGCAAATTTGACATCATCACAGGTGTGCTTGGTACCATTTGAACACATAATATTAAGATCTGTTCAAAGTGTATATCGATGTAATCAAGACAGACTGAGAATTGGAGGGGAAATCCTTTATTGCACTCTGTAAATTGAGACAAAACTTACTTCAGTGCTATTATCAGCTAATTGCAGTCTGAAATTAAATAATTATAAACATTTATATCTATGCATGCAAATTATCCTTCAATATCTGCAAAAGTTGGTGTTACATCCCTGAATCACTTCATAAAATAAAATTCAGATATATGAATGTATATAATCTTGCAATAGGCTAGATTCTATTTGTGAAGGAGTGACCTTGATCAGCCAAAACAATGTTGAGATAAAAGATTAACAGTGATGTTATTAATGGAGGAATAGTAGAAGGGATTAAATGGAATGAAACACTAACGTCTGCAGATGCTGTGATGGTAACAAAAGCACAATACTGGAAAAACTCAGAAGCTCAGGCAGTGTCCATAAGAGGTAATGATGTATCTAAACCCAATTTTTCAGCCCTCTTCAAGGCATTAAATGGCCTGCTCCTTCTTCTATTTCTTATGAATGCCATTTTCACTATTACTTGTGTATTATACACCCTGGCACTTCATGCAGAGGGATGAATTATCCTCCCTTAAACTCTGGGCCTGACCTGAGCCATGGTAATATACAATGATTTTGGACAAACAAGTATGTAGTAGCAGCAGAAAAGGGACCATCTTTTCCGATTGAATGGGTCTGCAGGAGAATTACAGCTGACGTTATCAGAGGAAACGGAGGCTGCCCCAGGAGAGAAAATATTCATTGAATAGGTTTCAAATTTAAATGACCTAAAAAGAACAGCTGCTCATAGATATTGTGTTGTGTTCCGCTTCTTCCCATCTTTAATTTCAATTAATTCTTAAAAAGTTAATCGTAAATTAGATCCATGGCTGATTTAAACACAGTTATCCATTCACAAAACCATAGCAATACAAAATGAAGATCCACTACACCTTAAAATAAAAATGAAATCCCTCTGCAATGATTTTACAATCAGAGGAAATTGTTTATTTTGAAATCTAAGTTTTATTTGAATACTGGTTTTCAAACTTCAATAAAACAACAAAATATTTGCATTGAATAGTTTGTGTACATTTTTTTCTTCTTATAATCATTTCTCACTTTTTATTCTAAACATTCACTTTAGGGAAATCTTTGGCTCATCCATTTTCACCTTTGTTTAAAAAAAAAGCCTGAAGAGGTCACAGATGCCGCTGGCAAACACCTGAGGACTCTTTTTTTTGATGCGAAGACTCTACAAAATTTTGTGATGTTCTGGACAAAAGTCTGCCTCAAAGGAGGTTGTGAACCAAGTCAGAATGTAGTAAATACACGAAAATGCTGGAGGAACTCAAGAGGTCACAGAGGGTGAAGATATATAACCTGATCCCTTCTTCTCAAAGGAGGTTGAAAGGTTCACCTTCCTTTCAATCCTATCCTCCCAGAATCACATTTTGGATCTTTCCATTTCACAGTTTCCAGTTGCCATTTCCACATCTACCAATGGAAGCCCAAGTTGCCTGCAAAATATCAGGGTCCGCTCATTGGTCAGTTAGTTTGTAGCAGTGTTTAATTAACCACCTTGCATCAACTGTTTTTTTCCCTCCCCCTACCCCAACCTCCCTTGTTGCTCAGGGTTAGGCTCTCCCCAATATGTGATGCCAAAATTCAATGGGCATCCCTGTACTATTTGCCACTGAATGCTAGCTGTCTAAGCTATGATAAATGAAATCAGTCGTACATTCCCTTTTGTAAGACCATGGAATTTAAAAATAAATTCAGGGTATTGTGTGCTGCTTGGATCAGAATCTCTGCGGTGAAAGATTAAATCTACCCCTTTCCAAAATAATAACATTTACTTGTTTGCTTCCTGTTAGTCTGTGGAAGAACGTGTGGCTAAAAAAAAAAATCTTGCCCCAGTACTGTGATACAAATGTATAACCAATAAATGATAAACACTTGCCCCATTTATATCTTCAAGCAAAGTCCATTATTGTCAGTGACAATTCCAACCTGATACTTGATCCTAACAATTCCTAACATCTGCATCCTCAGTTCAGAAGGTGACAGAACAGCAGAGATAATAGAGTAATACATTTAAGGATGTGCTTGTGGAATATTATTGTCAAGGGTGGTTCAGTTATGGGGGGGCTTGGCAAGATGGCGTAGGGAGCGGACGTGCATTCCCGGTCTCCCCCAGGCAGTTATATAAATACCCGTTTTAAGAATATTTCTTTTCTGTTAAAAGTCTTTGTTTTGTTTATCAATTGTTTTTAGTTTAAAATGGCAACAAAGATTAAGGAAAATAGAGTTCAAATACAGAACAAAACTACACTCTCCGACTTTGGAAGAAACTCGGCCTACTTGCCCAGACAGAACCACGGAGTCAAGGCTGGAATTTTCTTAAGAACGGAGCTCATTAATTGGACTGTCGGATAAGCTGGCCTTGGACACCCCTCTGAAAGATGGTGATGAATATTGATTTGAAATGTTTTATGAAGATAAATTGCAGTAATTGGCATTGGTTGCCCATGAGTTTTAAAAATCCAGATAACATTAAAGTTTATTAGTGATTTTTTTTTGATGGAATATCGGAAGGATGAATTTATTATCTATAAATACAGAACAAAATTACATTCTCTAACTTTGGAAGAAATTTGACCTATTTGCCCAAACAGAGCTGGAGTTGGTGCTGGAATTTTCTCAAGAACAGAACTTATTAAAGTTGATTTCGGACTCCTTTTTGAAAGATGGCGACGAATGTTGATTTGAAATATTTGAAATATTTTCTGAAGATAAACATATATATGGAACTCCTTGACCTGCAATAAGGTTTATCAGTGATTTTTTTTGGATGGAATATTGGAAGAGTGAATTTATTATCTGTGAGTATGCATACATTGCAAACAGATTTTAATAGTTTTGAAAAGGTTTTTTTTAAACTAAACAACAAGATCAGTTTAATATTGAGAAAATTGGAAAAAAACGGAAACTTTATCATTAAATTTGGAAATTCAGTAGAAAGAAACTATGAACAAGATTGCTCCTTCGACTTTAATTTTATAAATCATCAATGTCCAAGAAGAGTTAAAAAATTTGAATAAGTTTTTCTTGAAAATAAACAATAATTTCAACTTAACATTGAGAAGATTGACAAAGTGGAAAATTTGGTATTAAATTGGGAAAAACAGAAGAAAGAACTTATGAATAACATTGATGCTTTAGAAGATCAAGACCGAAGGAATTATGTTCAAGAAAATTTTAAAAGATTTGAAAAAAACTTTTTTTTGAAAGTTAGCTACAAATTCAACTTGAGACTGAGAAGAATGGAAGATTCGGTGTTGAACTGGGATGTTCAGAGGTATTTTAATTCAGTGGATGAAATTCAGGAAGACTTGAAAAAAAAATTTAAAAAAAAACTTATTGATTGTAAACAATGTTTAACTCAGTGTTGGGAGGGTGGAAAGGGTGCAAAATTTAATATCAAGTTTGGATTTAAAAAAAAAGAGTTTATGAATAAGATTGGTTAAATTGATGAACCGGGGTTTTATGGATATAAGAAATGATGATTTTTCGGTTTATACGTGTATTTTGTCTGCCTGGGGGGGGGGGAGGGAGTGGTACTTCTGCACCCGAAAGTTATATGCCACTTGTGGTTTATACCACACCCATTTGGGTTTTTGGGAATTAACCACCACAAGGTGGTTTCCTAAGGGGTTAGGGGAGGTGGGAGGGGGGTGAAAATTAGAAAATTATTTAGTATTTATTATGTAATATTATACTAAGTCAATTTAAAATGAATGTATGGAGATACTACAAATAAATTTCAAAAAAAAGGGTGGTTCAGTTATGAAGCAACTGAATTGGTTCCAGATGCATAGTAGATAAGGCATTTGTTATGTAATGAAGGCTCCATTCTACAGATAGCTTTAACCCATAGCAGATGTTTGAATAAAGTTGTGTGAAACAACAATGGTGTTGCCCAGGATGAAGAGCTAGTTGCTGCTGTTCACCTTTGGGGTGATCCTCATCCCTGCTTAGTAAAGGCTTAAAGGCTTTCCCTGTTAAAGGCTTTATCTGTAAACTTGTGGGGGGGGGGGTTCTAAAATGTTATTGTTCTGCTTTCAGGTAGCTCTATGGAGTGGGAAGAATCTGCAGATGCAGCGACAGTTAAATGTTTTCAAAGAACGTGACTGAAAATAAAGTAAAATGCTTTAAGATTTAGATATACAAATAAAGTTTGTTTAGTGTAAGTACAGTATAGTCTTTTTGTCTTTTAAATATTTATTCTTAATGAAGGTATAGCATTAGGCATTGCAAGAGTAAGTCTCAAGCAACTGGAAAATACATTTATCTACTAATGCCAATAGGTAATGGATACCAGGGGTTTTACTGCACTTTGATTTATGAAAGTCAGTATGCTAAAAGCTCTCTTTACAACCCTATCTACCTGTGATGCCACTTTCAGGAAATGATGTGTCTGACTTTCCTCACAAGAAGCTAAATCTGTGCCAAACATTTCCAAGAAGTTCAACAAACAGCAGATGAAGGAGACTTACGCAGCATTACAACATTCAAAAGAAATTTGATCAGATGCATTTGGTTATAAACCAAATGCAGGCAAATGGGGAAAGCCTAGGATGCCAACTTGGTCAGCATGGCAAATTGTTCCAAAGGGCCAGCTCCGTGATGTATGACTATAGAACCCTATTAAATATGTTTTATTTAATCTGTAGAGACATTGCATCTCAGGCTGGTGCACATTATCTACAAAAGGTTGTATGAAGTTGACAACCACTGAAGGAGAATTTATTGGAGAGAATGACAGCTGTTATTTATTTTTTCTTCAGAATGTAGGTAAATCTCTCATCTGCCCTTTGGTTGGCAATACTTCTGCTAAGAAGCCGAGTCTCTTACCACTTCTTCTATCTATTCAATAAACACCTCTCCTGAATAGTGTGACATATTATTTAGCCTTAACACGCCCGAAAAACATTGTTAAATTCCAAAGATCATAAAACCAGTGAATCTGTTGCCATGATCACTGAAATCATTTATGAGGATTACAACTAGATTACATTTGATCTGAAAGCAGGTTGCTGACAGAAATAAATAGAACACAATATTTCTGTGCGAAAAACCCATTTGTGTTTTTCTGAAGTTTTCAACAACCTTATCATACAAATGTGCAGCTTAAATAACACAAGAAATTTTGAAGTAAAGTTTAAACATTTCAATTAGATTACTTGAATGATGTACATGAGGGTCACCTTTAATTATTTGAGAGATATGTCATGTAATATTTATAATAAAGCAGTTTTCAGATACAGCAATTAAAATTGGCATACATTTAAATGTCTTAATACTAAGGATTTTATTTAAAACACTTCTACCTTGATGGTAAATTATTTTCCAACACACTTTAACTTGCCATTCAAAAGAAATGAATTTGCATTTGATTTGTGTTAAAATGAATCCATGTGTAGTCAAAATAACATCTCCTGCTTCTGATAGAAATGATTTCCAGGGCCTCAACTGAATACACTTTATCAGAAATGAAAAACGGAGCAGCAATCCACATCTGTGCAAAATCAGTTTTATACATGGATGGTGTCTTAATAATCCATCCAGGTGTGGTGTGAATCAGGTGTGATGTGGCATCTTAACTGTAATGACCTGATGGTCTCCCCCAACAGCTGGTTTAAGGTCAGTAGGTAGATGATTATAATTGGAAGAGAACCATCAAATTGCTCCTTTAAATATTCATATCTCACCTGCCATAATCCACATAACATAAAATATTTTATAAATAATCTAATACAGTATCATAAAATATAGCTAATTTATAGATATTATTTTATTAATTTGTTCCTTCTGTAGCTACCTGAAAAGGCAAATGAAACCTTTTCATAAACCCATCCAAACAAACAAACCTCCAAACATCATTATAGTCCAACCCCAGAATGGGTCTTGATCGCATAATCTTTTAACTCAGAAGCAGGTGGGCTATTGATCCACAACACCTATCCAAGCTCAGCTGAAGATTCTGTACATTTTCGTTAAACCCACCAATGCCCACAGTTAGCTTGACAGTTACCTCTTCACACCATATCCCAGGTAAGGATTCTATTCCTTTCTCTCAAGTCGTCCGTCTCTGACACATCTGCTCCCAGGATAAGATCTTCCATTCCAGAAATTCTGAGGTGTCCTCCTTGTTCAAAAAACATGGCTTTCCCAACTCAACTGGGTAAGGCCATCAACTTGGCCCTCACCGGCAACTCCTCTATTTCCCGCCCTGGCCCCCTCTGTCCCTAGAAGCAATAAGGACATGATTCCCCTTGTCATAACACACATCCAAAATATTAACCTCCACAATTTCTGCCACCTACAACATGATCCCCTCATCAGACACATCTTCCTCTTTCCACCCTTCTCCACTTTCCGCAGTGACTGTTCTCTCAATGACACCCTCGTCCACTCATCCCTTCCCACTAATCACCCCCTTTGAACCTAGCAGTGTGTCACATTTGCACCACATCTCCTCCCTCACCACCATTCGAGGCCCCAAACAGTCCTTCCAAGAGAAGCACTTCACTTAGGTTATTTACTGCATCTGGTGTTCCTGTTGTGGCCTCCTCTACATCAGAAAGGCTCAGATTGGGAGATCATTTCATTAAAGTGACTTTGCTCTGTCTGGTGCAAAAATGGGGACCTCCCAGTGGCCAACCATTTCAATTCCACACCTCATTCCCACACAAATATGTCTGTCCACTGCCAAACTGAGGCTACCCACAAAATTGGAAGAACAACACCTAATATTCCTTTTGGATACTCTCCACCACATGGTATTAACATTTATTTCTCTGGTTCCTGTTAAGCCCCTCATATACTCTCCCTTCCATTCACAATCCCTCTGTCTTCTTTCCTCCAGCTCTCCACCCCCTTCTCTCTCCCCATTGTGATGTTTATTTTATTACAATAAAGAAACTTGGGATCTAGATATATTAACTAAGCAAACAGCACTAAGAAACATAACATACACATGCCAGACCTCATGTGGAGAGATCCATCTTGAATCTACTTAAGATGCAACAGGAGTCCCTCACTGCTACACACTCAGTCTCTGACTCCTCCTGGTGGTAGCATTCTATCAGTACACCCATAACCTCACCTTTTTTTTCTCTTCTGCTCTCCCACCCACATCCACCTATGACTTCTTGTCTAGCCCACCTTTTAATTCAGCTCCTGTCTGCTTTTTTGTCCACACCTTGGTGAAGAGATCAGGAGCCATATCCTTGCTTCCTATGCATGCTGCATGACTTGCTGAGTCTCTCCACCACCTTTGTACATTTCCTACTTCAATATCTTGTTTTGATCAGCAGATTGGTTGCCATCAGGTTCAGTCTGTCTCATGCACAATGTCAAGTATTTCTGGAAAATATTTATGGACTGAAATGTTGGTAAAATTAGGTAAAAGCTCATTTTCAGATGCTTCTCAGTGAAACGGACTGTGAACAGTGAGCATTCACAGAGGAAGAACAGTTCCTTATGAAAACCAGCAGGGGGCCAAGATACCAAAACACAGCACCCTCTTCAAGCATGAATTAACCTCATCCCATTTGTATCATCCCCATTTGTTTCTCCCAGTTTCTCTGACTTGGTCATATCAATTACCATTTTCACAACATTGCTTCTCACAGGGCTTCATTTTTCCTTTTCAACACTTTCTTCTCGACTATATGGACCGAAATCTCAGCTGCATTTGCTCCATTTTCCATTTTACTGCCCCCCCCCCCACCCTCCTATCCAGACCAAGGACAGAGTTCCCCCTGTCCTCACTCTTCCATATCAAGTCGAGTCAAGTTAAATTTATTGTCATCTGATTGGGCAAGTTAAACCTGACAAAACAGCATTCTCTGGTCCTCGGTGCAAAACACACAGGCATACCACCAGACATAACTCACATGAAGACAAACAATACATATGCAGGACAAGTATTTAATCTAAATAAATAAATACTGTTTCATGAATATGAAAGTCTCGGATGGTTAGTGTGAGCAGTTTCTTTGGTCATTCACCATTCTCTTTGCCCGTGGGAAGAAGCTGTTCCTTAGCCTGGTGGTGCTGGTTCTGATACTCCTGTATCTCTTCCCCGACAGGAAAAGCTGAAAAAAATGCTGTGTGCAGGGTGGAAGGGGTCCTCAATGATTTTGAGTGCCCTTTTCAGACAACAACACTAGCAGATCATGTTGATGAGGGGAGGAAAACTCCAGTGATCCACTCTTATGACCTTGTAGATTGACATCCGATCCATTTCTCTGCAGCAACATATCACACTCTGATGCAGCCAGCCTGGACACTCTCAATAGAGCTCCTATAGAAGATTGACATAATGGTCAACCAGTCTCTACAATCAAGGATCATCTGTCATGATTTCTCTCACCTTTAATATCAAGCTCACTGCATCCAGAAAGACCCTTCTCTCAATGACTGCTTGGTTCTCATTTCCATCTCCACCAACTCCTACGTCCCTTCTCAACACCTTTCCATGCAATAAATATCCATTTCTTTATTCCCTTTCCACAATCCAGGGACCTATGCATTGCTTGTATATGAAGTAGTAATTCACTGGCATTTCTTCCAATAGTTAAACCTTACACATACAGCACAGTAACAGGCCCTTCCGACCCATGAGACCATGCCATCCCCCCATAATACACCATCTAACCTTCAATTCCCGTATGTTGTTGAATATGGTGCACTATTTTCTGTTAGCCAGAATCAGACACACACAAGGTAAAGACTGTACAACAGGCTTTAATCCACAAAGATTTCCACAGAGCCAGGCTGGCTGTGGCTGCAGCAACTCTGAGTAAGGCCTCAGGAGGCCGGCGCAGGCTTTTATCCCAGAGGGTGATTGACACCCAACCGGGTGGGGCTTGATCCATTCAGGCTGACTGATTGACAGCCGGCCAGGTGTTGTCCTGTCCCCTTACACTCCTGCAGGTACAGAGGTTTCCCCCTGCAGTAGGCCGGTGGTGTACCACCACATTCACCGCCTTCTTTAAAATTGTCCGGGGGGCAGTAATCGACGTGCAGGGCTGCTACTTCCAGGGTTTGGACCACTTCCACAGTCCTGGTTAGGGTATAGATGTTGTCTTTCAGCAGCTTCTGCCAGACAGCCCTTGAGTGTAACCCTGGGACGTTCGTCCCGGATCAGCCTCTCGACCTCCTCTACAAATCTCACAACTGTCCCAGGTAAGACTCAGCCGTCTCCCTGGGTTGCTTGGCTCGGGTGTTGAGGAGGTACCTTGCACAGACCACATTCATGGGGGGCTTGTACAAGTTCTCGAGAGTGTCCATTGCGCTCTGGTACGTGGAGCAGCCTTTGGTTACCCGGAAGGTGCGGGGACCCAGCTTTGACCGCAGTAGGACCAACCTCTTCTGATCGGAGTCCAGAGTGTCGCCCTCGTGTGCCTCGATGATTGCCTCGACCGCATGCTACCAGATCTCGAAGCGTGTCTGGGCTTCCGGGTGACGTGAGTCGACCTCGAGGCTCCCTGCACACAGATTTTCCATAGCCGCCATGGGAAAATTTTGTGGATTAAATTGTGGTTCACTGTTAGACAGAATCAGACACACACAAAGATAAAGACTGTACAACAGGCTTTAATCCACAAAGACTTCCACAGAGCCAGGCTGGCTGTGGCTGCAGCAACTCTGAGTGAGGCCTTGGGAGGCCAACGCAGGCTTATATCCTGGAGGGTGATTGACACCCGACCGGGTGGGGCTTGATCCATTCAGGCCGACTGATTGACAGCCAGCCAGGTGTTGTCCTGTCCCCTTACACTCCTGCAGGTACAGAGGTTGCCCCCTGCTGTAAGCCAGTGGTGTACCACCACAATATTAGTGACACATCATCTGGCTTCCCTATACTGGTGAAATCAAAAACAGCTGAAGTAACTTCCATTCTTTCCACAAGGGTGACCTTGAGATTACAACTGCCTGACACTTTATATCTCAATCCACTTCCACCTTAATCTCTGTCTTCAGATTCTTGCACTGTTCCAATGAACATCACCATAAACTGAAATCATAGCACCTCACCTTCCACTGCAGACTATGTGGCTCTATATAAAATTTAAAAGTTTCAAATCAGCAGCCTTTCTGACTGTCGTCAGAACCATCTGTGTCATTTAGTCAATTGGTTCGCCACCCTATCAACAATTCCCCACTCCTCCCTGAATTAAAACATGCTGATTTTCCTCACATTTACCAGTTCTGATTAAAGGTTACCAAATGGAAACATTAGCATGTTCCCGCTCACCAGAAGCTGCCTGACATGTTGAATATTTCCGGCATTTTCTTGTTTTGTCTTTCTGTGACCTCACCAGCAGCTGCCTGCATGCAGTTAGAATCACTCCACCATCCTCCAGTCGGCTAAATATACCCTTCCTGCTTCAGCTGTCATGAAACTAACAAGGTGTTAATTCAGGCTTAACCATCACCTTACATTCAATTTATAATGGGCTAAACCATGTTTCTAATATGAAATTCTCCACAGCAATTTTAAATTGTGATAATATGTTCAAGTTCTGTTCATTTATTTCATCAGCTGCCAAAGGCCATCAGAGGCATGAAGTAGAAAAGAAAACAGCCAGCAGCACAGCCTGGAAAGAAGCCAAAATGCAAGTACCTCGTCAAGATGAAAGTTCTTCAATATGAGAACTTCACAATCAGCTGGATCATTAACTCGACTTAGCTTCACTCCCTGAGCCTCCCTCAGCAGCAGGTAAGGTCCAAGACCTATTTCATACCCTGAACATGCATCCAACCAACAGCTCACACCACCAACTCAAAAAGAAATAAAAATCCAAAACTCTGTGCCAGTATCCCAGTAAATGAAGAACAATCAGTGATTTGAGTTAAATACTCAATGAGACTAAAGCAATTCTTACTGTAAGGTTTTCTACCGTTGTTCCGGCCAATTCTGCAGGGAAGCATGAATGGCAATACAAAGAAATTGGTTTGTTACATACTATAATTCTTAATATGTAATATAGTATGCTCAATATTATATTCCGATCATAAAACAATGAAAGAAGTAAAAGGATTACATCCAAATTACAGTCCAATTTCAACCCAGCACAGCATCTTTCAGATACTTGGGGTTAATGGAATGACAATAGACTTGGTCAAATTTTTCTTTCTCAGATGCTCATTTCTACCTTGACCTTGAAGTGAAGTGCCTATTGAGTCAAAGCTGATTCCAGAATTTAAGATAGCTTATTGTATCTTCATGTAGAGAACACTCCCCTGTCCACATCAATGGCACTGAAGTGTAGACAATAGATAGCGTCAAGTTCTCAGAAGTAAACATTTCAATAACCTGATCTAGACCAACCACACTGACTCTTCTTCTTCTGGCTATCCATCCCATAGGATGATGATGGTTTCTTTCAGTCAGTTTGTGGGGTTTGATATGAAGATACCCCACTCCTCAGAAAGGAATAGCATGCACATGAAAGGAATAGCATGCGCGTGAGTAGGGGTTGCACAGGTCCAGACCCACCCTCTCAACATCCTGTCCAGGATCCAGTGGCATGGTGAGGTCCAAGATAGCTGAGAGAAGTTCTGTTGCAGTGAATGGCCAGACCAAGCTTTGATGCGAGGGATGCCTTTTCTGTGCTTTATAGCACATGTCTGCTAGATGGGCGTTAACCCTACAAGAAGCTTCATCTGCTCTTTGACAGGTCTTGTTTTTCATCCTGCAGAGTGTATAGTCACCATCCACACCAGGCAAACCTGGTGGGGGAGTTAGTTTAGTTGTCAACCATCTGACCATGCAGTAGGTAGTACTGGGTTACATGATACCAGTAGCACTCCAATGCGTGATCTGACAGAGCAATTAACACAGCAATCCAGAAAGCACACCAATGTCTCTATTTTCTGAGAAGGCTAAGGAACCTCGGCATGTACCCCATGTCTCTCAGTAATCTCTACAGGTCCACCATCAAAAACATACTTGCTGGATGCATCACAGCATGGAACAGGAGCTGCACTGCTCAAGACCAGAATAATCTGTGGAAAGTGGTGAACACAGCTCAGAACATTATGCAAATCTCCGTCCTATCCCCATTATCCATCTACATCTCCCACAGCCTAAGAAAGGCAATGTACTGTAGGACCCATCACACCTTTGACACACTCTCTACTCCCTTCTCCCATCAGGAAACCTGTTAGTGTGAAATTGTGCACCACAGACTTCAAGACAATTTCCTCCCTGAGCCATCAGACTCCTGATTGAAAGCAACATCAGTCCCCTTACAGTGTAAAAACTGGTCTTTTTCATTGTAACTCTATACTCCTAATGTGATTTGCTTTCAACCTTATGAATCTCCTCCAATTCAACATTCTCTGTAAAACTTGACAGCACTAATTGTTAAAAAACATACACCTCCTGAACACAATTTACAATGAATGGTACACGATTACTGCCTCGGAGGATGCTATATTACTTAACGGATTGCTGGTATACAGTAGACATATTAGAACATAGGAGTCTCATGTTGAAAAGTGATTAACCTCCTGTTGATCTGCATACTTTTGACACCAACTTTCAATTTATTCAGATGCCTTAATGTAGATATATCTCAAAGGATTTGTAGGAACATTTTATCAAATAAAATCTGAAAACATGTAAAAGGAATCTTAGGGTTGTATGTGACATCATGTATGTATTCTGACAATAAATTTGAAATCTAAAAGCTCATGAGCTCAGTGGAAAGCAAGACGACAGTCTAGCGTACATAACATCAGCATAGATTCAATGTCATTATCTTATCTCTCATAATTTAACATGACAAAATTTTGATGGCAATATTTATTTGTCTTTAAAATGCCATTCATATTTTTCTGATGTGACAATGCTGACATTTCCAAAAGATTTCTGTATCTCACCCTCTCACATATTAAATAAGCTTCAGAATATAAAAGCAAGTGGAAATGAACCATCTCTGACAGTGTTAGAATAGCTCAGAATTAAACAAGACAATAAATGAGAACAAAAAATGATTGAAATGCTCCGCGGATTAGAACATCTGTGGAAAGAGAAATATAGAGAGAGGAATAAAAAGGCAGAGGTGAAGAGATTGTGTTAAGATCAGATGGTGTGGAAAATATAACAAAAGAGGTACATTTTAGATTGAATTAAGTAATGGAAGAAAAAAACAAAATTGAATAAGGATGTAAGAGGCTACTGAGGGTGGGAAGGGCTCCTGAGGGACCTTGAGCGCTGAAAGCTTCCTGATTGTTTGAATCTGGAATTTGGGATGGTGATGGTTTGCATTGGAGTCCATGTGGCTGCAGGAGCACGGGAGGAAAGTCCACAGACACTCAGTGACTTTGAAGGAACTCTTTTGTTTCTCTTTCTCTAACCGTAATGAGTGTCGGGAATCTTTGTCTGCCCTATGGCAGACTAAATGAAATTTTGTGTAATGCTACATCTGTTTTATTACATGGTAGTATAAAGAATCTTGATCTTGAATATTTTTGATAAAATTGATGAGGACGGATTAAATGATAAAAGGGATGATGATGGATTAAGTAAAATGGGAAAGTAACAAGCTACAGAAATGCTGGAGAAACTCAGCAGGTCTCACAGAGTGCATAGAATATAAAGATAAATCTTTACCTCCTATGGTCTTTGCGAAACCTGCTGAGCTCCTCCAGCATTTCTGTATCTTCCATCACAATCGCAGCGTATGTAGACTTTCATGTTTCATTCAAATAACAAGACCAATACAGAAACAAAAAGTCAGTCCAGAATAATTGCAAATGGTAACGTCACAATTGCACTAACAATCATGCACCAATAAAATGAGAACCATGGTTAGTCTGAAGACACTGATATTAAATTGTCCTACCCAGGGGTTCCCAGCTTTTGACTGGAATTCAGTAGTTCCCAACCTTTTTATTTCCACTCACTTATCACTTTAAGCATTCCCTATCCCACAGATGCTCTGTGATTAGTAAGGGATTGTTTAACGTGGTATGTGGGTGGAAAGAAAAAGTTTGAAAACCACTGTTTTAATCGTACCTAATTGACTCGTTATGTGCACAGTTTCATAACTCCAAAGGAAATGGGCCAATAACAATTTTTCTCAAGCAAAATATTTCAGTAACAATTGGGTCGAGAGCAGTGATTCTCAACCTTCCCTTCCCACTCACATACCACCTTAAGCAATCCCTCACTAATCACAGAGTACCAATGGCATAGGGATTACTTAAAGTGGTATGTGAGTGGAAAGAAAACGGTTGAGAATCACTGGACTAGATTGATGCTATTTTATTGATCAAAGATAAATCATTGATTGAAACATTACCACTGATGCTAATGTTTTAAAGCTAACATGACAAAAATTCCTCCAGTACTTGGAATTTATCCCACCATCACAAGAAATAGGTGGGAGGGAAAAAATGCTGTTTTGAGCTAACATTGAATGAGGAGGAAATGTTTCCTTCAAGTAAAATGACAATTATGTTTGAATAGTCTACCAACTCATTCTCACATGGTTCATTCATGAAGAACAGTCAGTTGACATGAAATGAGGGAGGCACAACATTGGACAATATCTTCTGATGGCATGGAAATGACATTAAAATATCAAATGCTGCAACTGTTCAGCAAATTAGAACAGAAATAAACAGTTCATTTATGTTATTTTTCCAGAATGGGAAAAAGTTAGAAAAAAAAGATGCTGAAATGAAAAGTAGAGAGACATGGCTAACAAGAGGGACTGGGTGTAGGGCACCACCAGTAACCACAAAGACTAGGTTGAGGAAACAATAGGCTTTAATACACAGAAGAACCTTGCTGGCCCAGATCCCAGGATAGGAATGGCTGCAAGGGAAGGTGGCTCGATCTTTATGGCCCAGGACCACAGGGGAGGAGTAATTTGGTATGAGTCATCCATGGACAGGCCAGCTCCATATATACAACCGACAATGATAACTATATACAATGGAGGAAAGATATCACCACACAGGGCAAAACGGTTAGCGTAGCAGTTAGCACAGCGTCAGTAACCCAGGTTTGAATCCGGCACTGTCTGTAAGGAGTTTGTACATTCTCCCCACGTTTGCGAGGGTTTCCTCCAAAGTCTCCACTTTCCTCCTCCCTCCCCTCCAAAATGTATGGGGGTTTTAGGTCATCTGGGTGTAATTGGGTGGCATGGGCTCATGGGCCAGAGGGGTCTGTTACTGTACTGTATGTATAAATTTAAATTGAAAAATTTAAAAGAGAGGGTATTAATAGAATGGAAACCAGGAAAGATTGATGGTGAAGGTGGCAGCTGAAGGAAGGTGGCAAAGGCTAATGAATAACAATGTGATAATAAGATGAAATCTGATTGAGGAACTTTACTCCAAAAGACCATGTGAGCAAAGCTGACTGATCACATGCTGGAGCTGTAAGTGAGCGAGAATATTAATTTACAAAATGGATGGGGGAAGGAAAAGAGTTGATAATGTGCTCAAAACTTTCAGAAGAGCCGCAATGTCCCCATTCACTCCCAGGAATGTTTTGTGGAGAATCTCTTGATCACTCAAAGTTAAGAAACATAGTATGGACAATCTTGAGGGCATGCATCAGGAGGAAAAGAGAGAGCAGGCATGCCTAGCAGAAGGAGTGAACCTCTTCACCCTGCCCCATCAGCCACTTCCTGTTCCATCTGTGGGAGATTGCCCTCATTGCCCCCTTGGAACCCACAAAACTCATCCTCAAGGGACATCCTCACTGAGTGTTGATTTCTTGGCTCATGGAGTACAGCACATTTCTCATTTTTATTGAGTCTGGACATCTTTGTAAAAATCTGCCAGAATGAATAAAGAGCAGTGGCCAGGATTAAATACATCTTTGACTCCACATTTCAGTGCTAATCAGTTATGATTACAGGGGCTCTGACTCCCAACATAAATCTGGCTTTGAAGCCGAGAACATCTACAGGGGTTGTAAAATATTGCATGATGTCACTATTTACCATTCACTCTAAAATCACTTCTGATAATCTTTTGCCACAAAACCTGGGTTTGATTAACAAACCTCATTGACCTAAGATGAACAGTGAATAAATTGCAACTTAGATCTTAATTCAGTGGTTCTCAACCTTTTTTTCCCTCACTTACATACCACCTTAAATTCTTTCTTTCTTTGGCTTGGCTTCGCGGACGAAGATTTATGGAGGGGTAAAGTCCACGTCAGCTGCAGGCTCGTTGGTGACTGACAAGTCCGATGCAGGACAGGCAGACACGGTTGCAGCGGTTGCAGGGGAAAATTGGTTGGTTGGGGTTGGGTGTTGGGTTTTTCCTCCTTTGTCTTTTGACAGTGAGGTGGGCTCTGCAGTCTTCTTCAAAGGAGGTTGCTGCCCACCAAACTGTGAGGCGCCAAGATGAATGGTTTGAGATGATATCAGCCCACTGGCGGTGGTCAATGTGGCAGGCACCAAGAGCTTTCTTTAGGCAGTCCTTGTACCTCTTCTTTGGTGCACCTCTGTCACGGTGGCCAGTGGAGAGCTTGCCATATAACACGATCTTGGGAAGGCGATGGTCCTCCATTCTGGAGACATGACCTACCCAGCGCAGTTTGATCTTCAGCAGCGTGGATTTGATGCTGTCGGCCTCTGCCATCTCGAGTACTTCGATGTTGGAGATGAAGTCGCTCCAATGAATGTTGAGGATGGAGCGGAGACAACGCTGGTGGAAGCGTTCTAGGAGCCGTAAGTGATGCCGGTAAAGGACCCATGATTCGGAGCCGAACAGGAGTGTGGGTATGACAATGGCTCTGTATACGCTAATCTTTGTGAGGTTTTTCAGTTGGTTGTTTTTCCAGACTCTTTTGTGTAGTCTTCCAAAGGCGCTATTTGCCTTGACGAATCTGTTGTCTATCTCGTTGTCGATCCTTGCATCCAATGAAATGGTGCAGCCGAGATAGGTAAACTGGTTGACCGTTTTGAGTTTTGTGTGCCCAATGGAGATGTGGGGGGGCTGGTAGTCATGGTGGGGAGCTGGCTGATGGAGGACCTCAGTTTTCTTCAGGCTGACTTCCAGGCCAAACATTTTGGCAGTTTCCGCAAAACAGGATGTCAAGCGCTGAAGAGCTGGCTCTGAATGGGCAACTAAAGCGGCAACGTCTGCAAAGAGTAGTTCACAGACAAGTTGCTCTTGTGTCTTGGTGTGAGCTTGCAGGCACCTCAGATTGAAGAGACTGCCATCTGTGCAGTACCGGATGTAAACAGCGTCTTCATTGTTGAGGTCTTTCATGGCTTGTTTCAGCATCATGCTGAAGAAGATTGAAAAGAGGGTTGGTGCGAGAACGCAGCCTTGCTTCACTCCATTGTTAATGGAGAAGGGTTCAGAGAGCTCATTGCTATATCTGACCCGACCTCGTTGGTTTTCGTGCAGTTGGATAACCATGTTGAGGAACTTTGGGGGGCATCCGAGGTGCTCTAGTATTTGCCAAAGCCCTTTCCTACTCACGGTGTCGAAGGCTTTGGAGAGGTCAACAAAGGTGATGTAGAGTCCTTTGTTTTGTTCTCTGCAATTTTCTTGGAGCTGTCTGAGGGCAAAGACCATGTCAGTAGTTCCTCTGTTTGCACGAAAGCCGCACTGTGATTCTGGGAGAACATTTTCTGCGACACTAGGTATTATTAAATAATCCATTACTAACCACAGAGCACCTATAGCATCAATGCTCAGTGTTTAGTCATGGGTAACTTAAGGTGATATGTGAATGGGAAAAATAAAGGTTGAGAACCACTGAACTAGACAGAGTGCATTTTGAGAGAGAAGTTTAGGCTTTCGCGAATTTGGGAAGCCCATTTTAGGGAGGGTTGGGAGAATTGTTGGATGTATACCTTGCTCCAGAATGAAGAGGTGTAGTCAGCACTTTGAAAGTCATCTACCCTATCAAATAATAGCCACGTGAAATGCTTTAGTTTTTATAGTATTAACTATTTCCAAATTAATACAAATTTTGTTGCTTGGAGAATTTGGCCACGTTTGATGTTGGAGATCAAGATTTTTTTTCCATATGGCAGTGCAGCGGACAGTGAGGGAAAGAGGAAGGCTATCGTTATAGGAACTTTCTAGTAAATTCTCAGGAACATCATTGCTGGTTTGTGCTGTAAACCATTACACTTCCAAATGGTCCCTCGGCCTTCACTTCAGTTTAATTACCTTTGTGTACAACTATTGTGCTTTTCTGGCAGTGGTCTCCCAGCTGACTAGCTCATCACATTAACATTTGGACTGCAGTGCAATTTTTATTCTTTCGCTCAAGCCAAAGGATTGGAAGCCAAGGCCTGTTCCCACAGTCGATAGACAATGGAAACCTCATCATGGCTCTCATTATACAAGGGCCTGAAATGCAGCTGTCAAAAATGAAGAAATAATCTTGGCAGATGATGTTCTTGAAAAATACTTTATTTTTTTATTTGCTAAACTTTTCCAAATAAATACAGATTATTACAAGGCATTGGTCTCATTAGTTTGGCTTGTATTCCATCGGTAAGTGGATGCTGAGAGGATGTTGGGCTCAGAGGTAATCCAGAATTCTATACTTTTTTAATTTGGTTGTTCATAAATATGTTTTGTTGCAGGACACAAGCATAACAACTTGTGCGATGTTGCAAAATATTTAGAAAATTTATATTGTGAGTTTTCTCTTCAGAATCTGAATCAGGATTTATTGTCATGAACAAGTCATGAAATTCAGTGTTTTTCTGCAGCATCATGGTGGAGACATACATATTATAACCATATTATGACATTACTATAAAAAATAAAATTAAAATAACAATAACAAAATAATAGTGCACGAAATGTAAGACAATTTCTTTGGTTAATTGATTATTCAGGAATCTGATGGCAGTGGGGAAGAAGCTGTCCTTGTGCCATTGAGTACTCATCTTTAGGCTCCTGTCCCTTTTCCTCGATGGTAGCAGAGTGAAGAGGTCATGGCCTGGGTGGTGCGGGTCTTTGAGGATAGAGGCAGCTTTTTTAAGGTGATGTAGAGACACAAACCCATCTTTCTGTAAATTAAGAAAATTGACAGATTGTGTTTCCAAAATTAGAACTTCCATAATCAATAAAAGAATAGAATCTAAGTTGACAGGAATAAACACAGTACCAGAGTTATTTTGCACAATTAAATAGATTTGGAGGAGAAATTACAGAATCAAAGCCAACATCTTAATTGCAGAGTAGGTCAAAAGAAAAGAGAGAAATTTTAAGGATGACATCTAAAAGGAGGTGAAAATATTTTCTGAGCAGAGGTTTTTACATCTGGTGCACTAATCTGAAAGTTGTGTTATAAATATTCACTCTCATTTCAGCCTTGCACGTGTAGAATTAATAACGTAGCAACAACAATGCACAATGAGGAGTCAATTTTGTGGTTTCTTCATCTCATATTTTCACTGATCAATATTCTCATTTTGGGAACCATCAAACATCAGCTTTTGTTTCCTAGCTTTATGTTCTGGGTTCATCCCCTTTGGTTTATTGTGGTTCTAAAGACATCATAGAACATTCAACAGTACAGAAACAGGAGCTCCAGTCCACAATGTCTGCACCGAACATAGAGCCAAATTCAATTGCACATTGTCCCTATCCCTCCTCTACCTCTTCATCTATCTGTCTAAATGTATCTCAAAAGTTGTGCCCGCGTCAGCTTCCATTATTTCCCTTGGCAATATATTCCAGGCACCTTCCCCCCTCTGTGTAAAATACTTACCTTTTAAATCTTCTTGAGACTTTGCCCCTCTCATCTTAAACTTTTGCTCTCTGATATTTGACATTTCCACCCCGGGGATAATGACTCTAACAAACTACCCTATCTATGTCTTTTGTAATTTTATATTCATCATTTTATATCTCCCTCAGCCTTGAGCATGTTGATGTGACCACTTTGTAATATGGAAAATTGGATGTTCTATTTATTGGGCATTACTCCATTCATTAAAGACCCAATATTGCATGCACATTTCTGACCACAATTCCTGCATTCCTCCACACATCCAAAACATAGCTTTCTCAATTGCTTGTTGCACCTTTGCATTATTTTCCGATTTTGTTCACCTGCACAGAAAGAATCCCTGTTCATCAAATATACTAATTCCACACATTTTAAAAATTTTAAAAGCATTCCCATATTTCCAAAATTACTATAAAAAAAAACTTTTGTGTTTTAACCCTTATACTTCCTCCCTGGTGAACATCTCTGCATTCCCCCACGTTACACTCCATCATATCCATTCAATTGTTTCTTTGTAGACTTCATGTGCTCACTTCTTAGCCCTTAACTTTATTCCTAATCACTAGTTTATACCATCTATTCCTGATCATTTGTTAACCACAGCCCTCATGATGTTACTTTTGGTAACACCATCATGCCCCATATGAAAATCCAGATATACATCTATTGATTTCCCTTATCTATCCCACTAATTAACAAAATTCTTCACATATAATCCTCAACTGTCTTACAATCTTTGAAAACAAGACTGATAAAGTCATAGGAGCAGCACCATATGTCAAGAATGGTACAATGCATAGTTAATTAAGACACTGCCTTGCACCTTCTGTAACTTGGTTCCATTTGCCTTCAGGTCGTATTGGTGTGGAATTTGTGCACAATTTCCCTGTGACCGTGTGAATTTCTTCCTAGTACCCTCTTGCATTCCAAAGGCACAGGTTGGACACTTTAAATTGCCCCTTAGGCAAAATCTAAGAGATGGAAGTGTGGGGAGGATAAAATTGGATTAATTTAGGATTAGTGTAAATGGGTGCTTGAAGGTTGATGCTATTTTGATGGGTCAAAGGGCCTGTTTCCATGTTGTAGGTCCCTTTGGCTATGACTCAATCAACTGCCAGTGAATTCCAAGTAGATACAATCTACTGTATAAACAAATTCTTCCTTATCTCTGTCCTAAATGATGAATTCCTAATGCTGAGAATATGTCCAATGTGTCCAGATTCTCTTGTTGGAATGATAATGATAATGAGTTTATTCTCATATACATTGTAAAATGCACATATACACATATACTTGCTGCAGTCAAACAGGTATTTGTTAAAAAGAATCATATTAGTAAATGTAATTGAATTGAAAATGATAAATAGCCAAGATAGATAATAAATAAAGCTACTTTGTGACATCCATCATGTAAACCCCTTTCAGAATCTTAGGGGCATTAAGAAATTATTATTTTTGGGGGGGCCAATTTGTGATTGAAAACCCTGAAGATGGAGGGTAAAGATGCATCGACAGGGTGGAGCAGTTGAATACACAAAATCATGTAATGAAATTCGATGAGGGTGATTAATCCAAGATGCCAAGACTAAGTTGTGAAGCAAATTCCAAGATATTAATTAATTAAATGATGTTTATTTCCTATGTGACCAATATTTTAGATTCAAAATCCAATGGGCTGTTTCATTTTAAGGGCAAACCCTTAGAGGCTTAGACTAACCTACTCTTTTCATCTTCCTTGGAGACTCCACTGGGATTGCAGGAGAATGAGGAAATACTAAAAGACATTTGTCATATTATTTAAGAGCCTGGCCAGGGATCTGGAAATCAGGTATCATTCCAATTACAAGAAGAGTAATACCTGAGGAAGGCATAAAGCTGGGAAGGGAATAAGACAATGATTGGGAATATTAATATCACTGATAATGCTTTGGCGGACTGGATCATTTAAACAAATAATTGTTGTGGTTATATAGGTTTAAACATTAAATAGTAATTAATTATATAAAGACATTCTAGTTTTCAGAATTAAAAATCAAGTAATTGTCAATAAAAACTGAAAATGCTGAAAATATTCAGTAGGTCAAGCAGAATCTGAGGAAAAGGAGTTAATGTTGCAAATCAATGACTTTTTAAAATCAGACTGAGGAAGTTAGAAACTAGCATGTTTAAGGTAGAGCCATTGATTTCAAGAGAAATCAACCCAGAGAATGTTCAGGATTTGGAAATGTTACCACTTGGAGCAGCTTTGACGTGCCAATTTGAAGTGAGTAGCTCAAAAGGCGAAAGCATGATGAGAAATAAGTTGAAGTTCTGATGATGGAGTTTTGAAAAAAAAAATGGTGTGTGGGGAGTGTAGCGCTATCAATTGGACCTGGCAGGGCAGAAGTCGAGATTAATAGGCTTTAATCACTATAAAACTACAGCCATATCTTACATGCTGTTGTCCCAAGTCCAAGGCAGTAACGAGAGGGAATGGGCAATACTGGAGGGGGTGGAGCTACAGTATCAGGGGGTGGGCCAACCAGTACAATAACTGCAATACAGTGTTCCACCACAAAGAGGTAAATGTAGAATAGAAGTAGTAGCATAGTGATATGCTGAATGGCCAGTATTCATTCACTGATTAAAACTATTGTCTTCACTTTCATGTTGTAATTTAGCTTAGCATCAACATCTGGTGTAAGTGTAATTTCGGTGTAAATACAGGTGTTTCCCCCTCACCACACATGCATCAGCTGGCACAATTTAGGGTCCCTTTTAAATATCCCACAATACTTTAATCCGGCACTTTCTTTGTGATCACCATTGGCAAATGAACAAAAGAGACTGAATTAGATTTGGCTCCAATCTGCAAAACATCATTAATCTTCCTATTCTGCAGCTTATTAACATTAAGGCAGCAATTAAACCTATTATGGGTTGGGAGAATTTCACAGAAATCTGAGCTTCATCTCAGTTTTGTAGTCATGTCAGAATCTTCAAAAGAGCACATGATTTTCCAGCACTTCTAATTATTATTTGAACAGAAAGGTGAACTTATCCACGGCAAGAGAAAAGAGCACAATATAAATATATGGCAACATTGCACAAGTTGTTATGCCTCTCTCCTCCAACAAATCATATAATTATGAACAACTCAAATTATAAATGCAACAGCTAATATTGGAAATTTTGAAAGATTTATATGTATCTGGTATTTTTGTCAAACTAGTTTAATAAATAAAGGAGATAGAGAAAGACAGATTGACGCCAGTGCAGAAGACATTCGCCTCAAATGGAAAGTATTAAGGAGAGCGTTGACAAACGGATTTTTTTTTCTGGCATGTTGAAGGCCAAGGGAAGACTTGATAGAAATGTATAAATGAGAGGCAGGGATAGTCCATCTATATCCCAGCGTCAAAATTTTAAATACTACTACTTAGGTTTAGGGTGAAAAATTAAAGAGAATACGAGGCATTTATTTATGCAAAGAGTGGATGGTACCTGGAACACACTGCTGGGGGAGGTGGTGGAAGCAGATATACTTGAGAGGCATGAACAGGCAAAGAATGGTCAGATTGATTGACATCGTGGTCAGCACAAATATTGTGGTTTGAAGGCCTCCTCCTGTGCTCTCATGATCTCTGCACTCTGATTTTGGGACTCTGCTGTAGTACCTAGTCTGTTGGAAATAGTGTGCAGCTGAACTTGCATGTGTGGGTAATCAATGGAATCTGCAAGTGGATAGAAATATGAACAGGATAGGTTGTGAGGAATATTAGTGGGAGGAATGAGGAAGCTCCAAATATTTTCAAGGCAATCAGCACAGATATTGAACAGATGAACCTACCAGATGAGCTTGATTACAAATTTCATTGACCAAAGATAAAGCAGAACCATCGACTTGCAGATTGTTTAGCCTTTGGTAAACTGTGTGCAGACCTCTGATGTGCTCTTGCATTATTATTGATTTGAATGGCTAAAGCCAAACAGATCATTTCTACAAAATTTAGACCTCATTTTCAATGCTGGCAAAACCACGGGTGAGTGTAATTGATCTGAAATTTCTTAGTGCATGTTCACAGAGATGGAAGTGACCTCTTCCTTCCCGAGAGTATGAAGCAGAAATAGAACTCTAACTTTGTTTTGCTATTAGACAACGAGTACAATGTTGTTTCATCAGGGGCTGCACGATACTTTTTAATCCACTTAGGAGTCATAACAGAAATGGAAATCCAACCAATAATACAGTAAAATCCCTGTTATCTGGAATTCAAACAGCTGGTAGCCTCAAGCAACCGGCAAAAAATTGCAGATAATAAATACAGTAATAGTCCAAATATCCAGACACCAGAAATTTGGACTTTTCAAATACTTGCAAACTTTTAAAATTTAGCAGGCTTTTGTGTGTGTACGTGCACGCGTAAGCAACAAACGACCAGGAAGATGAACATTAGGATACAGAGGACAGATCAGAGTGGCACAGATGCTCCCCTCTTCTCTCTTCTTTCTTCTTTCAAGACCTAGTTGTAAAATAAATTTTGAAGTGAAATTGCATTTTTGTAACACCTTTCACATTTTCCCAAAATATTCCTCAGCCACTGAAGCACAGGAAACAATTCCGTCAGACTGCTCTATATTTCACTCAGGAAAAATTAGAGCAAAAAATGGCAAATTTTAGCTCCAAGATTCATTTGTAAAAAAATAACTTCTGCTAAACATGACTGGAAAATCCAAAAATCTGGACTGACCCAATCTGGATTTTAGGAGTTTTACTCTAGGTAAAAAAAATTCAAAAGTTTAAAATTGGCGCCACCTAACAGATAGTTCACCAGTCCTCGCAATCTCAAGCCACTGGGAAATTCACTTATCTGGCATCTACCAATCCCCATAGGTGCCAGATATATTTAACCCGCACTGGATCCCTAAATAATTACTAATTAGTTGAAATTTTATGTTAACCATTTTGTAAGTAGCAAGAAAATCATAGCTCCTCCAAATTCAGACAAATGTTTTATTCATATCAGAGTTAATTAATGATGACATTATCAATGAATTTCAGCTTCATTGCTGTGAAAACACAGATGGGGCTCTTCCACTTTTGTGCAGTTATTAATTAAAGTCAGTATTACAAGCACCTCACAGTATAGCAAGTATGAGTCCTGCCAAACTTGTCAGATTTTTCAAGATCTTTTCTAGTTTCATGCTTGATGAAGCAGTCAGATATTTACCAGAGATCCCTGCTGTTAATGAACTCTGCAATCTGAGATGACCAAGAAATAGTAAAAAACTCAAATAGTATTTTAAAAAGTGCTGAAGACAATAAAAGTACTTTAAAAAAATGAATATCAAATCTGCATTCTTCAAGGTGAAAGGCTTAGGCCCGATAAGTACACTCCATTCTGCTCATGTGATTTAATATATTTCCATAAAGTTTCTCCTTGGCCTCCTATGCTCCATGTCTATCCAATCTCTCCTTAAGACCAAACCCTCCAGTCCTGGTAATAACCTGGTGAATCTTCTTTTGTATCCATTGCAGCTTAAATTACTATTTCCTCTGGCTGGATGACCAGGATGCAAAGAATACCCCAAGTACAGTCTCAGTAGGCCCTTTTATAGAGTAAAAAAAAATTCTCCACCCTCACATCGCTGACCCTACCTTCTTAAATTCTCCGGGAATGGCTCCAAGACGCGATTGACAGTGGGAGCGAGACTGACAGCCGGTGAGGGAGAAACTGACAGCTGGTGAGGGGGAACAGGGAGACTAGTTTGCATGACACATAACTTATCATGTCATCGCGGGGTGTGGGATTCCCCCTTAAATCACTGGGTTGGCGATTTACTGGGGCTATGCCCCCTCATCTTAAAAGAAGCTGGAGGCACCTTTGTCCCACTAATCGAACCTGGATCCCAGGAGGGCTACCTGGGCGCTGCAGCTTAAAAGCACCTCTTGACTCACACGTTCACCACTCTGTCTTTGAGTTCTGTGCATATATAAAAAGGGACAAACATCCCAGATTGAGGTGAGGTGAAATAATTTATCAGATGATTTGGAATTCTCTGCAGCCATTGGGCAGAAAGGCTGAGATCAATAGATTTTACAATACAATGGGGATTTTCCAGAGAAAAGTCAAGAAACTGGATTGACCCTGATCCTTGTTACTATTATGTTAATGTTAAATGGAGTAAAGTTCAAGAAGTTGGTTAACATGAAAAAAAATGCTTTCAACTATATTCTTCACTTAAGTGCAAGAACTCAGACCACATGTATTTAATTTCTCAAGATACAATTGTCCTGGTACTTAGACTTCAAGTGGCCCAAAGAATTTTAAGTTGTTATTCCCTGAACAACAAGCACCCAATCTTCAAGAGCAAATCATGAATGGGTCTATATTATTTCAGCAAAATTAAAGTCTTTATTTTTGTCCCCCAGGGAAATAATTGCTTCTCAGGTCATTGTGGAAAGCAAATTTTCACGAGGAATATATACCATTCATAGCATATTATTTTATCTGCACTGAATATTAAGAGATCTGGTGGCATCAAGCAATAGTGCAGGGTTTTGCGCTTCTCTGCTGTTTGACATGACAAGATAATATACTGAACCTCCTATGTATTGCTAGGATACAATATTCTAGAATTAGGGTTAATTGTTGGACTTTGACTACCACAGAGAAGAATAAACACATAGCTCTTCAGTTGGTAATTCTGCTTATTTATAAGCCATTTACACACTCAGAAAAGGAAGACCATAGCAATTAAATCCTACTTAATCTCCCCCGCCACTCACAGAAATAGCATTTAGTTCAACCTACATTTGCCAAAATGGATTTCAGGTGCAGTCTATTTGAATAACAGCATTGAAAATTCTCTTACATTATGTTTGTTTCTTTGGTAACTTACAAGGCAGCTAATTTATATTTCATGCAGCATGTGTTTCAAAGTAGAATTTTGCCTTGTCCAAACAAATGTCCTCTTTTAATCAGAAACCGCTGTGTGATCATTTGAAACAGAACATGGTTGGCGTAGCAATTAACGCAAAGCCTTTTTAGTGCTGGAGATCGAGACCAGACCAGGGTTCAAATCCCACGTTGTCTAAGGAGTTTGTACATTCTCCCTGTGTCTGCATGGATTTTCTCCAGGGCCTCTGATTTCCTCCCAATGTTCAAAAAATGTACCGTGGGTTTAGGTTATTGGAGTGTAAATTGGGCAGCACAGATCCGTGGGCCAAAATGGCCTGTTACCATGCTGTATGTCTAAAATTTAGTTTAAAATGTTTTCAGTGCACAGAAGCAGACTCTCTTTTTCAACAGTGCCATACTGTTTATACTCAACTAACCTCCATTCCTTTTATAATGTAGTTATCCAGCTTCCTCTTAAGTACCTTTATATTTCTTGCCTTAACCATTGCCAGTGAAAGCAAGTTCAACATTCTCTCTACAGCACCTATGAAACTGAAACAGAGTCAGCATGAGTAGGAGTTTATTGTCGTGCATAGAATTCAATGCATAGATGGACCCAAGTTCTTACTTGCTGCAGCCCCAAAGGTACGCAAGATAAATGGTGATAGAAATTAAATTACCTCAATATGCATGAGACAGAAACAGAAATAATAATAAAAGGACAGTAAAATAAATATTCACAGTTGGAGTCAGTGCAAAGAAAAAGGGATGCATCAACTATGCATACAGATAAACATTTAAAGACTTATTATTTCCTCCTCTCCTGGAAGTAATGAACCAGATTGAAGAAACACAAAACATGCCAGATTCATGCAAAACAGCAATAATTACAGTAATACCAAAGACGGGAAAAGATCCACTAACACCAGCATCGTATAGACCAATATCTCTACTTAACACAGATTATAAGATAATAGCTAAACTATTAGCAAACAGATTGGCCGACTGTGTACCAAAAATAGTAAAACTAGATCAAACTGGATTTATTAAGAAAAGACGAACAACGAACAATATCTGTAAGTTCATTAACTTAATCCATGCAGTACAAGGAAACAAGACGCCAACAGTGGCAGTTGCCTTAGACGCAGAGAAAGCCTTTGTCAGAGTAGAATGGAATTATTTATTCAAAGTACTACAGAGGTTCAACCTACCAGAGAAATATATTAATTAGATTAAAGCATTATATAAGGGAGCATTGGCGAAGGTGACAGTAAATGGATATATATCAAACCAATTTAAATTAAGCAGGTCAACTAGGCAGTGATGTCCTCTATCTCCCTCACTGTTCGTATTAGCTATAGAACCACTGGCAGAACTGATAAGAACAGAAAATAAAATAAGAGGGATAAAAATAAAAGAGAAGGAATATAAAATTAGATGGCGTTATAATATACTTAACAGAACCAGAAATATCAATAAAAGAATGACATAAGAAATTGAAGGAATATGGAGAAGTATCGGGGTACAAGATCAATGCAAATAAAAGTGAAGCGATGCCAATGGATAATGGGGATTTCACAAAGTTTAAGAAAGAATCATCATTTAGATGGCAAACACAAGTAATACAACTAGATAATAATCTAGGCCATCTATACAAACTAAAATATCAGCCATTAATGAAGAAATTACAAGACGTCTTAGAACATTGGAAAGATTTACCACCAACACTGATAGGAAGGGTAAATTGCATTAAAATGAACATCTTCCCAAGGATACAATACCTATTTCAATTGTTACCAATTCACCTAACAGAGAAATTCTTCAAGGAGCTAAAGAAAATAATAAGGAAATTCTTATAGAAAGGGGGGAAACCAAGGATAGTGCTAGATAAATTAACAGAATAGTACAAACAAGGGGGCTTACAGCTACCAAACTTTAAGAATTATTATAGAGCTGCACAATTAAGATACCTATCAGATTTTTATCAAACAAGGGAAAAACCAGATTGGACCAGATTAAAGCTAGGTAAAATAGGGGAGAAGGTACCTGAACATATACTATATAAGTGGGATGAAACGCTGGTGCAACATAGGAATTCACCAGTACTGCACCATCTGCTCAACATTTGGAAGAAGATTCACGTAGAAAGGAATAAAAATTATCAACTACCAAAATTAATATTGATGCAAAATCAACTAATCCCTTTCACAATAGATAACCTTTCCTTTAAAGAATGGCAGAAAAAAGGGATCAGAAGAATAGAAAATTGTTTTTCGGGAAATAAATTATTATCTTTTGAACAAATGAAGGATAAATATGGTATAACTCACGGTACAATGTTTGCATACCACCAACTGAAAACCTATATTGGGAAGCAGACTGAGGTTACCAGAAGGAAGCAATTTTGAATATGTGATTACAGACACAATGATAATTAAAAGATTTATAACAAACATGTACATCAAACTGCAAGAGAAGAGATCAAGGAAACAAGCTGTAAACCCAAACAAAAATGGGAACAAGATCTAAACATAAAGATAAAGACTGAAACATGGGAAGAGCTATGCTCCGGAACTATGAGAAATACAATAAACACGAGGTTACGCATGATACAATATAATTGGTTACACAGGCTATAGACCACACCCCAAAAGTTAAATAAATGGGAGCCAACAGTATCAGACAGATGTTTTCGCTGTAAGAAGGAAATGGGAACAACAGTACATGCAATTTGGGCATGTGAGAAAGTGGAAAAGTTTTGGGAAGATCTAAATCAGGTATTAAATAAAATCACAAAAAGCAACATACCAAAAAATCCAGACACCTTTCTTCTAAGTAATATATGAAGTAAAGAACTTGGACTCGATTTGGATGGAGCACAAAAAAGATTTATTATGATAGCCTTAGCTGTAGCAAAAAAAAATATTATGTCAACCTAGAAATTAGAAGATAGCCTGAGAATACAGCAATGGTACATAGAAATAAATAAATGTATTCCATTGGAAAAAAATAACATATAATTTAAGAAATAACATCACAGTATTCGAACAAATTTGGGAACCGTACATGGAACACAACAGAGAAGTCCTACCGTGGACCTCCACCGCCTAAAATGACAGAATGAGAAGAAGACGAAATGAACTGACCCAGTGTGTAAAAGTAGATGACACAAATTTCTTGTTTATTTTCATTGTGTGATGACATTGTTTAATGGGTTTAAGGTATCATATATGTTGAACGTTGAGTGGGTGAGGAGGGGGTGAAGGAGAGAGGGAAGGGAGGGGGTAAAAGGGGAGAAAATGACACTGTGTATATTCAAGAGGGAAATGTTTGTGTGTATTTTGGTCAGTATGGTTCATAGTGTGAAAATTTTTAAAAAATTAAAAAAAAATCAATGCATAGAGATCTTTTGGTGGTCCTAGAGTAGTTGTTGCTTAGGGAAGATGAGGCAGTTCAAGAGCCTGATAGCTGTTGGAAAAAAAAGTCTTCTCTTGAACCTAGAGTTTCAGACTTCAGGTTTTTGTCCATTTTGTCTGAAGATAGCAGGAAAAAAGATATTTTGAATGGGGCTCCTTCATGAAATTGGGTAACTCCTTTCTCCTGGGTGGCACTGATAGCGTAGCAGTTAGCGCAGCGCTGATACAGTGCCAGAGATCCAGACCAGGGTTTAAACCCTGTGCTGCCTGTGAAGAGTTTGTACATTCTCCCCGTGTCTGAATGGGTGTTCCCTGGGAACTCTGATTTCCTCCCACCTGCCAAAACATACCAGGGGTTGTAGGTCAATTGGGCGCGGCACAGGCTTGCGGGCTGAAAGGACCTGTTAAATTTATCCTTGAGGCGGTGCCTTAAATAAATATCTACACTAGATAGGAGGTCGAGTGCCCATGATAGACTTGGCAAGGTTTACCATTTTTGTAGCCTTCTGCCTTACTGAACATAAGATTCCAAACCAGGTCATGATGCACACAGTCAGCATACTTTCCACAGAAACCCTATGGAAGTTTGATATTCAGATAGCATGCTAAATCTCCCCAGACTTCTTAGAAAGTAGATCTGTATCAGGCGAGGTGGGTTTTAAAAAGTATGATAGTGGAGTAGAGGTGTCAGAAAGGCCTAGGGAAGCAATTCTACTACTTGGAGCCTTAGCACTGGATGGCTTGGCAACAATGGCTCCAGAGAGATACAACACAGTAACAGATGCATCTGGCTCAAGAGCCCACACCACCCAATTACAACCATTTGACCAATGGACCTACTAATCCCATACATCTTTGGAATGTGGGAGGAAACCAGATCACCAGAGGACATGGGCAGAATATCTGATGGATTCAAACCTGGGTTGCTGACACACTAACCACTCCACTAACCTCGCCTCCCCAAGTTTATGAAATGAGAAATACTTGAGAGATAAGAAAAGGAGTATAGATAACTAAGGCCAAATCATAGGAGCCCGGGACTAGAAAAATTACAGTAGCAGAATATCTGGGAATGAATTACCACAGATGAAAATGATATAGTTTTAAGTCTGTGTTTTTAGATGGTTTAACAACTCCCTTCATAAACATCTGACAATGGTTCGAAAAGTGAAGTGAATGACCTAATAAAATTAACTCAATTAAAAAAAGATATTAAAATATATAATATATAACATTTGGAGGAAGCTATAGTGAGATTCATTTCCTTCAAAGATAGAGGTAAAGGGTTCGGGCCCAAAATGTCGGCAATATATCTTTGTCTCCTATAGATGCTGAAAAGACCAGCATTTTGGTATTTTTACTACAATCACAGCATCTACAGCCTTTTGTGTTTCACTCTGTTCACAACAATTCAAACAGTTTCCATCAGGCAATATCTTCAGCCTTCAAACATTCTCTCTCCCTGTGGTTTTCTTTACCCCTAACATTCCTCAACAATCAACAGGATTCCAAGCCTCCAAATAAGTTTGTTCCAATCCTCTTCATTTTCTTTATTCAGATTCCAACACTGACAGCTTTAATCCCTATCAATCACCTAACCCACACTCATTTCCCCTTCCTGCCTTTTCCCCCCAATAACTGGCATCTGCCAGTCAACTGCCTCTGTTCACCTCTCCTGGTCAACCAAGCCTCCACTAACCCTGGCCACCTCGTCCACATTATACCAGCTCTCTCTCCCCTCACATTTTCAATCCCAATGCAAGGTTAAAGCCTGGAACATTGACTAATTTTTGTCTCCCACTGATGCTTCTCGACGTGCTGAGTTCCTCCAGTAGATAACGTGTTGCTGCAGACATCAGCATCTGCTCTCTCTTGTGTTCCAATTCCAGATCACAAGATATATTTGGTAAAATTCAGAACCACCAATTCTGCAGCCTGATGGGAAAGGATTTAAATGTTGGAATGGGCCGCGTGATTTAGACCACAATGGTCTGAGTGTACAAAAAACATTTTTAAAAAAACACCCAACCCAAATTCTTGGATTTTGAAAACAACTTTGCATTGTTTCCCTACTACTTATATTTTCACACAATGCATTATTCTTAGGTCGCGTAGATTATTTGTTCCTTCTAAAATGGTTCAAACTGTACAACAACCTGCTACTTGTCAGCTTTTATATATACTGGAAGGGTAAATGTATGCCAATTATATCTTTTCATTATTCATTCTTTTCCAATTAAGGTTTTCAAAAGCGCTGACACTTTGATGTGTCGTACACACAAAGCCTGCTGCACTATTGCAAATTACTTTGCTGTTTCTCTTTACAGAGCTCTGTGATTCCTACTTTAATGACATTTTGCTTGGCTAATGCTAGGCCTTCAAGTGTCGACACAGAGAAATCCAGCTTCTTAAACATTTGCAAATTAAACTTAATTAAATCTACTGACCTGTGCTGTGTATTAGCCGTCATTCCATCTGCTATTCTGGTGCTATGTTTTAACACTGGCTTTAAAGGTCCCCTTGCAGGCAATTTGGAGTGCAATTGGCTGAGGACCATTATTCAGCTACTCGAGGAGAAAATGCATCTCATCTGTGAAATTTCGAACAGTAGAACAGGAAAAAACCTGCAGATATCCCTTGCCAAGGTTGTGTAATGGCAAAGTTGAGGATGTTGCCCGAAACTGAATGGTGAACATTTAACTTGACATTTATGCAAGATAGCACAAGAGCAAATACGTTTACTCAGCGGCAAGCTGACGTGTTCTGTAGCTGTGTAATAATGCAAGTTGCTTTTCTTCTTCCTTTGCAAGAGTATTTATATTGGAAGGCTGAGAAGAAAAAGATGACAAAATAAAGGTTCAATTACACGCGTTTTGTTGTGCTGTCGAATATAGAACATCGACCATAGAACACTGCAACAGGCCCTTCAGCCCTCGATGTTGTGCCGACCCAAAAAAGTACCAACTCCTCTCTACCCTGCAACTCTCTATTTTTCTTCCATCCATCTGCCTATCTAAGAATCTCTTAAAAGCCCCTAATATTTCAGCCTCCACCACCATTTCTGGCAAGGCAATTCAGGCATCCACATATCTCTGCTTAAAAAATTTACCCTGATGTCTCCCCTAAATTTCCTTCCGTTCACTTTGTACTCGTGTCCTTTGGTGTTTTCTATTCCAGAGGCAGGCTGTGCACCCTATCTATGCCTCCCATAATCTTGTAGACCTCTATTGCCTCCTCTCATCCTTCTTCACTCCAAAGAAAAAAGTCCCAGCTCTGCTAACCTTGCCTCACAAGACTTATTTTCCAATCCAGGTAACTTCCTGGTAAATCTCCTCTGCACCCTCTCCATAGCATCCACATTCTTCCTGTAATAAGCTGACCAGAACTAAACACAATACTAGTGTGGACTCGACAGAGATGTGTCGAATTGCAACATGACCTCTCTACTCTTGAACACAATCCCCCTATTAATGAAGCCTAGCAACCCATAGGCCTTCTTAACTATACTATACTGCAGCAATGCTGAGGGATGTATGGATTTGGACCCCAAGGACCCTCTTTTCATCCACATTCTTTTGGTTTTGAATACTTTATTTTCATCCACATTCTTAAGTAACTGACCATTAACCCTGCACTCCACCTTCTGGTTCATCCTTCTAAGATGCATCACCTCACACTTATCCGGATTGAACACCCTGTATCAACTTTTCTGCATACTGTCTCTCATGGGGGACCTTGTCAAATGCCTTACTAAAATCCATGTAGACCACATCTACCACCCTACCCTCATCAATTTCTTCTGTAACCTTCTCAAAAACTCAATTAGGCTCGTGAGGCCATGCTGACTATTATGGACCTCAGGATGGGTGACAGTAAGAATCATTTCAATGCTGTCATCATTGACCAGTGATATTTACAATTCCAGATCACTTTCCACCGTAGAATGCAGCAGAACTTTGGAGCTGCTAGCCAGTGTTCACTGTCAGAGAGTTGCAGAGTCTTACAGTACATAAACAGACCTTTTTTCTCACCAAGGCTGTGCAGACCATCAAATTACCTTTACACTAACCCATTGTAATTCCATGTTATTCTCCCCATGTTCCCACCAACCGTCCCCCACTCCTGATTCTACCACTCACCTCCATTCAAGCAGCAACTTGCTGTCTGGAATAAAACAAAGAGAGAGGACTGAGAAAATGGTGATGTGAGTGAATCCCAACTCCTGGAATTCTCGAAACACTTAAAGTTTGAAGAAGAAAAAAATTTAAAAACTAAGAAAGGCAACAGGATGGTCACTCTGATCCACTGCAGCTCGAGATAAACATTGATCATTCATGGCCCATGAAGATTAGGTTAGTGTGGATCAGATCTAAACTGTCATTGCTTCATTAGCCAAGAGATTGAGCATAATCCATTATGAAAGCTTGACCGTTGCACTCATTAGAAACAATAGTTAATAAAACAATGCATTTTCACTGAAATTTCTGCTGTTCCACTGTGAAATTATGTGGCATCCTAATTTTTTGATAGCGCAAGTGTAAAATCACTTGTAATTTTTGCAAGCTTCACCGTAAATGATTTATTAGATGATCTAAACCGTAGATTCATGTTTTGAATCTGAAGAATTGGGGTGGTACAATTAGTGTCATGCTGTTACAGCGCCAGCGACCTGGCTTCAAATCCAATGCTGTCTGTAAGGAGTTTGTACGTTTTCCCCATGCCTAGGTAGGTTTCCCCCACGTGCTCCAGTTTCCTCCTACCATCCAATATATACAGGTTTGTAGATTAATTTGGGTATAATTGAGCGGCAAGGGTTTAAATGGCCGAAACTGGCTTCTACCATGCTGTAAATGATTTTTTTAAAATTTATGATGTCAAGATATATTCCAGCAAGATGATAACAGATGAAATCTAACTAATGGCTCAGAATTAGTTGAGATGACATTGTAACTCTCAGCATCTAATACCATATATGAAAAGAAAATAGTGATTTTCAGTGATTAGAATTGCTTGCTTCATCTCAAAAATCAGAAATTGCTGATTGGAAGACACAAACGTGCTGGAGAAACTCAGCAGGTCACGCAGCATCCACAGGAAGTGAAGAGTAACCAATGATTTGTCAGGAACTGCGGACTTTCTCCAGCATATTTATGAACTGCACTCGACATCAGCATCTGCACATTTCTTTTGTTTAACTCCTTACTGATTGCCATATCTTGCTCCTCATCTGGCTGTGTTGTTACAGCCTGCATAGATACAATCAACCCAGATTAACAGTTTGCAATGGCCTTTTTCCAGAACTACTGACTTTGAAAAATACTGCCCATAAAGTTTCTGAGAGTTTCAAATGAAATTTATTGTTATTAAACACTGAACACTGATTGCCTCTGTGCAGACATTGCCTGATATGCTCTCGGCAGCATTTTTGGGTTTTATTTGATTTCAAATATCTGTGGTCTTTTATTTTTGTGGCACAAAGTCAATATTTTGATCTAAATTTTAATCCTTGTTATGTGTTGCTCCCACTGCATGATCCATGAAAGATTTCTTTGGGTTTTTATTTTCTACTCTAAGAACAGATGGTCATGAGCAAACTCTTTGGCCCTGAAATTAACCAAATGCTCAAGTGAAGTGTTACTCCCTCATGCTTACATCTCAAAACTTCAGTACATTCAAAGGAACAACAACTTTTTTAAGTCTCTTGAAATAATATTTCAACTTCTCATTTAACTCTATGTTCTTCTGATTTCTGTAAAAAAATTCAAAAATAGATGACAATCCATGATTTCTCCTGCTTGGTATGCTGTCAAAAAATAATTCTTCATGAGATTGCTTATCAGTCCATTGGCCAGTAACATTCAGTAAATGATGCAATAGATCCCATCATTGTAAATGGATGATTCATGGCTGTCATGGTCTCGAGGGGCCAAGGAGCCCATTTCCAATTTGTATGACTGTATCTCAGCGATTTTTCTCGACCAAACCATAGAAACCTGGACACCAACAGACTCAAGTCCAAATCCCACATGAGAGCTAATGAAAATAAATTCAAGTAGTTAAAATTTATTTTAAAAATATGGCACAAATTAGCGCATTTTCATAAAAATCTCATCATTCAGGTGCCTGGATGTTCGGTGTGGGTGATCATGTCTCTCCATCCATCATGATCTCTGAAACCACCCCCCCCACCCCAAATTGTAGTTGTTGCCTTCCCTGTTCTCCTTCGGTGAAAGCTTCATCTTTGAGCTGAGACCATAGTCGATATTGAGTTCATGATTATACAAGGGAAAAATACTAAAGTGATTTCCTGTTGTCCTTTTCAGTTGCACGGGTAACCCTGGTCATTGATCGGCAAGTTCATCTGCCCAGCGTTTTTGGTTTTATAACCATAAATTCCAATTTGTAGCATCTGCTTGTAAAATCCATCCATTATCTGCAACCCATGGCTTCAAGTGACCCTGATTGGAAGGCTAAACAGGTACCACACCTTGCCCAAGGGTGACCTGTAGGCTATCGGATGGAAAAAGCACCTTACACCTCTTTTTGCCAAGCAATTATGCAGCTTGTGCAATAATGCCTACTGATGTTCCTAACCATTTTAGCCATTATGTTCAGATTTATTGTCAGAGTACATGTATGACATCACATACAACACTGAGATTCCTCTTCCTGTGCACAAGACAGAATTTCCACATTGGTAATGCTAAAATAAAAAATTGTATTCAATCTGCACATGTAAACAAATAAAAATGTAAACAAATTACTGTGCAATACAAAAAGAAAATCAATAAAGTGCAAAAGTAAGAGTGTTTAATTGAGTCCCTGTTTGAGTTCATCGTTGAGGAGTCTGATGGTGGAGGAGTAGCAGCTTTTCCTGAACCTGGTGGTATGAGTCTTGTGGTACTTATACCTCTTTCCTGATGGTAGCAGCGAGAACAGAGCATGTGCTGGATGTCATGGAAAACCCTTTGATTATTAATAACACCCATCACCACCACCCCCCCCACCCCCCAGTTCAGGAACATTGACAGTCACCTCTATAATCCCACAAATGAAAAAAAAAGTGCAATCAATTAGAGTAAGAGCTCAAACTTGATTCTCAGTGCACTCTACAGTGCAGCTATTAGATGCCTTAACACTTACGTTGATTTATTGTAAGCTCAAGGGTTAGAGAAACAGCAGTTAAAACTGTTTTATGTCTATACTCATCCATGAGTGATGAATTGTACTTGTCAACTTTGGCCTTCCACTTAAAAGTACCTTCTATACTGAGCAAACACAAAAGCGTAATAAAATTTGGAGAATTCCAGGCTCACCGTGCAACAGGACAGAACATGAGTTATTTAAACCAACAATGTCAAACAAATGGAACATTGGGATACAGAGGACAGATCAGAGTGGCACAGATGCTCCCCTCTTCTCTCTTCTTTCTTCTTTCAAGACCTGGTTGTAAATAAATTTTGAAGTGAAAATGCATTTTTGTAACACCTTGCACATTTTCCCAAAATATTCCTCAGCCACTGAAGCACAGGAAACAATTCCGTCAGACTGCTCTATATTTCACTCAGGAAAAATGAGAGCAAAAAATGGCACATTTTAGCTCCAAGATCAACAATTTTCCATATCAAGTCAAAGTCAACGCATTACAATCTCTCATTAATTGAAGAGTTCTATTCTTTTTAACTTAAACAACTTCACTATAAATGAAAAACATATTCCCTATATGTATTACCCTAAAATCAATACTATCCCAGTATTGGAGATAAAACCTAGAGTAGATCAAGGTCTGAAGTTCCATTCAACCATTACTCCTCTACTCTAATCAATGTTACCATGCTTGTTATCAATTGACAAGGGGTCAGGGCAAGATAATGCTCTCAGAATCTTTTCTCATTTGCAGTTCAACTCCCATAATGACCCTAAGTTTTTGACACAGATGCATCACAGTGTGGTACAGTTGCAATAGAACATCCACATGGCCACAAGAGCAGAAGAGAGGATCAATGGGGTCTCCCTTTCCCCCCCCCTCCCCACCATTAATCAGATTTACTGGGATCGATGTCTAAAGAGGGCTCAGAATATCAGTGAGGACCCCTTCCACCCTGCATGCAGCATCTTTCAGTTACTCTAGTCAGGAAAGAGATAAATGAGAATGAGAGCCAGAACCACCACGCTGAGGAACAGCTTCTTTCCACAGGCAGTGAGAATGTTGGACGACTGATGAACTGCTCAAACAAACCTCCAGGACTTAATTATTTACTTAACAAGAATATTTATTTATTTTAATATTTGTATATACATACTGTGCATATGTATCATTTGTCTGCATGCGTGTTATATCTGTATATGCACTAACGGTTCTTGTTTAGAAGCTCACCTGACATATATATAAGGAGGAGAAATATTACATAGAAACATAGCAAGCATAGAACAGGTCTTTCTGCACCAACCATGAGGCAAGTCTAACTAATCTCATCTGCTAAAACGGTCAGTATTCGTATATTCACTGCCCGTTCATAAGTCTGTCTAAATGCCTCTTAAACATTGCTCTTTAACTCATTCTCCCACTTCCCGTATGTTCCAGGCAACTCGCACTCATTGTGTAAAATATATGACCAAATATATAAAAAGCTTACTGCTGTAATTTAAGGAAAAAGATCATCATAAACAATAAACCATAGAAATAATATGGAGATCCATATAACAGGGATATAATGTTACATTTATTCTATATCACGGAACATAGAAAAATACAGCACAGGATTAAACTGAATCTCTTCTACCTCCAAATGATCACATTCCTCTCATTTTCATGTGTCTATCCAACAGCCTCTTAAATACAACTACCATATCTGCTTCCACTATATTGACAACTACATCAGTGCTGCCTTATGCACCCATGATGAGTTCATCAACATCATTCACTTTCAGGCCGACCTCAAATTCACTTGGTCCATCTCTGGCGACATGCTCCCCTTACTTGATCTATCTGTCTCCATCTCAGGAGACAATCCACAGACATGTTTCACATGTAATCCACCACTAACCCGGCAGCCGATTCTAGGCACCTGCTATTTTCTGCGCTTGTCCCGCACATCTCCTTTAAACTCCCCCTCACCTTAAATGCATGGTCCTCTAGTATTTGAGATTTTTACCTGAGGAAATAAATTACGACTGTCTACCCTACTGATGGCTCTCATGATTTTATAAACATAAATCAGGTCTCCCCTCAGCCTCCAAAGAAAACAACCCTAGTTTGTCCAACGTCTCCCCATACTGTGGAGATAGATAATGCTCATGAGTTTTTGTCATTCACATTGTACAATCTACTGTACATATGACAAAAATTCTTACTTGCTGAAACTAAACAAGCACTTCAAAATAAAAATTATAATTAACTAATTCAATTAAAAGAGACAATATATAAGATAGATATTAAATATTCACTGTAATCCTCGTGCAAAAAAAAAGTGAGTTGCAATAGTGCAGAGTCCATGATCACTGAACCAAGGGGAGGCTCACGAGTCCAATAGCTGTTAGAAAGGAACTGTTCTTGAATGCAGAGGTGCTGGTTTTCAGGCCTCTGCACCTTCTACCTGAAGGTAGCAGCGAGAAGAGGTGATCAGGGTGAGGATTATTTATTATCTATTTTTAAATGGACTCATATTTTAATCCATTAATTTTCTGTGTAGTTTTGTTTTGTAGTTGTGTTGTTTTATTTTGAAAAGTACCTGTTCTGCTGAACCAAGAAAGAATTTCAGCCCATATGTACATTGTACAATGTATATGGCAATGAACTCACTTATCCATAGTCATTACCATCTAGTCCAGTCAGCATGGTGGCAAATCTTTTCTGTACCCTTTCCAAAGCCTCCACTTCAATGTTATGCCCTTATGCCAGGCAATTCATCATTTGAAGCCTTAGCACTCTGTTCTTGTTTTTCTGAAGATTAATTTAGATCTCCAGCTGTTTATCCATTTCAAGCAATCAATAAAATTCTCCTTTTGATTTTACAGAGCAGGTATAGTCCAGAAATGGACAATGATTGCTGGTTATACCTCCAGCTGCATCAAAACAGCATACAGCAGATAAACAATTATTCCTCTCAGCCTTTCAGAATGAATAACACATTATTTCATCCCAGATTGGGAGAAAAATATTCAATTTGTCTATTGCTTTCAGGTGACATTTCCTTAAATTGAATTTGTATTTATGCAGATAGAGTCCAAACAGCCTCTGGCATTTTACCCTTGCATTTAGCTTCCTAAATTGCATTGTCAAGGTATTAGCCAATTTTCTTTATTGATTTCTGGTCAGTTATGTTATTTAATGCTAAAATTACAGATGTTTCAACAAGGCTGCAAATTAAAAGACAAAATGCAAACGTGAGTCTTAACTCAAATTTATTGCCAATACTATTTTAGAGCCGTATCCTGCTTGTGGATTCGTGAAACCGATTTATGGATTGCAAGGATTAGATCTTGTCCAGCAATGGGATGGAAACCCCAGCACCTCTGTCACTTAGCTAAGAATGTGATCAAGAATGTTAACATTGACTCAAACAAAAGTCAACCAGCTGAATCCATACAAACATCCAGTTCTCATAAAGCTCAATGGGATATGTTGCCATAGACCTGAAATGAAAGAGAATACTACGGATACTCACCCAGCCAGGTAGCATCTGTGCAGAGAGAAACACAGATTTAATGTTAGAGGTCTTTCAGACATAACTAGCAAAGGCTGGCTATCTGAATTTATTCAACAGTTAGCGTAGGAGCTGCATAGTTAGCATAGGGGTGGCACAGTTAGTGGTAGTTAGTGTAACGCTATCACACCTGTAACCCAGGTGTGAATCCAACACTTCTAGGAGTTTGTCTGTTCTCCCTGTGTCTGCGTGGATTTCCTCTGGGTGCTCTGGTTTCCTCCCACCCTTCAAAATGTTGAGGAATTGTAGATTAATTGGGTGTAATTGGAAGGCATGGGATTGTGAGCCAGGGTTACTGTGCTGCATGTCTAAATGTTTATTAAAAACACATTATTGAGTCCTAAAGGATGTAATGTGTGGAGATGGTGGATGAGGTGCTATTCTGTGACCTTCACTGGAAAAAATATTGTGGATATTATTGATCTTATTGTAAGATCAAAGACAGAGATTAAAGTGGGAATGGGATGGAGAGTGAATGCAACAGGCAACTCAAAGCTAAGGGTCATCCTTGTATCCATGGAAGTGTTACGCAATCTGCATTTGTTTCTCCAATGTAGCAATGAGTAGGTCATGAGCACAGAAGTCAGTGCAGTGGTGCAGCTACCAGAGATATGACTCAGGTTTCACCCTGGCCTCTGGTATCGTCTATGTGGAGTTTCTATATCCTGCCTGTGACTGCATGGGTTTCCTCTGGGTCCTCCAGTTTCCTCCTATATCCCAAAGAAGTACAGGTTGGCAGGTTAATTGGCCACTCTAACTTGCCCCAGTTTGCAGGTGAGAATTTGTGGGGTGTTAAAGGGAATGTAGAGAAACTGAAATAGGATCAGTGCAGGAGTCAGAAGTAAAACATGAAAATCTGTGCAGGAGTCATTCTGGTTGCTTGTTGGGCAGTGTGAACGATGGCCTGAAGGGTCAGTTTCCATGATGAATAATTCTGTGACTAGATTGGAAAAAGTGCAGGTGGATCATTGCTTCAACTGAAAGGAATCCAGAAACTCTTGTATCTGAGACCGGTTCTTCTGGACAGAAATGTGATTAGAGTTCTTCCTGGTCAATGTCATCTCACATCATATTGTAGCTGCGCTGTGGCATCACAATAGACAATAGACAATAGACAATAGGAGCTGGAGTAGGCCCTTCGACCCGTCGAGCCAGCACCGCCATTTTACAGATCATGGCTGATCACTACCATCAGTACCCCTTTCCAGCCTTATCCCCATAACCCTTAACTCCTTTGCCCACTAGAGTCTTATCTAACTCTCTTTTGAACATAATCAGTGAATCTGCATCTACCACCCTCTGTGGCAGAGCATTCCAGAGATTCACACTTCTCTGGGTAAAAAAATGTTTTTTCATCTCCGTCCTAAAGGGCCTACCCTGTATTCTTAAACTATGCCCTCTAGTCCTCGTCTCCCCCATCATTGGGAACAAGTAATCCGACTTCACCCTGTCTATCCCCCTGATAATTTTGTATACCTCAATCATGTCCCCCCTCATCCTTCTAAACTCCATCGGATACAAGTCCAGTTTTTCTAGCCTTTCTGCATATGTCAACCCCACCATCCCTGGAACTAACCTTGTAAATCTGCGCTGCACACCCTCTATAGCTAGTATGTCCTTCCTCAAAATTGGAGACCAGAACTGGACACAATACTCCAGGTGGGGTCTCACCAGGGCCCTGTACAACTGCAGAAGGGCATCTCTGTTCCTATACTCCAGTCCCCTCTCTATGAAAGCCAACATGCCATTTGCCTTCTTCACAGCTTTCTGAACCTGCTTGCTAGTCTTCAGTGACCGGTGAACAAGAACACCCAGATCCATTTGCTCCTCACCACTCCTTAGCTTGTCTCCATTTAAATAATACTCAGCTTTCCTATTATTGCTCCCAAAATGGATAACCTCACATTTGCTTACATTGAATGTCATCTTCCATTCAGCAGTCCACTCCCCCAACCTGTCCAAGTCCCTCTGCATTTTCCTGACATCCTCCTCACACCCACACCACCACCCAGTTTCGTGTCATCTGCAAATTTGCTCAAGTTATTAATAATCCCCTCATCCAAATCATTTACATAAATTACAAACAACTGAGGACCCAATACCGATCCTTGCGGCACTCCACTCGTCACATCCTGCCATCCTGAAAAAGACCCGCTTACCCCAACCCTTTGTTTCCTATTTCTTAACCAATTTCCTATCCATGTCAGCACCTTACCTCCAATACCATGCTCCCTGATCTTGCCCACTAGTCTCCCGTGCGGTACCTTATCAAAGGCCTTCTGGAAGTACAAATACACCACATCCACTGGCTCTCCCAAGTCCACCCTCTTTGTCACATCCTCGAAAAATTCCAGAAGGTTAGTCAAGCATGACTTACCCTTAAGGAATCCATGCTGACTAGCCCCTATACTATTATTTCTGCCTAAGTGTTCTGCTATTACTCCTTTTATGATAGACTCCAATATCTTCCCCACCACCGACGTCAGGCTGACCAGTCTATAATTTCCCATTTTCTCCCTCCCGCCCTTCTTAAAAATCGGCACCACATCAGTCACTCTTCAACTCCCAGAAGGCATCGAACCAGCCATGTGACGTCAACGCGTGTCGAGCGCGCGATTCTGGCTTTTAAAAGGTAGCGTGGGTGATGTAGAGTAAATCCCTTTGATTCACTCTAAAAATGCCTTGTGTGGCCACAATATGGATAGACCTGCTGAATTTCTATTTGGAATATACCTGGTTCTATTTGACAACTTTTTTAAGGTCAGAATTACAACATGAATCAATCAATCTAGTTTTAGAGAAACAAATAAATATGAAGCCAAATAAAATCCAGTTAACTTTATCAAAATTGAATAAACTGTGCTAACAGTATGTTATTACACAGAAATATTAAAAGCACAAAGCTTGTATGCATTATTATAAATGATAGTTTAATTTGTTGCAGATATTTTATATCTGATGGTCCATTAAAAGGCTGATGGAAATTATGTTATCCACCTTCAAGTTACGTTGCATCATCTGCTGCAACATTATAACAATCTGTCACTTCTATTAATCATGTTTCTGCTAGAACATTTAAAATTCTGTGCCATTTTTCTGCAATACAGTACCTTATTTATGTCATGAATTACAGATATTTATTTATATTGTGTATTTTGAAAAATGAAGCAGCCAACACAGGATATGAGCTGGAGACAGCAAAGAAGGAAAGAGCAAAGGACTGTGGATGTTAGAAATTTTCATTGAAAAGAACAAAAACCTGCTGGAAATACTCAAAAGAACATACAACGTTTGAGAGGAGAGGAACATAGATAATATTTTAGGTTTGAAACTTTAATTGATTTTCTCTCTCCCCGATCAAAGGGCATTTGGAAAGGGTGGATGAGAGCAGCAGTACAGTATGAGGAACTATGGACACCATGGGTGCCAGAGTTAGTGTAGTGGTTAGTGCAACACTGTTACAGTGCCTGTGACTCCGGTTCAAATCTGTCGCTGTCTGTAAGGAGTTCATACGTTCTCACCATGTAGCGTGGGTTTTCACTGGATGCTCCAGTTTCCTCTCCCCCTTCAAACGTACGGGGTGGGAGTGGGTGGAGGTTTGTAGGTTAATTGGGGAAACATGGGTTTGTGGGCTGCAAAGGTCTGTAACTGTGTTGCATGTCTAAATTTAAAATTTTTAAACTTAATTTTAAAGGAGAACAGAACAAACCCATCCACAAAATAGATGAAGAAAATGTTGACAGCCCATTAAGGTTCGGACCCATCTTAATGGTTGAACTGATGAAAAATAATGAATATCTCTCAGATTCAGAAATTCTGTAAAATAAATCAAGTTGCTCTAGAATGTTTAACTGATTTATTAGAGCTGCTGCCTCACAGTTTCAGGTTCAATCCTGACCTCCAGTCCAATGTTCAAATTTATTTGTCAGATACATGACATCACATACAACCCTGAGATTCTTCTTTCCTGCGCACCAGTGCTGACAGTGCACAATTTACATGCACTGCTTGTGACCCAGTAGGTTTATTGAGGGTGCTCCTGTTTCTTCCCACATGCGGGAGGATAGATTAGTTGGTTCTCGTCCAAACTGCCCCTTCTCTGCAGATGACTGGCTGGAGGTAGGAAAATTAATGGGTGTGTGAGTAGAATAAAATGGGATTAGTGAGGATTAGTGTAAATGTGTCAAACGTTGGCACAGACTCAATGAGCTGAATGGCCTTTTTGGTGATGTATAACTTTGATTCTATAACTCTCTGTATAAAGGGCAACATCTATGAAAGAATTGAAGATGACAGATGTAAAAGAGATGTAGGAAAGAGGCAAAAGAAGAATGTAAAGGGCAGGGCTGGTTTGGACAAGGCAAGAAATTAAATCAAATAGGTATTTCAAACTCTAGAAATATCAGGTCTGCATTAAATATTTGCTCAAGCTTCAGGCTCTTTCACATCAACAGAGCCCTGATCTATCATCTATCTCTGAATGGGAATACATGCTAACTGTTCAATGTCTTGAATAACTGCACAATGCAAAATGTAAACGTATATTGGGCTGCAATCATTCCAGTGTTATTTGTTTCCTTAATCTTTCACAGTGGGAAGGTACCATTGAACTGTTGTGAGATTTCAAATACAAGTCAAAACTGAATCTTTATTTTCTGTAAGCAAAGAGAAACTAGAAAGATTTATTCATTTTCTGTTGCTTCTTGGAGCATCAAAAAAAGATAAATGGCACAACATTCCCAATAAGGGTGCACCAGCCTTGGAATTGGACAAACCCCTTGAGCAATATAAAAGAAACAAACAGTTAAGTTTATAAACGTGGAATCAGATGATGAACGCACAGAAGCTGGTGGAGAAATTAAGCTCAGTGATGATTATGAAGCCAAGTTTGAGGGATGGAGAACATAAGAAATAGAAGCAGGAGTCGGCCATTTGGTCTATCAAGCCTGCTCCACCATTCCACAAGATCATGGCTGATCTGTGGACTCAGCTCTGCTTCCTTGCCTTTTTCCCATAGTTTTTTATTCCCCCACTTTGAAAAAGTCTATCTGTGCCTTAAATTGATTTAATGAAGTAACCTCTAATGCTTCCTTGGGCAGAGAATTTGCCCCAAATCTTGAGGCTATGTCCCCTAGTTCTAGTCTCACCTACCCATGGAAATAACTTACCTGCTTCTATCTTATTTATCCTTATCAAAGCTATGAGGCAGTTTTGCGACATCACTTCCCAAAGCCACATCTCTTCTCAGCCTTGCTCTGTGAGGATTAGCGTTTACGCATTCCTTACTTTAAAAAGAAAATTGATTTCTCCAAAATAGACTAAAAAAAAATTAAAATAATGGCAATCAAGTTAAGTACTGTAATTTTTCTCTTTCCCTCCTACACTCTTAGATTCAGGATTCTCAGGACATAATGAATGATATTATTCAACCTCACTTATTCCAAAACAAGAACTAAAAGAAGTGATTTTAGGATTACTTCTCTTCATAAAGTCAGCGTCTGCTCAAATCTCACTCTCACCATTCATGTGGATGCCTTAACCTCCAATTACATGACTATTTGTAACCAATTGAAAAGCAGTCACCATTATAATGTAGAATTAGGGCAAACAATTTGAATCCACTATGGTCCCAGTAGCACAGTGACCACTATCAGTAATGTTGGCGGAAGGGATGCTTGGTTCAGACAGGGGAGAGATATTCAATATCCTTTTAAATGGTGTCATGAGAATATGGAGCGGAGACAACGCTGGTGGAAGCGTTCTAGGAGCCGTAGGTGATGCTAGAACGCTTCCACCAGCGTTGTCTCCGCTCCATCCTCAACATCCATTGGAGCGCTTTCATCCCTAACGTCGAAGTACTCGAGATGGCAGAGGTCGACAGCATCGAGTCCACGCTGCTGAAGATCCAGCTGCGCTGGGTGGGTCACGTCTCCAGAATGGAGGACCATTGCCTTCCCAAGATCGTGTTATATGGCGAGCTCTCCACTGGCCACCGTGACAGAGGTGCACCAAAGAAAAGGTACAAGGACTGCCTAAAGAAATCTCTTGGTGCCTGCCACATTGACCACCGCCAGTGGGCTGATATCGCCTCAAACCGTGCATCTTGGCGCCTCACAGTTTGGCGGGCAGCAACCTCCTTTGAAGAAGACCGCAGAGCCCACCTCACTGACAAAAGGCAAAGGAGGAAAAACCCAACACCCAACCCCAACCAACCAATTTTCCCCTGCAGCCGCTGCAACCGTGTCTGCCTGTCCCGCATCGGACTTGTCAGCCACAAACGAGCCTGCAGCTGACGTGGACTTTTACCCCCTCCATAAATCTTCATCCGCGAAGCCAAGCCAAAGAAAAGAAATGAGAATATATGCCCTCACAGGCAGGAGAAATTAGCAAACTCACTTTCTGAAATTAAATTTTACTGGGATCACTAAAAGATTTATATTTGTTCCCTATCAGTCACTCAGGTCTCCAAGCATCACATCAGACCACATAGTCTGCAGTGATTTATAACGGGAATCAATGACTTATCAGTCCTCAGTCCCACTTAACCAGCATTGGCATGTGTGGGTCAATGTTTGTAACCCACAAATAGTAAGATGGCAATTAGACTGTCTTGGGTGAGGTTTCCTGGAAGGGGTTAGGGTACAGGACCTAGTGCTTCTACCAACGGTCTGGTGAGATCCTTACGGCCCATATATTCAGGCTGATGAGAACTCAGTCATTGTAAATCCTGAACTGTGTATATCAGCATCAAAACACAATGAGTGGGCAGCCAGAACTGCACCATTTCTAATATTTATTTCTTTTGACGAACAGAGATGCCAACTCATTAATACACAGCCCTGTGATTTATTCTTCCACATACACCACCATCAATTCCATGTGATTTTATTTTGCTATTAACATATACTAAAGAACATAAGAAATTAAGAAATAGGAGCAGGAGTCGGCCGTTCTGCCCATCGAGCCTGCTCCGCCATTCAATAAGATCATGGCTGATCTGATCATTGACTCAACTCCACCCATCTGCCTTTTCCCCAAATCCCTTAATTCCTTTTTTATGTAAAAAAAATCAATCTTATTTTAGGATTTTCACAGAGATCATATGTTAAAAAAAAAATTGCCATTCAATAACTGAATTCTGGATAATTCCCTTGTTTCACCTCTGTGGTTCTAAAGTATCCATTCCTAGACTTGAATGACAGCATCCAGAATCATAGAATCACAGAGGATATCAAAAGTGCTGGAATCTGACAGGGAAGAGATGGTCAGGCCAAACTTCCAATCAGTTGATGTCACAGACATGCAGTGATGTTTGACTTCCTTCCATTCCTATTTCTTGAGGTCCTAATCATGGTTATTACTGAGGCACTTCACTTGGACATGAACAAAGTGAAAGTAAAAAGCACTTCCCTTTGATGTCATCCCAGACCCAGTTGATAGAACTCTAGGTTGACTCGGAATATTTGTGGGTTCAAGTCCCATTCTGGAGACTTGAACATGAAATCCAATGCGGTACAGAGGGGTGCTGTACTGTCAGGTTATCTCTTGACTAAGAGAACAAACAAACCTTGAGATGGAACTCTTTCAAAGAGAGGGGGTTAAGTTAAAGTTTTCTGACCAATAATTAACATTAAAATAATCTCGTAAAAAGATAAATTACCTGCTTATGTGGAAAATCAGCAGAATTGGCACATGGAATAAATGACATGCAGATGCACCATGAAAAGCCTTCTGACTGGTTGCATCACTATCTGGTATGAAGGTGCCAATGCACAGGACAGGAATGGACTGCAGAGAGTTGTGAACTCGACCAGCACCATCATCATTTTCACTGCATTAAGGACTTCTACAAGAGGCTGTGTCTCAAGAAAGCATCCTCTATCATCAAGGACCCTCACCACTCAGGCCATGCTCTCTCTTCACTCCACTACTATCAAGAATGAGGTACAGGACCCTGAAGACAAACACCCAATGGTGCAAAAACAGCTTCTTCCCCTCTGCCATCAGATTTCTGAATGGACAACAATCCACAGTCACTACCTCACTTTTTTCTCTTCTTTTGTCTGTTCATTTTAATAGTGTATTTACAGAAATGTAATTTTTAGCAATTTTAATACCTATAATGCAAAATCATGCTGCTGCAAAACACAAATTTTGTGATACGTTCATGATAATAACCTCGATTCTGATGCTTGTCTGGATGGGTTTACTAGTCAGTTCTTGGACATTGCACCCTCATTCTGCTATCTATGCACAGCTTCCACACACTGCTGTTGAAGAGATTGAATGACAGCCATTGTGCTTCTTCTCCATTTTGAATTGTCACAGGCCAGGAATCCTCACATGCTGGTGAAGATGTCACAATGTTTTAAAGTTGCTGTTAACAAGTGATTCTGGCTAATGTAACTTCATTGAATTTGCCCTTATGAGATGTCACTGATTTATATGAAAACTCATATTTTCCTGTCTCATATCCTGTACCTCATTAACTGTCTGATGCTTTGGAATATGCTGAAGGAGATGTGAAACATGATATGTGAATGTAATTATGTAGATTTCAAATTTGGTTTCGGGCAATAAATACTGTGGATCTTTATGGAACCAATGAATAATACAGCATAGAAAAAGGCCTTTTAATCCATCTCATCAGTGCTGAACTATTTTTCCTCTCATCCCATCGACTTGTACCTGAACCATACCTCTCTCCCTTCCATGGACCTTCCAAATTCCTCTCAAATATTGAAATTGAACCCACATCCACCACTTCTGTTGGCAGCTTGTTTCACCCTCTCACTGACCCGTGAGTGGTTCCCTTAAATATTTCGCCTTCCACACTTAACCCACATCTTCTCGTCTGTTCTCATCAAATGCAGTGGGAAAAGCCTGCTTGTATTTACCCAGTCTATATTCCTCATAATTTTGTATACCTCTGCCAAATCTCCCATTATTCTCAATGCTCCAGGGAATAGCTCTAACCTATTCAACCTTTCCCTACAACTCACCTCCACAAGAATTGAATATTCCTATAGTTTATCCATGATAAATCTTTCAATTTTTCACCAAAATAGTTATGTTCTATTGGAAAGTACAAGTGTCTTCTATTATTCTTGTTTTCAAAAAAAAATCAAAGTTCGCTGATACCAATCCAAAGTTTAGTGAATTATTGCATTTAAACCAGAACCAAGAATTTGGGCTGACACATGCATAGATTTCAGAACAGGGGAGAAATTAGCAGAAGAAATTTGTGAATGAAACCTCAGCTCCCTCTGCAGACAATTCAAGACACTACAAGTACAAATAGGAGAAACAAAGTAGATAAGATAAATAATGTTTAAATTTTGTACCTTTATAAATGTATGTATTTAAATAATTAAAATGAATCAATCTAGAAGAGTGAAAAGTAAAATGCACTTTGTATTTATGCTAAAGGTTATGATGAATTTTGATTGCTTAAATAAATGCCTCAAGCTTGGGCCCAGCTTCCCAGTGGACGTTAACTGCTCTTTTTTCATGGCAAGGCCTCATTTTAAAAAGGAAGCAAGAGTAACCCATTCCACAACTTCACAGCCCTCTCCTCAGATGCACAATCACCTCATTGTTTTAGTTAACTTGGATTTAGGCAAAAGGAGAGGATGCCACTTTGCTTGTTAATACCCTAGCCTTTGGGTATCTTTCAGTGTTGAACATTGACACTAGAAGTGCTCTGTGCAACTTCCACCAAGTCTGGAATGTGATGGTGAACTAAACAATAGCAAGGAAGAAATAAGACAGGAAAATCTCTTTCATATAAATCAGTGACATCTCATAAGTGCCAATTCAATTAAATTACATTAGACAGAGAATCTCTTACCAAATATTGAATTCAACTGCAGGGCACAGATATCTACATAACTCAGACACTTGCCAGGCTTATTAAAATAAATCCATTAGTGATCATTACAGTTATTTTGCTTAAAATTGATTAATATGCTTGTATTAAAACACATAAAAGTCATGTGTCAAACAATTACTTATGTCTAGCACCCATGATATTAATATCAATGTTTCCATTGCAGGCTTTAGACAGGTAATTATTTCCTGGATTTCAATTAGTATCTAGTTCCCGAATATCATTCAGAAGTTTATCTACAGAGACAAAGGCACTATACAAAGGCAAAGTGTAAAGAACATCCCAAAGAGTTTCAGAAAGAGACAGACAGGTAACATAGACAGTAAACTGTAAATAAGTGAAAAAAGCAAAGCTAACTAAATATGGAGTGGCTTAAAAGGAGGTCGTAGGAGAGGTGGTAATGATGAATTTATTGTCATACACACTGAAATTCTTACTCACTCCAGCCAAGCAGGTACTTGTGAATGTAAATGTATTGAATTAAAAGAGACAATCAACACATAAAATAGAAGTAAAAATTCCATAAATATTCTCAGTAATCTTACCAATAAAAATGTGACTTTCAATAGTGAAGAGACAGTCCTGTTGTTTTGGAGCAGTCTGTGGTTAGTGCATCAAACTGAGGCTCAATTGTTGGAAAGAAACCATTCTTGAACCTAGAGGTCCAGGTTTTCAAGCCTTCTGTAGCAGTGAGATGGAGGTGGTGACCAGGGTTTGAAGTGAGTGTTGCAGAATTTGGAATCTTGACAGTTGCCATTTGTAGGCAGAAGGGAGAGTGTGCAGAGAAGACCAGGATTTTTGGGGATGTAACTCGCAGGGAAAGTTAGAAGGTTCAGAGTAGGGAGCTTGATGAATGTAAATTGCAGATATTGAGAACCTGAAATAAGATCAGGGGAAAAGCATGTGTGGGGTTTATGACTTACTTTTTACAGAGTTAGTGAACTTTAGTCTGAATCTAATAGTACAACTGTATCATGTACACTGACACATCTCACTGACATAAACTTTTCTCATTATCAAGTTATCTTGTATCAAACCATTGTCACAAAAAACTCCAAGACAATCAGGAACATGGATTATTGGAGGTTAGCTAATTAAATTAAATGCAGCTTGCCCCTTTTAGTCTGCTCCACTAAATAACAAGATCATACTGTAACCTTACATCTTTCTTGTCAGAGGGTGCTTAACAATTCACAAAACAAGTGCCATTAAATGCAATGTTAGTTTCACAGCAATTCTTGTCCATTATCATTTTCAGTATCTTGAAATATTTGAACAAAAAAATAACAAACTGGCAGGGAGTCTATGAGCTTGCCTGAAAATCTGTTGGTTTAAAACAAAGTCAATCATTCAATTCAATGGGATAAAGGTTCCTTTCATCAAGATTCCTTTAATTGTCATGTAATAACACAAAAAATTTAAAATACACAATATACTTCAACTTTTGCCTCTCGTAAAGGCAAGCAAAGAGTCGCCATGAGCATTGTCTGGCAATTCCAATAATAAGAGAAAGTGGACCAAAAGAGAGTCCCTTCAGAGACATTGAGAGTCCATGGATTCACCTCCCATGCTCTTCCATCCTCTGCAGATGCACATTAGCAACCCGAGCTCCAGATCCAAACCTCCGATACGATCATGAAATCTTCAGTGCCTGGTGTCCTTCAGGATCCCTTCTTGCCTTCAGCACCCTTTTGAATCCAAATTCTAATACCTGGTTCCCATGAACCAGTCTCCAGTAGCCCGCAGCCTGTGCAGGTAATCTGACCACAGGTCACCAACAGTCTGTGTGGGTCCTTCAGCCGCTGACCCCCTCGCTGGTCCATTGCTGTAAATGAGATCCATTCACATCATCTGGGAGTGATTAGAGCCACAGCCAATAATACAAAAGAGGCAGTCTGATATCATTTGAGGAAATTAAAATACATATTCCATATTGAAGTCTAGTTATTGCAGATAGAAAACAACTGAGGGAAATTTTCTTTGTGGCCTGGAACACTTAATCTAGTTAAAGTGGACTAATCATAACCAACAACAAGTAAGGGCTATCAAGAGTCTCTAAACAGGATGCATGTCAAATGGAAATAGATATGAGAGGTGATGAGCTATAAAAAAGTTTTGGAAGGAGTTTAAAGGATTTAGGGTGATATCTTCTTTCTTCTTTGGCTTGGCTTCGCGGACGAAGATTTATGGAGGGGTTAAATGTCCACGTCAGCTGCAGGTTCGTTTGTGGCTGACAATTCCGATGCAGGACAGGCAGACATGGTTGCAGCGGTTGCAGGGGAAAATTGGTTGGTTGGGGTTGGGTGTTGGGTTTTTCCTCCTTTGCCTTTTGTCAGTGAGGTGGGCTCTGCGGTCTTCTTCAAAGGAGGTTGCTGCCCGCCGAACTGTGAGGCGCTAAGATGCACGGTTTGAGGCGATATCAACCCACTGGCGGTATGCACATTAAGTAAATTACCACTGTTCATCTTCCCTGTCATGGTGAGGCCAATTAAACATTTCTAACATAGTGTTCAGCAGCCCTTCATCATGTTCCCACTGCTCACCTTTCCAATAGCCAACAACATTGCTGCCTTGGTGCCTCTTTCTGGCTTCTTCCTCCTGTTTATAGGGAAGGGGATCATCAATGCATATTTACATTCAAGACACACTACCAACAACAAACTCTTATTTTCAGAGACAAAGTTCCAGTACTCACAACTTGCATAGACATGACATGATTAATCTTAGATGTTTATTTCTCTTTGTTCTGTCCTAGACTCGGGGTAACTCATTTCTGAACGTTGGTCCCAAGATGTCATGCAGTCTAAGGTTTAGGAAGTTAAATCCTGTTTCCAAGACCATTCTCTATCCCATTCCTTCTGTTTTACTCTCAAGCTTTAATCGTCCAGTTCATCTTTAACTTATTGCCACTGGACCTTTGGTTGGCGTAAGCCCACCTCCATTTTCCACTCCAAGTTATTGGGAGAGAGCCAATCAAGGAACTTCACTGTTTTAGCCAGGGCCTCTAGTTACCTCTTATGCCATAGTATTAGCTGCCTCTTCTCCTGCGGTGGGGTTTGGATACTATCAGAGATATCCTAAAGTGGACTGAACTCACTATAACTAGAAGGCCCAGTGTCTTTAAGGCCCAGTGTCTTATGCCATAGTATTAGCTGCCTCTTCTCCTGCGGTGAGGTTTGGATACTATCAGAGATATCCTAAAGTGGACCGAACTCACTATAACTAGAAGGCCCAGTGTCTTTAAGGCCCAGTGTCTTATGCCATAGTATTAGCTGCCTCTTCTCCTGCGGTGAGGTTTGGATACTATCAGAGATATCCTAAAGTGGACCGACTTCTCACTATAACTAGAAGGCCCCTGTATCTTTATTTCATGCCAGAGCTGCTTGTCTGCAATTAATCAATGTTGAAGATTCACTCCATGTTACAGTTATTTTAAGTCTCCTTGCTGATATTTTCTAAGCATTTTCCAGAAAACTTCATGGACCATTAAACTATCTTCAAGATGAATTAAAATGAAGTACTTTCCATTCTTCTGTGAATGTTACTCCTAAGCCACAGATTGGACATCCGCCTATCCGTATATCAGAGGCTAAATGTGATCATCAAGGACTATTTAAGTCTTTGGCAACCAGAGGATATTGTTTGCATTTCAGGGGAAATAGGACAGAAGACAAAGCTGATAGGATTAGAGAAATAGAAATGGAATGAAAAGCATGAAATATGAGCATTGGTGGTACTGCATGCACCTGTTGTTTCACTATCAACATCTTACTGATCGTGCTATTTTCCTCTGTTATGCAGGGATACCTTGTCTAACACGGTTAGTACATCCCAATAAAGTTCAGTGTTACAGAAAACCGCACTGTTCAGAGCACTATTACAATGCATTTTAATGTAATACATTCTAATACTATAATTTTTTTTCTTTTACCTAGAACTCTTATGCAAACATATGTATAAAATATTTAAAATGGATATATAAAACTGAAAAATGACAAAGATCTTTATTGGCAATAAGTGAACATAGTTTATTTAAGAAAATATTTGTCTAATGTCATTTGTACTTCTTTAGTCCTTTGTTCATCGTGCATATTTTTATAACATCGACTAGCATTTTGCAATTCCTGCCGAACACTAATGCTTCTCTCAATGTTTGGTTCTTCATCCACAAGATAATCGCAAATATTGTTGATTTTTCCAATAAATGTTGATGGCACAAATGATCCGCGTTCTTCATGTTGATTAATAATTGCCAGATTCTTTTCCAATGGTAACTGCTTATGGTTATTAAGTGCATCGCCTTCACCACATTTCATTTTTCTGGCTCATATTGTTTGTAAGGGTTCACTTTTTTCACAACACAATTAAAATATTACATAGCAGCCATGGCCTTCCCGCTCAGAGTCTAGAGCAGGGGTGTCAAACTCAAATTCACGGAGGGCCAAAATTAAAAACTTGGACTAAGTCGAGGGCCGAACTAAATATTTATTGAAAATTTTCAACAACATCTGCATGTTTTCTCTTCTTTCAACATATGTAATGTTAAACTTTAGGATATAACTTTAGGAAGATAATGTAACAGGTCAGGAGTAGGTAGCTCAAGTTCACCCTTTGTTTGACCTGAGGGAAACATATTTGGTCCCTGTGGAGATGTAGTCAGCATTCACAGGCTGTGTCCATTTTGGCCTGCATCAGGACTCAGCATTTCCTGCTCACTCCTCAGGCTCTAGGCCTCAATTCACCCTCGATTCACCATCCCTCTGCCTGACCAGTCCTTTACCCAACCTCTACTCACCCCTCACTCCACTCGCTCTGCCTCTACCCACCCCATCCTATACACGCCCCTCTACTGCCTCTCCCCTCAACCTGTTCCTCCCTCTACCCGTCTCTCACCCTCTAATCACCTCTCCCCTACTCGCCTTGCCCCTCCCCTTTTACCTCTTACCTATCCACCCCTCCTTCTACTCATCCCTCCCTCTAACTGCCCCTCGCACCACCATAACTTCCCCTGCCCATTACTCCTCACCTACACCCTCTGCCCACCCCTGCTTACCCACCCACTCAGGCCCAGCGCGCTGCTGATCAGCCTTTGCGGACAGCCACCATCTCTCTCTTCACGTGCAGGGCCGAACCAGCCGTCCCTGGGGTCCGCGCGGGTGCAAGCACTGAAGGCCGTGGTGACTGGGAGATGTGCGCTCGCGCTGTGGAAGGGCTGTCTGGTGCCAGTCGCGCGGGGCTCGCGCAGCCCGGAGGCCGTGCGCAGTCTGCCTTGCCCGTCGCGCCGACAGGAAATCACAGGTGCTCACCAATCCGCCGCACCGCTCGACAGGTGGGAGAAGTGACTGGTTGTGCGGGGAGCCTTCCAACTGGCTTGCCAGCTGATGACATCGACAGACTTCTCGTTACAATTTCTTGTGTTACAATGGGGAAGGATGTGCAAGGGGGAGGATGGTGGGGTTGACATTACCAAAAAACAGCATCGGCTCTCGCTGCAGGGCGGGCCACCTCTAATACATTTTTGAAATGATCTTGCGGGCCAAATATAATTATATCGCAGGCCAAATTTGGCCCGCGGGCCAGAGTTTGACATGTGTGGTCTAGAGCGATACCAAAACAAGTTAAGCAATAATGAAGTTGAATGAACGCAACAGAGTGGCGAGCATTTGTTGTTGGCACATTAAATTATTGTGCACTATTGGTAACACAATATTAATGAAATATAACAATTTTTTGTTATTACTATATTAAAATTATAAACCATATATCAAAGTCCACACTGTTCTAAACCATGATATACAAGGTATCTCTGTATTGTATGTAAGTGCATGTATTGATAATCAAACCCTAAGGTCATTCCAATGGATTGGAGATCTGAATAGCAAATAGCACTTTTTCTTAATCCTTGGATATCAAGGCAATTAAACCAGATTAAGTGCCCAGACTGTGATACGAGTAATTATTCTTGTGGCATTAATTCCTTTTTTATATTTTTATTAGTTTCATCAAGTAAATGTTACATAGATGTGTGATACTAGACAAAATATGTTTTAAATACATATAATAAAAATGGTGGTAAGTCCTACGATACATTGAAAAAAAAATTTAAAACGAAAAAGAAAACACGACACTTTACTAATTAACAACCCGGTCCCTTCAGTGGCTTCAGGCTAAACATAAGCAGTCCATTATCAACTAATAAAAAGGTAATCAATGGGGTCAAAAACCAACAGTTAATAAATCTTACAAATTTTTATAATTAAAAGAACTCCAAAAGGAAACACAGATTCATTTCAGTAGTCAAACATTTAATTTTTTTTTTACCCCAAGTCAGAGAAGCCATCCTATCAGACAACCACCGAGTGTGAGTGGGAGGGACAGCATCTTTCCATCTCATTAATATGGCCCTTCTAGCGATAAGAGAAGCAAAAGCCACTACATGGGGTTGTGATTGTGGCATTAATTCCAGGAGTTCATTTACAAGAGTCTCAGGAAATCCTTTGGATATTTTGCACTTGGGCGATCATAGAGATCTGAGAAGTGCTTTGCTTAACAACACTCAACTGAACTTTGACCCTCAGAAGCAAAGTACTTAGTCTTCTTAAAATGCATCAGTGCAATGGTAGATATCCATATAACTGCATGAAAATCATAAATATAGTCAGATATGCAAACGCCTGCCATGCACACACTAGCAGAATGAAATATTTCTTCTATTTGCATCATTTGAGGTCCCAGGACAGTTCATAATAATCTAAGCAACATCTGGACAAAGACATATCTTTAAAAGCTGGTCTCATTAAACTATATTTATGATTCCCTGTGTGTAATTCTTCAGTTTGCACCTTAATTATTTATGTTATTCAGCAAAATGTGTTCTTAGTTCTTGGGCTTTACAAGTTGCTGACTTTAACAACTTCTTGTCCTCACCGAAACCATTGAATGCAGAGACAAGGTAACATGGCATTTAAGAGATTATGATGAACTTTACATTTTGGTTTTCCTTTTGTAATTATTTCTTTAATGTCAAATCATTTTCAGAGATTGTGGAACCAGTAGAGAGGACAGGAATATTTAGTGTGAGATTAGAATATGACAGAGTTTGAACCCTACTTCAGTTTTTACATTATTCTGATCTAGTGGGAATAGAATTTTCTTTAATCTGATCCATATTATTGTGAAGGAGAAACACAATGAAGAGCGATATCTGCAAACCTCTTAATGATGTCTGTACCACACAGATTAGAGATGTATTTCACCCATTCAACAGAGGCCATGACTCTTACACAAGCCTCATCTTTCTATCCTTACAGGATAGTCAATGTGGCCCATTGGACAGCCAGTCAGTTGGAAATAACTTGCAGGGTGTGAGGACAGAGCAGAGGAAAGGGACTGAACAGGTTATTCTACAATGTTCCCGTAAGAGCTTGATGGGCTAAAGAGATATGAGTATTATTCAAATTCTATTATTCTACGCTTCCATGAAAATCTACTGTGCTCTCTGGAAAGGAAATTGGTCTGATAATATGTATTTTTTTCTTTAATCTAAACTTCTCCCAATTCTGTCCAGGGATAACACAATGCAAGTCAGAAGAGCTCTGGAACAGGTCAGTGGATGGAGAATAAATGGAATTCGAAATATTTTGCCTTTGCTTTCATCTGTTCCATGTATCCCTATGGTTCTGAAAGCAGAGCTGGGACATGTGTAGAGTTTACCCCCTCCACACAGGCCAGGCCCTCTTCAGTTAGCTACCATCAGGGAAAAGGTACAGGAGCCTAAAGATGAGCACTCAGCGGCACAAGGACAGCTTCTTCCCCACTGCCATCAGATTCCTGAATGATCAATGAACCAAAGACACTGTCTTACTTTTCATGCACTATTATTTTTATTAATTTTTTTTAATTTTTATAGTGTCATAAGATGGTTATAATATGTATGTTTGCTCTATGATGCTGTCACAAAACATCAAATTTCATGACTTGTTCATGACAATAAATCCTGATTCTGAAATGTACTTTTTCTAAAGAATGTACATTTCTAATATTCTAGATGTAAAGGTAGAAAAGGTATGTTAACTATGCATAGGCAATTAGAGGATTGGTACAACTTAAGATTGAATCAATAAACTGGATTATCTATCAACCTGCAAGGCAGGTTGAAAGATCAACTTCAATACAAAGTTTTACAAGTCTGCTATCAAGAAGCCTGAAAGAATGAAACAACAGAATGTAGCAATCCATTTCAACAACTGATCACATTTTGTATCTCACAAAATGGTCCTTTCAATCATTTGTGAGGTTTAAATAAAAACCTGTTGGGACTGGAAGCCCACAAAAGAATAACAATCAAGACGGGGAAATCAGTCAAAAATCCAGAATCAGATCGAAGCAAGAATAATAAATTGCACTTAATTAAACAGGAAATTTCATGTAGGGATCTGGAATAGAAGAGATAAGGCTGGAATAATTTTCTTCTATTCTCTTCACGTCGCCCACTGACCAAATGGTAATACCCAAAATATATTGCTTTTAAACAAGGCAGTGTAATTCCTCAGGTGTAACCATTTCCTCACCAGTTCCATGAGTGTGCTTTATGTAATTCTCCACTGAGTTTAGTTATAAAAGAGTGCCTCTCGAGCTTTAATCAGCTTTGGGAAAAGTCCCACGGAGCTATCTAAATAAAAGTTAGGATATTTCTTTTCACAACAATATGAAACATGAAACTTAGTTGATTTGCAAAGTCCTAACTATGCACTTACTTGAACAAGATCACACGCAGGAATTACACTTAATGAGATTCATTCAATTCAAAGTCCTATCTCAAAACGATATTACCAGGGGAACAGAAGAAAAGATTCAAATATGCACTTCAATGATTCTCTTAGAAAACCCTGGCCCAGTCAGAAGTATGCATTGGTAACATAAAGAGGCCCTGATGAAGCAGTAGAAGGAGCTAACCTCCTCACCAACTGTCTATCTGCTTGGTCAAGAGTGGGAGAATCTTCATTCTCACAATGACCTCATTAATCACATCAAAACTAACAAGACAGAAGTGGCTCAAAATCCTTCAACCCAAGGGGCTGCCTCTAGAAGATGAAATTCAGACAATGTACAGAACAGACATCGGCTTCATGAATAGAAACTGGAATTATAGAATAGAATTAATTTTTTTTCACAGTATAGAGATACAGTAAGAAGCCCGATACAAATCTATGCCTCTACTGTTGCTCAGGACACAATCCTGTTGCCAATGCAGCCTCACCTCATTGCCTTACTTCAGAGTAAAATATGTGAACTCATCACAGAATAGAGAACTGCGTACTACTACCTTATACATGAAGTTTCCTGATGTAAATATAGCCCATTCCCATTCTTTCTCAGATGCTGCCTGCTGAGTTCCTCTAGAGCTTTGCCAGGTCCGGGATTCATGTGGGTGCCAATGGTGAACCGAAGTTAAGTCAGATCAGCTGTGCATTTTTGGAGGGTTGGAGATGAGATACTGGTAGGGTGTTTGTGAGACCAAAAGAAGGCAAGCACAGGGAGGGCATCAAAACGCTGAAGAGTCTCAGATCAGGAGGATGGAGATCAAGAGAGTGTTGGGTCACCTTCAGTGTGGGAATGGAGACCTCATTTCATGCTGAGGTGAAGATCCTACCAGAATAACACCACTGGCTCACACAAAGTCACCAATTGAATTTTACAAATGCCACAAAATAAGCTGGGAATGGTCATTGGCATGTTTCATGGGTTTAAATTTGGCATTTAAAAAAAGCAATGAGCAACTAAACCTGTAGACAACATTTCTTAGAATGAAGGCAAAGTTGCATCTCCAAGCCAAGTCAATTAGAGGCATCAGAAAGGCCAAGGCAGGACAGAGCTAGAATATCAATGATTTGCATATACATAGAAGCATTTGGAATTGGTATGTCTTGTTTCATAATTGGTCCTATTCATCAACAGGCAGAAGTACTTCCTAGAGACTAGAGTAAATGATTCTTGGCTGCTTCTCCTTGCTGAACTTTTATAATACACATCTGTTTTTAAGCAGAAAATCTGCATATTGTTATCCATCCTATTCAGCAAAGCAATTAATAACAGAGGCAAATAAAGAATTATCACATATCACAGGTTGGGAAGACTGCCAGATTTGCTGCTCCCTTGAATGAAGGGGCTGCAAACTTCCATGCTTGGATGGTGTACTGGTGGGCTAGCGGAGTCCAGCTAATGCTGTCAAAATGAGTCAGTCAGCCATCGGTAAGCTCAGGTTTTCTCTCACATCTACTGAGTCACTTTGACTCCAGTCCTTGCCATCGTGTAAGCTGCAATCAACTAATATGGAACAGCACAATCTACTGGCAACCTGCATAATTTTTATTTTCTGAAGATTGTCGCTCACCTGATATCCTTTTTTTCCACCATGAGATGGGAGATAAAGTAAAATACAATCATTCATTCTAATGGACTTTCAAAGTGAGTTCAATAAAATGGGATTATGAACAAAACTTATGAGAGCATTATCTAACAGAATACTTCAGAAAAGTGTATATTTGAATAAAACATTTGCTTTGCTATCCAGTGTCCATGCACTTAATGTCCTATGGGGAGGAGAAATGGAGAAGGAAGTGAATGAAAAGTTGTATTTTTATTTGCACAAAAGAGAGAGGTAGATGGAGAAAGAGATACATGCACTCATACCTATACAGAGAGGGGGAGAGGGATTTGGTAACAGTTTGATGGATGGTTAGGTAGTTTAGTTACAAGCATTGTATCAAATTGGGTCATTCTTGAGAGTAACCAATCTTAAAGGAAGCTCTGTGGGCCCCCTGGAGGGGGGGTGTGGTATAGCACATTTGTTTCTTTTCACTTCATGTAACATTAATTCTCTGTATATTGTATGTAGTCAATAGGAGAGAATTACAGAATTAACTAAAACCTGACTGTTTCACAAGGAAGTGGAGCTATAAACTTTCAGCAGAATCCTGGGGGAGGGGGGCATAAAAGGTTGAGAATGGCTGCTCTAGAGGCCCTTTAATCATTTCTAGATCTGCTCCAGGGCAGAGAAGGAAAAGCACCATTTTCCTCTTCCAAAGACTTTCTATGTAAGGTTTAAAACCACTTTAACCCAGGTAAGAACAAGTTGTTTTATGTTCTGGAGAGAGAAGACGAATCAATCAATAGCAGTGAAACAAAAAAAGTCTGCTAAAACAGAAGATTGCTGGAGAAACACAGCAGATCCTGTTGCATTTACAGGAGGCAAAGATACATAACCAACATTTAAAATGTTAGTTATATATCTTTGTTTCCTATGGACACAACAGGACCTGCTGAGTTTCTCCAGCATTTTTATAGTTTTGCTGGTTTGGGGAAGGCAAGAAATTGATCCATCTATACTACACCTCTGTTACCTGTGTGAAAGGAATTTTTGAGCTTATATTCCTCTAATCAGCTACCTTCATACACAAAAGACTGAATGTCATGATCTTACTTAAGAATGAGTGACATGTAACCCAGTGACAAAAGGGAGAGATCAACTTGGTGGGAAGTGTGCTGGAGACAAGATTAGAGAAGATTTTAGTTTCTTAAGGCATTATGAGTACATGTGGTCAATCCCAGCTTCTGGGCTTGGGGACAATCAGCATTCTATCGGCATTTTGGATGGCGCAATACATCAACCAGAGGCTTAAGCAGGTTTATTTTTGTTTGGTACTTGTTTTCAATGGTAGCTACTGCCTTGGAGTTAATTAGCTGATGGACAGAAATGTCATCTCCATTAACTTTTGCTGTCTCACATGGAGTGACAGTAAGACAAAAGTCTAGATTCTAGGATAATTTTGGATTTTCAATGTTTGTAAAACAGTTAACACGTCAATCAAAAATGGTCCCTCAATTACAGTGTAAAACAAAAATATCTTTAAATAACATTCACACTGGTTCATGAGTTTTGCTTTAATTCACGAGACTGAGTTTTCAAGTTTACCTGAAGAATGGAGATCAGGAAAGGAAAGAAAATGAATTAGTTATTCCTAGACATTCCAATTTCACCACTTCTGAAATATACTTGGCAAAATCTCACAGAATGAACACAAGATCCAGACTTGTTTCTGAGCTACCAATTCTGTAGGTTTTGGAATGTGGAAGGAATCCAGAGCACATGGAGAAAACATAGCAGGTCATACAGAAAACATACAAGCTCATTACAGATGGCGTTCGAAGTTCGGATTTATTGTCAGAGTACATACATGATCAAGTACAACCCTGAGATTCTTTTTCCTGCGGGCCAGGCAGAATTTCTATCATCAGTAGTACAAAAACAAATTGTACCCAATAAAAAAATATGGATACAAAAGAAAGAAATGTAAACAAAGAAAGAAATGAAAACAAATTGACTGTGCAATATAGAAAAAATAAATTCAATAATAATTAATATGGAAAGTAAGAGTTCTTAAATAAGTCTCTGATTGAGTTTTTTTCATTTAGGAATAAAATGGTGACCATTTCTGAACCTGATTTTATGAATCTTGTGGCACCTATACCTCCTTCCCGATGTCAACAGCAAGAACAGAGCATGTCCTGGGTGGTGTGGATCCTTGATGATTGCTGATGCTCTCCATAGGCAGGTCCATGTAGATTTTTTTTCATGGTGGGGAGATTTTTGCCTGTGATGTACTGGGCTATGTCCATTCTCTTTTGCAAGGCTTTCTGCTCAGAGGTATTGGTGCCCCCCATAAAGTGATGCAGTGCCAGATTCAAATTTGAGTCACTGGTGCTGTAATGACACTGCACTAACCAGTATGCTCACCATGCCACCAATCATTAGTTGAATCTTCAGAGATGCAGTCTTTCAAATTAGACATTAAAACAGTGGCCCTGAGTGCACAATGACATTCCTGTAGCCCTTTTTTAAAAAAAAATCAGTCCTGGCAAATATTTATTCTTCAGTCCTTATTACTAACAATAAACCAGTTACCCGTCATCACAATCCTCTTTGTGAGATCTTGAAGGTTTCTTTCATTAAGAATCGGGAACAGAAATAGGCCATATGACTGTTTTGACCATTCAATAGGACCAATACTCAACTTGATTTAAGGAATAGTGAATCTGATTTAATTAGGACAGAGAATAGGCTTCAGGAAGAATTTTTGCTCTCTTTTGCTACCATAGGTTGCAAGCTGATGGGACTAAAATCTATTTAACTTTTGCAGTTTTCACATGTCCAAAGTCAAATGATCTCCTCATTGTGATAAAAGCAATAAGGGAGATACTTCATTAATTCATATGTTCCAGACATGTCAGAGTCTTAAGAAATATTGGAACAAGGTATTTCAAACTTTATCTGCATTTTTTAAAGTTAATTTTAAACCTAATCCCTTAACTGCTTTATTAGGTATTGTTGAAGAAAGTGACATAATATTAACAACATCTGAGCTACATGTATTAGCTTTTATTTCTCTTATGGCTAGGCAGGCGATGTGGCTCAGATGGAGGGATGCTACCCCACCTCATCACGCTCAGTGGCTAGGTAACGTCATGTCATGCTTAAACTTCGAGAAGATTAGATGCTCAATTTCCAATTTGAATTCAAATTTTCAAACACTGTGGGAACCTTTCTTGAGTTACTTTTATAATCTTTTGATTTGTTATGAAGGTATATATGTTGACTAATGAGGTAATTTATTGTCTTAGGTAAACTTATACCTCTCATTTTGTTCATTTTAGATCAGTCACAGTGTTTGAGCTACCAAAAGAAAATAGACACACACACACACACACACCGAGAGCAGTTCAGTTTATACAAGTCTTTATTACTAAATCTAAAGCTGAATTCACACTATAATATGCAAGCCCTTCCCAATTATACTTATCAATGCCTGGACTGGTCCCAAACGCCAAAGCGAGGCGATGACTGCACACTTTTAGTAGGTTGTCTGGGCGCCAGTAGCAGCTTCTCCACCTCCCCTGACGTTGATTGGAATCTTGAAGTTCTTCTTCTTGATGAGAGATGTTGCCACCTCTTGGAGAGTCTCAAACTTCAGCAGTGGGACCATGGCTTATATTACCCAAAAGTTGTTTACTTCAGATCTTCAGATCTCTTTGAACAAATGATTTAATTATCTTCAAGGTCTCCTGACAGTCTGCGACCAACAAAAGAAAACTGCATCTCTGGGCCTCATGGTGGAAGTTAGGTAATGTCTACTGATTCATATGCATCCCTGGGCCTCATAGTGGAATTTAGATTATGCCTTCTGATGCAACTGCAGCCCTTCTTGCATAAGCTGGTCTAAATCCTCCATTGCATTTATCACTCTGATAAGAAATTTGTCTTCCTTTCTTTTTTTGGCCAAGCAGCTTCTTTCTTGGTAGCAAGTTTAGATTTTCCTTTTTTATAATTAAAAAATATCAATACAATATAATCTGTTTCCTTAAAATTTGGGGTATCTTGGATGAAATGATATGTTTTAAGTTTCTTCTTGGCTTTTAATATAGGTACTCTGTATTTTTGCATGTGAAATTTCAATGTTAATTAAAAAATATTGAAAAAGAACTTGTTGGTACCATGGAGGATCATGGACTATTTGAGATATTTTAAGGAATATTAAGCAAGTGATACATCTCAAACCAGCAACAACAGGACACAATTCTAAAGGGTTAAATTTTAATTCTATCATTATTGTAGCGGCAGCCGGGGTGGGGGGGGGGGGTGGTTCATGTTCAAATCATCCCTGTAATGCCAGCCAAACATGAGTCCCAGAGGCCCTCCATCTCAGGGATGAAGCCCATGGGCTGAGAAACAGGTCAGGAGTGTTATGATGTCACTTCTAGTTTTGGAACGGCTGAACTGGAAATGAGTTAAAAAGTGGTTGAGAGAGAGAGTAAAATAGTTCTTTGCTGGTTACAACAGGAGTCAGTGATTTTTTTTCAACTCTGCCTTAAAAGGCACCGTAACTATTATCAATAAAATGTCTTAACACATCTAGTCCCACTAGAAGTATCTCTACCAAATATACTGATTTTAAATATTTATAATCAGCGTGTATGTAAAAAATCCAGACATTTACAGTCTGTGCCCAATATTTAAAAAGGAATCAGCGATGGGGAATCAGATGCGGGGCATCAGAGTTGGGGAATCAGAGGCGGGGAATCAGAGGCAGGGAATCAGAGGTAGGGAATCAGAGGTGGGGAATCAGAGGCGGGGAATCAGAGGCGGGGAATCAGAGATGGGGAATCAGAGGTGGGAAATCAGAGGCGGGGAATCAGAGGCGGGGAATCAGAGGCAGGGAATCAAATGCGGGGAATCAGAGTTGGGGAATGAGAGGCTGGGAATCAGATGCGGGGAATCAGAATTGGGCAATCAGAGACGGGGAATCAGAGGTGGGGAATCAGAGGTGATGAATCAGAGATGGGGAATCAGAGGCGGGGAATCAGAAGTGGTGAATCAGAGATGGGGAATCAAAGGTGGGGAATCAGAGGTGGTGAATCAGTGGCAGGGAATTAGAGGCGGGGAATCAGAGGCGGGGAATCAGAGGCTGGGAATCAGATGCGGGGAATCAGAATTGGGCAATCAGAGACGGGGAATCAGAGGTGGGGAATCAGAGGTGATGAATCAGAGATGGGGAATCAGAGGCGGGGAATCAGAAGTGGTGAATCAGAGATGGGGAATCAAAGGTGGGGAATCAGAGGTGGTGAATCAGTGGCAGGGAATCAGAGGCAGGGAATCAGAGGCGGGGAATCAGAGGCTGGGAATCAGAGACAGGGAATCAGAGGCAGGGAATCAGAGGCCGGGAATCAGAGTTGGGGAATCAGAGGCGGGGAATCAGAGATGGGGAATCAGAGGTGGGGAATCAGAGATGGGGAAACAGAGTTGTGGAATCAGAGGCCGGGAATCAGAGGCCGGGAATCAGAGTTGGGGAATTTGATGCGGGGAATCTGAGGCGGGGAATCAGATGCAGGGAATCAAAGTTGGGGAATCAGAGGCGAGGAATCAGAGGTGGGGAATCAGAGGTGAAGAATCAGAGATGGGGAAACAGAGGTGGGGAATCAGAGGAGGGGAATAAGAGGCAAGGAATCAGAGGCGGGATATCAGAGGCTGGAAATCAGTAGCGGGGAATCAGAGGCGGGGAATCAGAGTTGGGGAATCAGAGGTGGGGAATCAGAGATGGGGAATCAGAGGCGGGGAATCAGAGATGGGGAATCAGAGATGGGGAATCAGAGGCAGTGAATCAGGGATGGGGAATCAGAGGCGGGGAATCAGAGGCGGGGAATCAGAGGCGGGGAATCAGAGGCGGGGAATCAGAGGCGGGGAATCAGATGCGGGGAATCAGAAGCAGGGAAACTGAGGCAGGGAATCTGAGGCAGGGAATCTGAGGCGGGTTATCAGAGGGGGGAAAATGAGATGTGGGAAACGAGATGCAGAGAAAGAGGCACGGAAATAGAGGCAGGGAAAGAGAGGCAGGGTATCAGAGGCGGGGAATCAGAGGCAGGGAATCAGATGAAGGGAATCTGATGCAGGGAATCTGAGGCAGGGAATCTGAGGCAGGGAATCGGAGGCGGGGAATCTGAGGCAGGGAATCAGTAAAAAGTTATCAGAGGCAGGGTATCAGAGGCGGGGAATCTGAGACACAGAAATAGAGGCGTGGAATCAGAGGTGCGGAATCAGAGCCGGCGAATCTGAGCCGGGAAATCAGAAGCAGAGCAACAGAGGCGGAGAAACATGGGTGCGGAATCGGAGGTGGGGAATCAGAGGTGGGGAATCAGAGGCAGGGAATCAGAGGCAGGGAATCAGAGGCAGAGAATCAGAGGCAGGTAATCAGAGGCAGGTTATCAGAGGCAGGAAATCAGAGGCAGGGAATCTGAGGCGGGGAATCTGAGGTGGGGAATCAGAGGCGGGGAAACAGGGGGGTAAACAGACGCGGGTAAACATAGGTGCATAAATAGAGGCGGCGAAAGAGATGGGCGAAACATATTGGTTGGAACTTGTGTGTTGAAAATGAGGTACACAAAACAGATCAAACAGAGTTGTTGAAATTGAGGGAGGGAAAGAGAGGCGCGGAAAGAGTGGAGGGGAAAGAGCGCAGGCGAAAGAGAGGCGTAGAGACAGAGGTGGGGAATCAGAGGCGGGGAATCAGAGGTGGGGAATCAGAGGTGATGAATCAGAGATGGGGAATCAGAGGCGGGGAATCAGAAGTGGTGAATCAGAGATGGGGAATCAAAGGTGGGGAATCAGAGTTGGTGAATCAGTGGCAGGGAATTAGAGGCGGGGAATCAGAGGCAGGGAATCAGAGGCGGGGAATCAGAGGCTGGGAATCAGAGACAGGGAATCAGAGGCAGGGAATCAGAGGCCGGGAATCAGAGTTGGGGAATCAGAGGCGGGGAATCAGAGATGGGGAATCAGAGGTGGGGAATCAGAGATGTGGAAACAGAGTTCGGGAATCAGAGTTGGGGAATTTGATGCGGGGAATCTGAGGCGGGGAATCAGATGCAGGGAATCAAAGTTGGGGAATCAGAGGCGAGGAATCAGAGGTGGGGAATCAGAGGTGAAGAATCAGAGATGGGGAAACAGAGGTGGGGAATCAGAGGAGGGGAATAAGAGGCAAGGAATCAGAGGCGGGATATCAGAGGCTGGAAATCAGTAGCGGGGAATCAGAGGCGGGGAATCAGAGGCGGGGAATCAGAGTTGGGGAATCAGAGGTGGGGAATCAGAGATGGGGAATCAGAGGCGGGGAATTAGATATGGGGAATCAGAGATGGGGAATGAGAGGTGGGGGATGAGAGGCGGGGAATCAGAATAGGGGAATCAGAGATGGGGAATCAGAGATGGGGAATCAGAGGCAGTGAATCAGGGATGGGGAATCAGAGGCGGGGAATCAGAGGCAGGGAATCAGAGGCGGGGAATCAGAGGCGGGGAATCAGAGGCGGGGAATCAGATGCGGGGAATCAGAAGCAGGGAAACTGAGGCAGGGAATCTGAGGCAGGGAATCTGAGGCGGGTTATCAGAGGGGGGAAAATGAGATGTGGGAAACGAGATGCAGAGAAAGAGGCACGGAAATAGAGGCAGGGAAAGAGAGGCAGGGTATCAGAGGCGGGGAATCAGAGGCAGGGAATCAGATGAAGGGAATCTGATGCAGGGAATCTGAGGCAGGGAATCTGATGCAGGGAATCTGAGGCAGGGAATCTGAGGCAGGGAATCGGAGGCGGGGAATCTGAGGCAGGGAATCAGTAAAAAGTTATCAGAGGCAGGGTATCAGAGGCGGGGAATCTGAGACACAGAAATAGAGGCGTGGAATCAGAGGTGCGGAATCAGAGCCGGCGAATCTGAGCCGGGAAATCAGAAGCAGAGCAACAGAGGCGGAGAAACATGGGTGCGGAATCGGAGGTGGGGAATCAGAGGTGGGGAATCAGAGGCAGGGAATCAGAGGCAGGGAATCAGAGGCAGAGAATCAGAGGCAGGTAATCAGAGGCAGGTTATCAGAGGCAGGAAATCAGAGGCAGGGAATCTGAGGCGGGGAATCTGAGGTGGGGAATCAGAGGCGGGGAAACAGGGGGGTAAACAGACGCGGGTAAACATAGGTGCATAAATAGAGGCGGCGAAAGAGATGGGCGAAACATATTGGTTGGAACTTGTGTGTTGAAAATGAGGTACACAAAACAGATCAAACAGAGTTGTTGAAATTGAGGGAGGGAAAGAGAGGCGCGGAAAGAGTGGAGGGGAAAGAGCGCAGGCGAAAGAGAGGCGTAGAGACAGAGGTGGGGAATCAGAGGCGGGGAATCAGAGGCGGGGAATCAGAGGCGGGGAATCAGTGGCAGGGTATCAGAGGGGGAGAATCAGAGGCGGGGAACCAGAGGCGGGGAATCAGAGGCGGGGAATCAGAGGCTGGGAATCAGAGGCGGGGAATCAGTGGCAGGGTATCAGAGGGGGAGAATCAGAGGCGGGAAATCAGAGACTTGGAATCAGAGGTGGGGAAAGAGATGTGGGGAAAGAGATGTGGGGAAACAGGCGGGTAAACAGAGGCGGGTAAACATAGGCGGGGAATCAGAGGCAGGGAATCAGAGGCGGGGATCAGAGGCAGGGAATCAGATGAAGGGAATCTGATGCAGGGAATCTGAGGCAGGGAATCTGAGGCGGATTATCAGAGGGGGGAAATGAGATGTGGGAAACGAGACGCAGAGAAAGAGGCACGGAAGTAGAGGAAGGGAAAGAGAGGCAGGGTATCAGAGGTGGGGAATCAGAGGCTGGGAATCAGAGGCGGGGAATCAGTGGCAGGGTATCAGAGGGGGAGAATCAGAGGCGGGGAATCAGAGGCGGGGAATCAGAGGCGGGGAATCAAAGGTGGGGAATCAGAGGCGGGCAATCAGAGGCGGGGAATCAGAGGCGGGGAATCAGAGGCGGGGAATCAGAGGCGGGCAATCAGAGGCGGGGAATCAGAGGCGTGGAATCAGTGGTGGGGAAAGAGATGTGGAGAAACGTAGGCCGGGAAAGTTGCGCGGAAAGTGAGGCGGTGAATCAGAGGCGGAGAATCAGAGGCGGGGAATCAGAGGCGTGGAATCAGAGGAGGGGAAAGAGATGTGGGGAAACAGGCGGGTAAACAGAGGCGGGTAAACATAGGCGGGGAATCAGAGGCAGGGAATCAGAGGCGGGGAATCAGAGGCAGGGAATCAGATGAAGGGAATCTGATGCAGGGAATCTGAGGCAGGGAATCTGAGGCATGGAATCGGAGGCAGGGAATCTGAGGCGGGTTATCAGAGGGGGGAAATGAGATGTGGGAAACGAGACGCAGAGAAAGAGGCACGGAAGTAGAGGCAGGGAAAGAGAGGCAGGGTATCAGAGGTGGGGAATCAGAGGCGGGGAATCAGAGGCGGGGAATCAGAAACACGGAAATAGAGGCGTGGAATCAGAGGTGCGGAATCAGAGCCGGCCAATATGAGCCGGGAAATCAGAAGCAGAGCAACAGAGGCGGTGAAACATGGGTGCGGAATCGGAGGCGGGGAATCAGTGGTGGGGAATCAGAGGCAGGGAATCAGAGGAAGGGAATCAGAGGCAGGGAATCAGAGGCAGTGAATCAGAGGCAGGGAATCAGAGGCAGGTTATCAGAGGCAGGGAATCAGAGGCATGGAATCTGAGGCGGGGAATCTGAGGTGGGGAATCAGAGGCGGGGAAACAGGCGGGTAAACTGAAGCAGGTAAACATAGGTGCATAAATAGAGGCGGGGAGAGAGATGTGCGAAACATAGTGGTTGGAACTTGTGTGTTGAAAATGAGGTACATAGAACAGATCAAACAGAGTTGTTGAAATTGAGGGAGGGAAAGAGAGGCGCGGAAAGAGTGTAGGGGAAAGAGCGCATGCGAAAGAGAGGCGTAGAGACAGAGGCGGGGAATCAGAGGCGGGAATCAGAGATGTGGAATCAGAGGCGGGGAAAGAGATGTGGGTAAACGGAGGCCGGGAAAGTTGTGCGGAAAGGGAGGCGGGGAATCAGAGGGGGTTAATCAGAGGCGGGGAATCAGTGGCGGGGAATCAGAGGCTGGGAATCAGAGGCAGAGAATCAGAGGCAGGGAATCAGAGGCAGGTTATCAGAGGCAGGGAATCAGAGGCGGGGAATCAGAGGCAGTGAATCAGAGGCGGGGAATCAGAGGCGGGGAATCAGAGGCGGGGAATCAGAGGCGGGGAATCAGATGCGGGGAATCAGAGGCGGGGAATCAGAGGCGGGGAATCAGAGGCGGGGAATCAGAGGCGGGGAATCAGATGCAGGGAATCAAAGTTGGGGAATCAGAGGCGAGGAATCAGAGGTGGGGAATCAGAGGTGAAGAATCAGAGATGGGGAAACAGAGGTGGGGAATCAGAGGAGGGGAATCAGAGTTGGGGAATCAGAGGTGGGGAATCAGAGATGGGGAATCAGAGGCGGGGAATTAGATATGGGGGATCAGAGATGGGGAATGAGAGGTGGGGGATGAGAGGCGGGGAATCAGAATAGGGGAATCAGAGATGGGGAATCAGAGATGGGGAATCAGAGGCAGTGAATCAGGGATGGGGAATCAGAGGCGGGGAATCAGAGGCGGGGAATCAGAGGCGGGGAATCAGAGGCGGGGAATCAGAGGCGGGGAATCAGATGCGGGGAATCAGAAGCAGGGAAACTGAGGCAGGGAATCTGAGGCAGGGAATCTGAGGCGGGTTATCAGAGGGGGGAAAATGAGATGTGGGAAACGAGATGCAGAGAAAGAGGCACGGAAATAGAGGCAGGGAAAGAGAGGCAGGGTATCAGAGGCGGGGAATCAGAGGCAGGGAATCAGATGAAGGGAATCTGATGCAGGGAATCTGAGGCGGGGAATCTGAGGCAGGGAATCAGTAAAAAGTTATCAGAGGCAGGGTATCAGAGACGGGGAATCTGAGACACAGAAATAGAGGCGTGGAATCAGAGGTGCGGAATCAGAGCCGGCGAATCTGAGCCGGGAAATCAGAAGCAGAGCAACAGAGGCGGAGAAACATGGGTGCGGAATCGGAGGTGGGGTATCAGAGGTGGGGAATCAGAGGCAGGGAATCAGAGGCAGGGAATCAGAGGCAGAGAATCAGAGGCAGGTAATCAGAGGCAGGTTATCAGAGGCAGGAAATCAGAGGCAGGGAATCTGAGGCGGGGAATCTAAGGTGGGGAATCAGAGGCGGGGAAACAGGGGGGTAAACAGACGCGGGTAAACATATGTGCATAAATAGAGGCGGCGAAAGAGATGGGCGAAACATATTGGTTGGAACTTGTGTGTTGAAAATGAGGTACACAAAACAGATCAAACAGAGTTGTTGAAATTGAGGGAGGGAAAGAGAGGCGCGGAAAGAGTGGAGGGGAAAGAGCGCAGGCGAAAGAGAGGCGTAGAGACAGAGGTGGGGAATCAGAGGCGGGGAATCAGAGGCGGGGAATCAGAGGCGGGGAATCAGTGGCAGGGTATCAGAGGGGGAGAATCAGAGGCGGGGAACCAGAGGCGGGGAATCAGAGGCGGGGAATCAGAGGCGGGGAATCCGAGACTTGGAATCAGAGGTGGGGAAAGAGATGTGGGGAAAGAGATGTGGGGAAACAGGCGGGTAAACAGAGGCGGGTAAACATAGGCGGGGAATCAGAGGCAGGGAATCAGAGGCAGGGATCAGAGGCAGGGAATCAGATGAAGGGAATCTGATGCAGGGAATCTGAGGCAGGGAATCTGAGGCGGATTATCAGAGGGGGGAAATGAGATGTGGGAAACGAGACGCAGAGAAAGAGGCACGGAAGTAGAGGCAGGGAAAGAGAGGCAGGGTATCAGAGGTGGGGAATCAGAGGCTGGGAATCAGAGGCGGGGAATCAGTGGCAGGGTATCAGAGGGGGAGAATCAGAGGCGGGGAATCAGAGGCGGGGAATCAGAGGCGGGGAATCAAAGGTGGGGAATCAGAGGCGGGCAATCAGAGGCGGGGAATCAGAGGCGGGGAATCAGAGGCGGGGAATCAGAGGTGGGGAAAGAGATGTGGGGAAACGTAGGCCGGGAAAGTTGCGCGGAAAGTGAGGCGATGAATCAGAGGCGGAGAATCAGAGGCGGGGAATCAGAGGCGTGGAATCAGAGGAGGGGAAAGAGATGTGGGGAAACAGGCGGGTAAACAGAGGCGGGTAAACATAGGCGGGGAATCAGAGGCAGGGAATCAGAGGCGGGGAATCAGAGGCAGGGAATCAGATGAAGGGAATCTGATGCAGGGAATCTGAGGCAGGGAATCTGAGGCAGGGAATCGGAGGCAGGGAATCTGAGGCGGGTTATCAGAGGGGGGAAATGAGATGTGGGAAACGAGACGCAGAGAAAGAGGCACGGAAGTAGAGGCAGGGAAAGAGAGGCAGGGTATCAGAGGTGGGGAATCAGAGGCGGGGAATCAGAGGCGGGGAATCAGAAACACGGAAATAGAGGCGTGGAATCAGAGGTGCGGAATCGGAGCCGGCGAATATGAGCCGGGAAATCAGAAGCAGAGCAACAGAGGCGGTGAAACATGGGTGCGGAATCGGAGGCGGGGAATCAGAGGTGGGGAATCAGAGGCAGGGAATCAGAGGAAGGGAATCAGAGGCAGGGAATCAGAGGCAGTGAATCAGAGGCAGGGAATCAGAGGCAGGTTATCAGAGGCAGGGAATCAGAGGCATGGAATCTGAGGCGGGGAATATGAGGTGGGGAATCAGAGGCGGGGAAACAGGCGGGTAAACTGAAGCAGGTAAACATAGGTGCATAAATAGAGGCGGGGAGAGAGATGTGCGAAACATAGTGGTTGGAACTTGTGTGTTGAAAATGAGGTACATAGAACAGATCAAACAGAGTTGTTGAAATTGAGGGAGGGAAAGAGAGGCGCGGAAAGAGTGTAGGGGAAAGAGCGCATGCGAAAGAGAGGCGTAGAGACAGAGGCGGGGAATCAGAGGCGGGAATCAGAGATGTGGAATCAGAGGCGGGGAAAGAGATGTGGGTAAACGGAGGCCGGGAAAGTTGCGCGGAAAGGGAGGCGGGGAATCAGAGGGGGTTAATCAGAGGCGGGGAATCAGTGGCGGGGAATCAGAGGCTGGGAATCAGAGGCAGAGAATCAGAGGCAGGGAATCAGAGGCAGGTTATCAGAGGCTGGGAATCAGAGGCGGGGAATCAGAGGCAGTGAATCAGAGGCGGGGAATCAGAGGCGGGGAATCAGAGGCGGGGAATCAGAGGCGGGGAATCAGATGCGGGGAATCAGAGGCGGGGAATCAGAGGCGGGGAATCAGAGGCGGGGAATCAGAGGCGGGGAATCAGATGCAGGAAATCAGAGGCGGGCAATCAGAGGCGGGGAATCAGAGGCGTGGAATCAGAGGTGGGGAAAGAGATGTGGGGAAACAGGCGGGTAAACAGAGGCGGGTAAACATAGGCGGGGAATCAGAGGCAGGGAATCAGAGGCGGGGAATCACAGGCAGGGAATCAGATGAAGGGAATCTGATGCAGGGAATCTGAGGCAGGGAATCTGAGGCAGGGAATCTGAAGCAGGGAATCTGAGGCGGGTTATCAGAGGGGGGAAATGTGATGTGGGAAACGAGATGCAGAGGAAGAGGCACGGAAATAGAGGAAGGGAAAGAGAGGCAGGGTATGAGAGGCGGGGAATCAGAGGCGGGGAATCAGATACACAGAAAGTGAGGCGTCGAATCAGAGGTGCGGAATCAGAGACGGCGAATCTGAGCCGGGAAATCAGAAGCAGAGCAACAGAGGCGGTTTAGCATGGGTGCAGAATCAGATGTGGGGAATCAGAGGTGGGGAATCAGAGGAAGGGAATCAGAGGCGGGGAATCAGAGGCGGGGAATCAGAGGCAGGGAATCAGAGGCGGGCAATCAGAGGCGGGGAATCAGAGGCGTGGAATCAGAGGTGGGGAAAGAGATGTGGGGAAACGTAGGCCAGGAAAGTTGCTCGGAAAGGGAGGCGATGAATCAGAGGCGGGGAATTAGAGGCGGGGAATCAGAGGCGGGGAATCAGAGGCGGGGAATCAGAGGCGGGGAATCAGAGGCGGGGAATCAAAGTTGGGGAATCAGAGGCGAGGAATCAGAGGTGGGGAATCAGAGGTGGGGAATCAGAGGAGGGGAATAAGAGGCAAGGAATCAGAGGCGGGATATCAGAGGCTGGAAATCAGTAGCGGGGAATCAGAGGCAGGGAATCAGAGGCGGGGAATCAGAGTTGGGGAATCAGAGGTGGGGAATCAGAGATGGGGAATCAGAGGCGGGGAATCAGATATGGGGAATCAGAGATGGGGAATGAGAGGTGGGGGATGAGAGGCGGGGAATCAGAATAGGGGAATCAGAGATGGGGAATCAGAGATGGGGAATCAGAGGCAGTGAATCAGGGATGGGGAATCAGAGGCGGGGAATCAGAGGCGGAGAATCAGAGGCAAGGAATCAGAGGCAGAGAATCAGAGGCAGGTTATCAGAGACAGGTTATCAGAGGCAGGGAATCAGAGGCGGGGAATCAGAGGTGGGGAATCAGAGGCAGAGCAACAGAGGCGGTGAAACGTGGGTGCAGAATCGGAGGCGGGGAATCAGAGGTGGGGAATCAGAGACTTGGAATCAGAGGTGGGGAAAGAGGTGTGGGGAAACAGACGGGTAAACAGAGGCGGGTAAACATAGGCGGGAAATCAGAGGCGGGGAATCAGAGGCGGGGATCAGAGGCAGGGAATCAGATGAAGGGAATCTGATGCAGGGAATCTGAGGCAGGGAATCTGAGGCGGGTTATCAGAGGGGGGAAATGAGATGTGGGAAACGAGACGCAGAGAAAGAGGCACGGAAGTAGAGGCAGGGAAAGATAGGCAGGGTATCAGAGGTGGGGAATCAGAGGCTGGGAATCAGAGGCGGGGAATCAGTGGCAGGGTATCAGAGGGGGAGAATCAGAGGCGGGGAATCAGAGGCGGGGAATCAGAGGCAGGGAATCAAAGGTGGGGAATCAGAGGCGGGCAATCAGAGGCGGGGAATCAGAGGCGGGGAATCAGAGGCGGGGAATCAGAGGCGGGCAATCAGAGGCGGGGAATCAGAGGCGTGGAAACAGAGGTGGGGAAAGAGATGTGGGGAAACGTAGGCCGGGAAAGTTGCGCGGAAAGGGAGGCGGTGAATCAGAGGCGGAGAATCAGAGGCGGGGAATCAGAGGCGTGGAATCAGAGGAGGGGAAAGAGATGTGGGGAAACAGGCGGGTAAACAGAGGTGGGTTAACATAGGCGGGGAATCAGAGGCAGGGAATCAGAGGCGGGGAATCAGAGGCAGGGAATCAGATGAAGGGAATCTGATGCAGGGAATCTGAGGCAGGGAATCTGAGGCAGGGAATCGGAGGCAGGGAATCTGAGGCGGGTTATCAGAGGGGGGAAATGAGATGTGGGAAACGAGACGCAGAGAAAGAGGCACGGAAGTAGAGGCAGGGAAAGAGAGGCAGGGTATCAGAGGTGGGGAATCAGATGCGGGGAATCAGAGGTGGGGAATCAGAGACACGGAAAGGGAGGCGTGGAATCAGAGGTGCGGAATCAGAGCCGGCGAATCTGAGCCAGGAAATCAGAAGCAGAGCAACAGAGGCGGTGAAACATGGGTGCAGAATCAGAGGCGGGGAATCAGAGGTGGGGAATCAGAGGCAGGGAATCAGAGGCAGGGAATCAGAGGCAGTGAATCAGAGGCAGGGAATCAGAGGCAGGTTATCAGAGGCAGGGAATCAGAGGCATGGAATCTGAGGCGGGGAATCTGAGGTGGGGAATCAGAGGCGGGGAAACAGGCGGGTAAACTGAAGCAGGTAAACATAGGTGCATAAATAGAGGCGGGGAGAGAGATGTGCGAAACATAGTGGTTGGAACTTGTGTGTTGAAAATGAGGTACATAGAACAGATCAAACAGAGTTGTTGAAATTGAGGGAGGGAAAGAGAGGCGCGGAAAAAGTGTAGGGGAAAGAGCGCATGCGAAAGAGAGGCATAGAGACAGAGGCGGGGAATCAGAGGCGGGGAATCAGAGATGTGGAATCATAGGCGGGGAAAGAGATGTGGGTAAACGGAGGCCGGGAAAGTTGCGCGGAAAGGGAGGCGGGGAATCAGAGGCGGGGAATCAGTGGCGGGGAATCAGAGGTGATGAATCAGAGATGGGGAATCAGAGGCGGGGAATCAGAAGTGGTGAATCGGAGATGGGGAATCAAAGGTGGGGAATCAGAGGTGGTGAATCAGTGGCAGGGAATTAGAGGCGGGGAATCAGAGGCAGGGAATCAGAGGCGGGGAATCAGAGGCTGGGAATCAGATGCGGGGAATCAGAGTTGGGCAATAAGAGATGGGGAATCAGAGGCGGGGAATCTGAGGTGGGGAATCTGAGGTGGGGAATCAGAGGCGGGGAAACAGGGGGGTAAACAGATGCGGGTAAACATAGGTGCATAAATAGAGGCGGCGAAAGAGATGGGCGAAACATATTGGTTGGAACTTGTGTGTTGAAAATGAGGTACACAAAACAGATCAAACAGAGTTGTTGAAATTGAGGGAGGGAAAGAGAGGCGCGGAAAGAGTGGAGGGGAAAGAGCGCAGGCGAAAGAGAGGCGTAGAGACAGAGGTGGGGAATCAGAGGCGGGGAATCAGAGGCGGGGAATCAGAGGCGGGGAATCAGTGGCAGGGTATCAGAGGTGGAGAATCAGAGGCGGGGAACCAGAGGCGGGGAATCAGAGGCGGGGAATCAGAGGCGGGGAATCAGTGGCGGGGAATCAGTAGCAGGGTATCAGAGGGGGAGAATCAGAGGTGGGGAATCAGAGACTTGGAATCAGAGGTGGGGAAAGAGATGTGGGGAAACAGGCGGGTAAACAGAGGCGGGTAAACATAGGCGGGAAATCAGAGGCAGGGAATCAGAGGCGGGGATCTGAGGCAGGGAATCAGATGAAGGGAATCTGATGCAGGGAATCTGAGGCAGGGAATCTGAGGCGGGTTATCAGATGGGGGAAATGAGATGTGGGAAACGAGACGCAGAGAAAGAGGCACGGAAGTAGAGGCAGGGAAAGAGAGGCAGGGTATCAGAGGTGGGGAATCAGAGGCTGGGAATCAGAGGCGGGGAATCAGTTTCAGGGTATCAGAGGGGGAGAATCAGAGGCGGGGAATCAGAGGCGGGGAATCAGAGGCGGGGAATCAGAGGCAGGGAATCAGATGAAGGGAATCTGATGCAGGGAATCTGAGGCAGGGAATCTGAGGCAGGGAATCTGAGGCGGGTTATCAGGGGTGGGAAATGAGATGTGGGAAAAGAGATGCAGAGAAAGAGGCACGGAAATAGAGGCAGGGTATCAGAGGCAGGGAATCAGAGGCGGGGAATCAGAGGCAAGGAATCAGAGGCAGAGAATCAGAGGCAGGTTATCAGAGACAGGTTATCAGAGACAGGTATCAGAGGCAGGGAATCAGAGGTGGGGAATCAGAGGCAGGGAATCAGAGGCAGGGAATCAGAGGCAGAGAATCAGAGGCAGGTTATCGGAGACAGGTTATCAGAGGCAGGGAATCAGAGGCGGGGAATCAGAGGTGGGGAATCAGAGGCGGGGAATCAGAGGCGGGGAATCAGAGGCGGGGAATCAGAGGTGGGGAATCAGAGGTGGGGAATCAGGGGCGTGGAATCAGAGACATGGAAAGAGAGGCGTGGAATCAGAAGTGCAGAATCAAAGCCGATGAATCTGAGCCGGGAAATCAGAAGCAGAGCAACAGAGGCGGTGAAACATGGGTGCGGAATCGGAGGCGGGGAATCAGAAGTGGGGAATCAGAGGCAGGGAATCAGAGGCAGGGAATCAGAGGCAGGGAATCTGAGGCAGGGAATCAGAGGCAGGTTATCAGAGGCAGGGAATCAGAGGCAGGGAATCAGAGGCGGGGATCAGAGGCAGGGAATCAGATGAAGGGAATCTGATGCATGGAATCTGAGGCAGGGAATCTGAGGCGGGTTATCAGAGGGGGGAAATGAGATGTGGGAAACGAGACGCAGAGAAAGAGGCACGGAAGTAGAGGCAGGGAAAGAGAGGCAGGGTATCAGAGGGGGAGAATCAGAGGCGGGGAATCAGAGGCGGGGAATCAGAGGCGGGGAATCAAAGGTGGGGAATCAGAGGCGGGCAATCAGAAGCGGGGAATCAGAGGCGGGGAATCAGAGGCGGGGAATCAGAGGCGGGCAATCAGAGGCGGGGAATCAGAGGCGTGGAATCAGAGGTGGGGAAAGAGATGTGGGGAAACGTAGGCCGGGAAAGTTGCGCGGAAAGGGAGGCGGTGAATCAGAGGCGGAGAATCAGAGGCGGGGAATCAGAGGCGTGGAATCAGAGGAGGGGAAAGAGATGTGGGGAAACAGGCGGGTAAACAGAGGCGGGTAAACATAGGCGGGGAATCAGAGGCAGGGAATCAGAGGCGGGGAATCTGAGGCAGGGAATCAGATGAAGGGAATCTGATGCAGGGAATCTGAGGCAGGGAATCTGAGGCAGGGAATCTGAGGCGGGTTATCAGGGGGGGGAAATGAGATGTGGGAAAAGAGATGCAGAGAAAGAGGCACGGAAATAGAGGCAGGGTATCAGAGGCGGGGAATCAGAGGCGGGGAACCAGAGGCAAGGAATCAGAGGCAGAGAATCAGAGGCGGGGAATCAGAGGTGGGGAATCAGAGGTGGGGAATCAGAGGCGGGGAATCAGAGGCGGGGAATCAGAGGCGGGGAATCAGAGGTGGGGAATCAGAGGCGGGGAATCAGAGGTGGGGAATCAGAGGCGGGGAATCAGAGACATGGAAAGAGAGGCGTGGAATCAGAGGTGGGGAATCAGAGGTGGGGAATCAGAGGCGGGGAATCAGAGGCGGGGAATCAGAGGCGGGGAATCAGAGGCGGGGAATCAGAGGTGGGGAATCAGAGGTGGGGAATCAGAGGCGGGGAGTCAGAGACATGGAAAGAGAGGCGTGGAATCAGATGTGCAGAATCAAATCCGATGAATCTGAGCCGGGAAATCGGAAGCAGAGCAACAGAGGCGGTGAAACATGTGTGCGGAATCGGAGGTGGGGAATCAGAGATGGGGAAACAGAGTTGTGGAATCAGAGGCCGGGAATCAGAGGCCGGGAATCAGAGTTAGGGAATTTGATGCGGGGAATCTGAGGCGGGGAATCAGATGCAGGGAATCAAAGTTGGGGAATCAGAGGCGAGGAATCAGAGTTGGGGAATCAGAGGCGGGGAATCAGAGATGGGGAATCAGAGGTGGGGAATCAGAGATGGGGAAACAGAGTTGTGGAATCAGAGGCCGGGAATCAGAGGCCGGGAATCAGAGTTGGGGAATTTGATGCGGGGAATCTGAGGCGGGGAATCAGATGCAGGGAATCGAAGTTGGGGAATCAGAGGCGAGGAATCAGAGGTGGGGAATCAGAGGTGGGGAATCAGAGGAGGGGAATAAGAGGCAAGGAATCAGAGGCGGGATATCAGAGGCTGGAAATCAGTAGCGGGGAATCAGAGGCCGGGAATCAGAGGCCGGGAATCAGAGTTGGGGAATCAGAGGTGGGGAATCAGAGATGGGGAATCAGAGGCGGGGAATCAGATATGGGGAATCAGAGATGGGGAATGAGAGGTGGGGGATGAGAGGCGGGGAATCAGAAAAGGGGAATCAGAGATGGGGAATCAGAGATGGGGAATCAGAGGCAGTGAATCAGGGATGGGGAATCAGAGGCGGGGAATCAGAGGCGGAGAATCAGAGGCAAGGAATCAGAGGCAGAGAATCAGAGGCAGGTTATCAGAGACAGGTTATCAGAGGCAGGGAATCAGAGGCGGGGAATCAGAGGTGGGGAATCAGAGGCAGAGCAACAGAGGCGGTGAAACGTGGGTGCAGAATCGGAGGCGGGGAATCAGAGGTGGGGAATCAGAGGCAGGGAATCAGAGGCAGGGAATCAGAGGCAGAGAATCAGAGGCAGGTTATCGGAGACAGGTTATCAGAGGCAGGGAATCAGAGGCGGGGAATCAGAGGTGGGGAATCAGAGGCGGGGAATCAGAGGCGGGAAATCAGAGGCGGGGAATCAGAGGTGGGGAATCAGAGGTGGGGAATCAGAGATGGGGAAACAGAGTTGTGGAATCAGACGCCGGGAATCAGAGGCCGGGAATCAGAGTTGGGGAATTTGATGCGGGGAATCTGAGGCGGGGAATCAGATGCAGGGAATCAAAGTTGGGGAATCAGAGGCGAGGAATCAGAGTTGGGGAATCAGAGGCGGGGAATCAGAGATGGGGAAACAGAGTTGTGGAATCAGAGGCCGGGAATCAGATGCGGGGAATCAGAATTGGGCAATCAGAGACGGGGAATCAGAGGTGGGGAATCAGAGGTGATGAATCAGAGATGGGGAATCAGAGGCGGGGAATCAGAAGTGGTGAATCAGAGATGGGGAATCAAAGGTGGGGAATCAGAGGTGGTGAATCAGTGGCAGGGAATTAGAGGCGGGGAATCAGAGGCAGGGAATCAGATGCGGGGAATCAGAGGCTGGGAATCAGAGACAGGGTATCAGAGGCAGGGAATCAGAGGCCGGGAATCAGAGTTGGGGAATCAGAGGCGGGGAATCAGAGATGGGGAATCAGAGGTGGGGAATCAGAGATGGGGAAACAGAGTTGTGGAATCAGAGGCCGGGAATCAGAGGCCGGGAATCAGAGTTGGGGAATTTGATGCGGGGAATCTGAGGCGGGGAATCAGATGCAGGGAATCAAAGTTGGGGAATCAGAGGCGAGGAATCAGAGGTGGGGAATCAGAGGTGAAGAATCAGAGATGGGGAAACAGAGGTGGGGAATCAGAGGAGGGGAATAAGAGGCAAGGAATCAGAGGCGGGATATCAGAGGCTGGAAATCAGTAGCGGGGAATCAGAGGCGGGGAATCAGAGTTGGGGAATCAGAGGTGGGGAATCAGAGATGGGGAATCAGAGGCGGGGAATCAGAGATGGGGAATCAGAGATGGGGAATCAGAGGCGGGGAATCAGAGGCGGGGAATCAGAGGCGGGGAATCAGATGCGGGGAATCAGAAGCAGGGAAACTGAGGCAGGGAATCTGAGGCAGGGAATCTGAGGCGGGTTATCAGAGGGGGGAAAATGAGATGTGGGAAACGAGATGCAGAGAAAGAGGCACGGAAATAGAGGCAGGGAAAGAGAGGCAGGGTATCAGAGGCGGGGAATCAGAGGCAGGGAATCAGATGAAGGGAATCTGATGCAGGGAATCTGAGGCAGGGAATCTGAGGCAGGGAATCGGAGGCGGGGAATCTGAGGCAGGGAATCAGTAAAAAGTTATCAGAGGCAGGGTATCAGAGGCGGGGAATCTGAGACACAGAAATAGAGGCGTGGAATCAGAGGTGCGGAATCAGAGCCGGCGAATCTGAGCCGGGAAATCAGAAGCAGAGCAACAGAGGCGGAGAAACATGGGTGCGGAATCGGAGGTGGGGAATCAGAGGTGGGGAATCAGAGGCAGGGAATCAGAGGCAGGGAATCAGAGGCAGAGAATCAGAGGCAGGTAATCAGAGGCAGGTTATCAGAGGCAGGAAATCAGAGGCAGGGAATCTGAGGCGGGGAATCTGAGGTGGGGAATCAGAGGCGGGGAAACAGGGGGGTAAACAGACGCGGGTAAACATAGGTGCATAAATAGAGGCGGCGAAAGAGATGGGCGAAACATATTGGTTGGAACTTGTGTGTTGAAAATGAGGTACACAAAACAGATCAAACAGAGTTGTTGAAATTGAGGGAGGGAAAGAGAGGCGCGGAAAGAGTGGAGGGGAAAGAGCGCAGGCGAAAGAGAGGCGTAGAGACAGAGGTGGGGAATCAGAGGCGGGGAATCAGAGGCGGGGAATCAGAGGCGGGGAATCAGAGGCTGGGAATCAGATGCGGGGAATCAGAATTGGGCAATCAGAGACGGGGAATCAGAGGTGGGGAATCAGAGGTGATGAATCAGAGATGGGGAATCAGAGGCGGGGAATCAGAAGTGGTGAATCAGAGATGGGGAATCAAAGGTGGGGAATCAGAGGTGGTGAATCAGTGGCAGGGAATTAGAGGCGGGGAATCAGAGGCAGGGAATCAGAGGCGGGGAATCAGAGGCTGGGAATCAGAGACAGGGAATCAGAGGCAGGGAATCAGAGGCCGGGAATCAGAGTTGTGGAATCAGAGGCGGGGAATCAGAGATGGGGAATCAGAGATGGGGAATCAGAGATGTGGAAACAGAGTTCGGGAATCAGAGTTGGGGAATTTGATGCGGGGAATCTGAGGCGGGGAATCAGATGCAGGGAATCAAAGTTGGGGAATCAGAGGCGAGGAATCAGAGGTGGGGAATCAGAGGTGAAGAATCAGAGATGGGGAAACAGAGGTGGGGAATCAGAGGAGGGGAATAAGAGGCAAGGAATCAGAGGCGGGATATCAGAGGCTGGAAATCAGTAGCGGGGAATCAGAGGCGGGGAATCAGAGGCGGGGAATCAGAGTTGGGGAATCAGAGGTGGGGAATCAGAGATGGGGAATCAGAGGCGGGGAATTAGATATGGGGAATCAGAGATGGGGAATGAGAGGTGGGGGATGAGAGGCGGGGAATCAGAATAGGGGAATCAGAGATGGGGAATCAGAGATGGGGAATCAGAGGCAGTGAATCAGGGATGGGGAATCAGAGGCGGGGAATCAGAGGCGGGGAATCAGAGGCGGGGAATCAGAGGCGGGGATTCAGAGGCGGGGAATCAGATGCGGGGAATCAGAAGCAGGGAAACTGAGGCAGGGAATCTGAGGCAGGGAATCTGAGGCGGGTTATCAGAGGGGGGAAAATGAGATGTGGGAAACGAGATGCAGAGAAAGAGGCACGGAAATAGAGGCAGGGAAAGAGAGGCAGGGTATCAGAGGCGGGGAATCAGAGGCAGGGAATCAGATGAAGGGAATCTGATGCAGGGAATCTGAGGCAGGGAATCTGAGGCAGGGAATCGGAGGCGGGGAATCTGAGGCAGGGAATCAGTAAAAAGTTATCAGAGGCAGGGTATCAGAGGCGGGGAATCTGAGACACAGAAATAGAGGCGTGGAATCAGAGGTGCGGAATCAGAGCCGGCGAATCTGAGCCGGGAAATCAGAAGCAGAGCAACAGAGGCGGAGAAACATGGGTGCGGAATCGGAGGTGGGGAATCAGAGGTGGGGAATCAGAGGCAGGGAATCAGAGGCAGGGAATCAGAGGCAGAGAATCAGAGGCAGGTAATCAGAGGCAGGTTATCAGAGGCAGGAAATCAGAGGCAGGGAATCTGAGGCGGGGAATCTGAGGTGGGGAATCAGAGGCGGGGAAACAGGGGGGTAAACAGACGCGGGTAAACATAGGTGCATAAATAGAGGCGGCGAAAGAGATGGGCGAAACATATTGGTTGGAACTTGTGTGTTGAAAATGAGGTACACAAAACAGATCAAACAGAGTTGTTGAAATTGAGGGAGGGAAAGAGAGGCGCAGAAAGAGTGGAGGGGAAAGAGCGCAGGCGAAAGAGAGGCGTAGAGACAGAGGTGGGGAATCAGAGGCGGGGAATCAGAGGCGGGGAATCAGAGGCGGGGAATCAGTGGCAGGGTATCAGAGGGGGAGAATCAGAGGCGGGGAACCAGAGGCGGGGAATCAGAGGCGGGGAATCAGAGGCTGGGAATCAGAGGCGGGGAATCAGTGGCAGGGTATCAGAGGGGGAGAATCAGAGGCGGGAAATCAGAGACTTGGAATCAGAGGTGGGGAAAGAGATGTGGGGAAAGAGATGTGGGGAAACAGGCGGGTAAACAGAGGCGGGTAAACATAGGCGGGGAATCAGAGGCAGGGAATCAGAGGCGGGGATCAGAGGCAGGGAATCAGATGAAGGGAATCTGATGCAGGGAATCTGAGGCAGGGAATCTGAGGCGGATTATCAGAGGGGGGAAATGAGATGTGGGAAACGAGACGCAGAGAAAGAGGCACGGAAGTAGAGGCAGGGAAAGAGAGGCAGGGTATCAGAGGTGGGGAATCAGAGGCTGGGAATCAGAGGCGGGGAATCAGTGGCAGGGTATCAGAGGGGGAGAATCAGAGGCGGGGAATCAGAGGCGGGGAATCAGAGGCGGGGAATCAAAGGTGGGGAATCAGAGGCGGGCAATCAGAGGCGGGGAATCAGAGGCGGGGAATCAGAGGCGGGGAATCAGAGGCGGGCAATCAGAGGCGGGGAATCAGAGGCGTGGAATCAGAGGTGGGGAAAGAGATGTGGGGAAACGTAGGCCGGGAAAGTTGCGCGGAAAGTGAGGCGGTGAATCAGAGGCGGAGAATCAGAGGCGGGGAATCAGAGGCGTGGAATCAGAGGAGGGGAAAGAGATGTGGGGAAACAGGCGGGTAAACAGAGGCGGGTAAACATAGGCGGGGAATCAGAGGCTGGGAATCAGAGGCGGGGAATCAGAGGCAGGGAATCAGATGAAGGGAATCTGATGCAGGGAATCTGAGGCAGGGAATCTGAGGCATGGAATCGGAGGCAGGGAATCTGAGGCGGGTTATCAGAGGGGGGAAATGAGATGTGGGAAACGAGACGCAGAGAAAGAGGCACGGAAGTAGAGGCAGGGAAAGAGAGGCAGGGTATCAGAGGTGGGGAATCAGAGGCAGGGAATCAGAGGCGGGGAATCAGAAACACGGAAATAGAGGCGTGGAATCAGAGGTGCGGAATCAGAGCCGGCCAATATGAGCCGGGAAATCAGAAGCAGAGCAACAGAGGCGGTGAAACATGGGTGCGGAATCGGAGGCGGGGAATCAGAGGTGGGGAATCAGAGGCAGGGAATCAGAGGAAGGGAATCAGAGGCAGGGAATCAGAGGCAGTGAATCAGAGGCAGGGAATCAGAGGCAGGTTATCAGAGGCAGGGAATCAGAGGCATGGAATCTGAGGCGGGGAATCTGAGGTGGGGAATCAGAGGCGGGGAAACAGGTGGGTAAACTGAAGCAGGTAAACATAGGTGCATAAATAGAGGCGGGGAGAGAGATGTGCGAAACATAGTGGTTGGAACTTGTGTGTTGAAAATGAGGTACATAGAACAGATCAAACAGAGTTGTTGAAATTGAGGGAGGGAAAGAGAGGCGCGGAAAGAGTGTAGGGGAAAGAGCGCATGCGAAAGAGAGGCGTAGAGACAGAGGCGGGGAATCAGAGGCGGGAATCAGAGATGTGGAATCAGAGGCGGGGAAAGAGATGTGGGTAAACGGAGGCCGGGAAAGTTGTGCGGAAAGGGAGGCGGGGAATCAGAGGGGGTTAATCAGAGGCGGGGAATCAGTGGCGGGGAATCAGAGGCTGGGAATCAGAGGCAGAGAATCAGAGGCAGGGAATCAGAGGCAGGTTATCAGAGGCAGGGAATCAGAGGCGGGGAATCAGAGGCAGTGAATCAGAGGCGGGGAATCAGAGGCGGGGAATCAGAGGCGGGGAATCAGAGGCGGGGAATCAGATGCGGGGAATCAGAGGCGGGGAATCAGAGGCGGGGAATCAGAGGCGGGGAATCAGAGGCGGGGAATCAGATGCAGGCAATCAAAGTTGGGGAATCAGAGGCGAGGAATCAGAGGTGGGGAATCAGAGGTGAAGAATCAGAGATGGGGAAACAGAGGTGGGGAATCAGAGGAGGGGAATCAGAGTTGGGGAATCAGAGGTGGGGAATCAGAGATGGGGAATCAGAGGCGGGGAATTAGATATGGGGGATCAGAGATGGGGAATGAGAGGTGGGGGATGAGAGGCGGGGAATCAGAATAGGGGAATCAGAGATGGGGAATCAGAGATGGGGAATCAGAGGCAGTGAATCAGGGATGGGGAATCAGAGGCGGGGAATCAGAGGCGGGGAATCAGAGGCGGGGAATCAGAGGCGGGGAATCAGAGGCGGGGAATCAGATGCGGGGAATCAGAAGCAGGGAAACTGAGGCAGGGAATCTGAGGCAGGGAATCTGAGGCGGGTTATCAGAGGGGGGAAAATGAGATGTGGGAAACGAGATGCAGAGAAAGAGGCACGGAAATAGAGGCAGGGAAAGAGGCAGGGTATCAGAGGCGGGGAATCAGAGGCAGGGAATCAGATGAAGGGAATCTGATGCAGGGAATCTGAGGCAGGGAATCAGAGGCAGGTTATCAGAGGCAGGGAATCAGAGGCATGGAATCTGAGGCGGGGAATCTGAGGTGGGGAATCAGAGGCGGGGAAACAGGCGGGTAAACTGAAGCAGGTAAACATAGGTGCATAAATAGAGGCGGGGAGAGAGATGTGCGAAACTTAGTGGTTGGAACTTGTGTGTTGAAAATGAGGTACATAGAACAGATCAAACAGAGTTGTTGAAATTGAGGGAGGGAAAGAGAGGCGCGGAAAGAGTGTAGGGGAAAGAGCGCATGCGAAAGAGAGGCGTAGAGACAGAGGCGGGGAATCAGAGGCGGGGATCAGAGATGTGGAATCAGAGGCGGGGAAAGAGATGTGGGTAAACGGAGGCCGGGAAAGTTGCGCGGAAAGGGAGGCGGGGAATCAGAGGGGGTTAATCAGAGGCGGGGAATCAGTGGCGGGGAATCAGAGGCTGGGAATCAGAGGCAGAGAATCAGAGGCAGGGAATCAGAGGCAGGTTATCAGAGGCAGGGAATCAGAGGCGGGGAATCAGAGGCAGTGAATCAGAGGCGGGGAATCAGAGGCGGGGAATCAGAGGCGGGGAATCAGATGCGGGGAATCAGAGGCGGGGAATCAGAGGCGGGGAATCAGAGGCGGGGAATCAGAGGCGGGGAATCAGATGCAGGAAATCAGAGGCGGGCAATCAGAGGCGGGGAATCAGAGGCGTGGAATCAGAGGTGGGGAAAGAGATGTGGGGAAACAGGCGGGTAAACAGAGGCGGGTAAACATAGGCGGGGAATCAGAGGCAGGGAATCAGAGGCGGGGAATCACAGGCAGGGAATCAGATGAAGGGAATCTGATGCAGGGAATCTGATGCAGGGAATCTGAGGCAGGGAATCTGAAGCAGGGAATCTGAGGCGGGTTATCAGAGGGGGGAAATGTGATGTGGGAAACGAGATGCAGAGGAAGAGGCACGGAAATAGAGGAAGGGAAAGAGAGGCAGGGTATGAGAGGCGGGGAATCAGAGGCGGGGAATCAGATACACAGAAAGTGAGGCGTCGAATCAGAGGTGCGGAATCAGAGACGGTGAATCTGAGCCGGGAAATCAGAAGCAGAGCAACAGAGGCGGTTTAGCATGGGTGCAGAATCAGATGTGGGGAATCAGAGGTGGGGAATCAGAGGAAGGGAATCAGAGGCGGGGAATCAGAGGCGGGGAATCAGAGGCAGGGAATCAGAGGCGGGCAATCAGAGGCGGGGAATCAGAGGCGTGGAATCAGAGGTGGGGAAAGAGATGTGGGGAAACGTAGGCCAGGAAAGTTGCGCGGAAAGGGAGGCGATGAATCAGAGGCGGGGAATTAGAGGCGGGGAATCAGAGGCGGGGAATCAGAGGCGGGGAATCAGAGGCGGAGAATCAGAGGCGGGGAATGACAGGCGGGGAATCAGAGGCGGGGAATCAGAGGTGGGGAATCAGATGTGGGGAATCAGAGGCAGGAAATCTGAGGCAGGGAATCTGAGGCAGGGAATCTGAGGCGGGTTATCAGAGGGGGGAAATGAGATGTGGGAAACGAAATGCGGAGAAAGAGGCATGGAAATAGAGGCAGGGAAAGAGAGGCAGGGTATCAGAGGCGGGGAAACATGGGTGCGGAATCGGAAGTGGGGAATCAGAGGTGGGGAATCAGAGGCAGGGAATCATATGCAGGGAGTCAGAGGCAGAGAATCAGAGGCAGGGAATCAGAGGCAGGTTATCAGAGGCAGGGAATCAGAGGCAGGGAATCTGAGGCGGGGAATCTGAGGTGGGGAATCAGAGGCCGGGAAACAGGCGGGTAAACAGAAGCGGGTAAACATAGGTGCATAAATAGAGGCGGCGAAAGAGATGGGTGAAACATAGTGGTTTGAACTTGTGTGTTGAAAATGAGGTACACAGAGCAGATGAAACAGAGTTGTTGAAATTGAGCGAGGGAAAGAGAGGCGGTGAAAGAGTGGAGGGGAAAGAGCGCAGGCGAATGAGATGCGTAGAGACAGAGGTGGGGAATCAGAGGCGGGGTATCAGAGGCGGGGATTCAGAGGCAGGAAATCAGAGACGGGCAATCAGAGGCGGGGAATCAGAGGCGTGGAATCAGAGGTGGGGAAAGAGATGTGGGGAAACAGGCGGGTAAACATAGGTGGGTAAACATAGGTGGGGAATCAGAGGCAGGGAATCAGAGGCGGGGAATCAGAGGCAGGGAATCAGATGAAGGGAATCTGATGCAGGGAATCTGAGGCAGGGAATCTGAGGCAGGGAATCTGAGGCAGGGAATCTGAGGCGGGTTATCAGAGGGGGGAAATGAGATGTGGGAAACAAGATGCAGAGAAAGAGGCACGGAAATAGAGGCAGGGAAAGAGAGGCAGGGTATCAGAGGCGGGGAATCAGAGGCGGGGAATCAGAGGCGGGGAATCAGAGACACAGAAAGAGAGGCGTGGAATCAGAGGTGCGGAATCAGAGCCGGTGAATCTGAGCCGGGAAATCAGAAGCAGAGCAACAGAGGCCGTGAAACATGGGTGCGGAATTGGACGCGGGGAATCAGAGGCAGGGAATCAGAGGCAGAGAATCAGAGGCAGGGAATCAGAGGCAGGTTATCAGAGGCAGGGAATCAGTGGTGGGGAATCAGAGGTGGGGAATCAGAGGCGGGGAATCACAGGCGGGGAATAAGAGGCGGGGAATCAGATGCGGGGAATCAGAGGCGTGGAATCAGAGGCGAGGAATCAGAGGCGGGGAATCAGAGGCGGGGAGTCAGAGGCAGGAAATCAGAGACGGGCAATCAGAGGCGGGGAATCAGAGGTGCTGTTCAGAGGTGGGGAAAGAGATGTGGGGAAACAGGCGGGTAAACAGTGGAGGGGTAAACATAGGCGGGGAATCAGAGGCAGGGAATCAGAAAAGGGAATCTGATGCAGGGAATCTGAGGCAGGGAATCAGAAAAGGGAATCTGATGCAGGGAATCTGAGGCAGGGAATATGAGGCAGGGAAATCTGAGGCAGGGAATCTGAGGCATTGAATCTGAGGCGGGTTATCAGAGGGGGGAAATGAGATGTGGGAAACAAGATGCAGAGAAAGAGGCACGGAAATAGAGGCAGGGAAAGAGAGGCAGGGTATCAGAGGCGGGGAATCAGAGGCAGGGAATCAGAGGCGGGGAATCAGAGACACAGAAAGAGAGGCGTGGAATCAGAGGTGCGGAATCAGAGCCGGCGAATCTGAGCCGGGAAATCAGAAGCAGAGCAACAGAGGCGGTGAAACATGGGTGCGGAATCGGACGCGGGGAATCAGAGGTGTGGAATCAGAGGCAGAGAATCAGAGGCAGGGAATCAGAGGCAGGTTATCAGAGGCAGGGAATCAGAGGCGGGGAATCAGAGGCGGGGAATCAGAGGCGGGGAATCAGAGGCGGGAAATCAGAGGTGGGCAATCAGAGCCGGGGAATCAGAGGTGTGGAATCAGAGGTGGGGAAGGAGATGAGGGGAAACAGGCGGGTAAACAGAGGCAGGTAAACATTGGCGGGGAATCAGAGGCAGGGAATCAGAGGCGGGGAATCAGAGGAAGGGAATCAGATGAAGGGAATCTGATGCAGGGAATCTGAGGCAGGAAATCTGAGGCAGGGAATCTGAGGCAGGGAATCTGAGGCGGGTTATCAGAGGGGGGAAATGAGATGTGGGAAACAAGGTGCAGAGAAAGAGGCACGGAAATAGAGGCAGGGAAAGAGAGGCAGGGTAACAGAGGCGGGGAATCAGAGGCGGGGAATCAGAGGCGGGGAATCAGAGACACAGAAAGAGAGGCGTGGAATCAGAGGTGCGGAATCAGTGGCAGGGAATCAGAGGCAGGGAATCAGAGGCAGAGAATCAGAGGCAGGGAATCAGAGGCAGGTTATCAGAGGCAGGGAATCAGTGGTGGGGAATCAGAGGCGGGGTATCAGGTGCGGGGAATCAGAGGCGGGGAATCAGAGGTGGGGAATCAGAGGTGGGGAATCAGATGCGGGGAATCAGAGGCGTGGAATCAGAGGCGGGGAATCAGACGCGGGGAATCAGAGGCGGGGAATCAGAGGCAGGAAATCAGAGACGGTCAATCAGAGGCGGGAAATCAGAGGCATGGAATCAGAGGTGGGGAAAGAGATATGGGGAAACAGACGGGTAAACAGAGGCGGGTAAACATAGGCGTGGAATCAGAGGCAGGGAATCAGAGGCGGGGAATCAGAGGCAGTGAATCAGATGAAGGGAATCTGATGCAGGGAATCTGAGGCAGGGAATCTGAGGCAGGGAATCTGAGGCAGGGAATCTGAGGCGGGTTATCAGAGGGGGGAAATGAGATGTTGGAAACGAGGTGCAGAGAAAGATGCACGGAAATAGAGGCAGGGAAAGAGAGGCCGGGAATCAGAGGCAGGTTATCAGTGGCGGGGAATCAGAGGCAGGGAATCTGAGGCGGGGAATCTGAGGTGGGGAATCAGAGGCGGGGAAACAAGCGGGTAAACAGAAGCGGGTAAACATAGGTGCATAAATAGAGGCGGTGAAAGAGATGGGCGAAACATAGTGGTTGGAACGTGTGTTGAAAATGAGGTACACAGAACAGATCAAACAGAGTTGTTGCAATTGAGCGAGGGAAAGAGAGGCACGGAAAGAGTGGAGGGGAAAGAGCGCAGGCGAAAGAGAGGCGTAGAGACAGAGGTGGGGAATCAGAGGCGGGGAATCAGAGGCGGGGAATCAGATGTGGGGAATCAGTGGCAGAGTATCAGAGGGGGGGAATCAGAGGCGGGGAATCAGAGGCGGGGAATCAGAGGCGGGGAATCAGAGGCGGGGAATCAGAAGCAGGGAATCAGAGGCGGGGAATCAGAGGCGGGGAATCAGAGGCGGGGTATCAGAGGCGGGGAATCAGAGGAGGGGAATCAGAGGCGGGCAATCAGAGGCGGGGAATCAGAAATGTGGAATCAGAGGTGGGGAAAGAAATGTGGGGAAACGTAGGCCAGGAAAGTTGCGCGGAAAGGGAGGCGGTGAATCAGACGCGGGGAATCAGAGGCGGGGAATCAGAGGCGGGGAATAAGAGGCGTGGAATCATAGGTGGGGAAAGAGATGTGGGTAAACAGGCGGGTAAACAGAGGTGGGTAAAAATAGGCGGGGAATCAGAGGCAGGGAATCAGAGGCGGGGAATCAGAGGCAGGGAATCAGATGAAGGGAAATTGATGCAGGGTATCTGAGGCAGGGAATGTGAGGTGGGTTATCAGAGGGGGGAAATGAGATGTGGGAAACGAGATGCAGTGAAAGAGGCATGGAAATAGAGGAAGGGAAAGAGAGGTAGGGTATCAGAGGCGGGGAAACATGGGTGCGGAATCGGAAGTGGGGAATCAGAGGTGGGGAATCAGAGGCAGGGAATCAGAGGCGGGGAATCAGAGGCGGGGAATCAGAGTCGGGATATCAGAGGCGGGGAATCAGAGGCGGGGAATCAGAGCCGGCGAATCTGAGCCGGGAAATCAGAGGCAGAGCAACAGAGGCGGTGAAACGTGGGTGCGGAATCGGAGGCGGGAAATCAGAGGTGGGGAATCAGAGGCAGGGAATCAGAGGCAGGGAATCAGAGGCAGAGAATCAGAGGCAGGGAATCAGAGGGAGGTTATCAGGGGCAGGGAATCAGAGGCGTGGAATCTGAGGCGGGGAATCAGAGGTGTGGAATCATAGGTGGGGAAAGAGATGTGGTGAAACAGGCGGGTAAACAGAGGCGGGTAAAAATAGGCGGGGAATCAGAGGCAGGGAATTAGAGGCGGGGAATCAGAGGCATCGAATCAGATGAAGGGAAATTGATGCAGGGTATCTGAGGCAGGGAATCTGAGGCAGGGAATCGGAGGCAGGGAATCTGAGGCGGGTTATCAGAGGGGGGAAATGAGATGTGGGAAACGAGATGCAGAGAAAGAGGCATGGAAATAGAGGCAGGGAAAGAGAGGCAGGGTATCAGAGGCGGGGAATCAGAGGCGGGGAATCAGAGGCGGGGAATCAGAGACATGGAAAGAGAGGCGTGGAATCAGATGTGCGGAATCAAAGCCAATGAATCTGAGCCAGGAAATCAGAAGCAGAGCAACAGAGGCGGTGAAATATGGGTGCGGAATCGGAGGCGGTGAATCAGAGGTGGGGAATCAGAGGCAGGGAATCAGAGGCAGGAAATCAGAGGCAGGGAATCTGAGGCAGGGAATCAGAGGCAGGTTATCAGAGGCAGGGAATCAGAGGCGGGGAATCAGAGGCAGGGAATCAGAGGCAGGAAGTCAGAGGCAGGGAATCAGAGGCGGGGAATCAGAGGCAGGGAATCAGAGGAAGGGAATCAGATGAAGGGAATCTGATGCAGGGAATCTGAGGCAGGGAATCTGAGGCGGGTTATCTAAGGGGGAAATGAGATGTGGGAAAAGAGATGCAGAGAAAGAGGCACGGAAATAGAGGCAGGGTATCAGAGGCGGGGAATCAGAGGCGGGGAATCAGAGGCAAGGAATCAGAGACACAGAAAGAGAGGCGTGGAATCAGAGGCACGGAATCAGAGCCGGCAAATCTGAGCCGGGAAATCAGAGGCAGAGCAACAGAGGCGGTGAAACGTGGGTGCAGAATCTGAGGCGGGGAATCAGAGGTGGGGAATCAGAGGCAGGGAATTAGAGGCAGGGAATCAGAGGCAGAGAATCAGAGGCAGGTTATCAGAGACAGGTTATCAGAGGCAGGGAATCAGAGGCGGGGAATCAGAGGCGGGGAATCAGAGGCAGGGAATCAGAGGCGGGGAATCAGAGGCGGGGAATCAGAGGCGGGGAATCAGACGCGGGGAATCACAGGCGGGGAATCAGAGGCAGGTAATCAGAGGGGGGCAATCAGAGGCGGGCAATCAGTGTCGTGGAATCAGAGGTGGGGAAAGAGATGTGGGGAATCAGAGGCAGGGAATCAGTGGCGGGGAATCAGAGGCAAGGAATCAGATGAAGGGAATCTGATGCAGGGAATCTGAGGCAGGGAATCTGAGGCATGGAATCTGAGGCGGGTTATCAGAGGGGGGAAATGAGATGTGGGAAACAAGATGCAGAGAAAGAGGCATGGAAATAGAGGAAGGGAAAGAGAGGCAGGGTATCAGAGGCGGCGAATCTGAGTCGGGAAATCAGAAGCAGAGCAACAGAGGCGGTGAAACATGGGTGCGGAATCGGACGCGGGGAATCAGAGGTGTGGAATCAGAGGCAGGGAATCAGAGGCATGGAATGAGAGGCAGAGAATCAGAGGCAGGGAATCAGAGGCAGGTTATCAGAGGCAGGGAATCAGCGGTGGGGAATCAGAGGCGGGGAATCGGAGGCGGGGAATCAGACGCGGGGAATCAGAGGCGGGGAATCAGAGGCGGGGAATCAGATGCGGGGAATCAGAGGCGTGGAATCAGAGGCGGGGAATCAGACGCGGGGAATCAGAGGCGGGGAATCAGAGGCAGGAAATCAGAGACGGGCAATCAGAGGCGGGGAATCAGAGGCGTGGAATCAGAGGGGGGGAAAGAGATGTGGGAAACAGGTGGGTAAACAGAGCGGGTAAACATAGGCGGGGAATCAGAGGCAGGGAATCAGAGGCGGGGAATCAGAGGCAGGGAATCAGATGAAGGGAATCTGATGCAGGGAATCTGAGGCAGGGAATCTGAGGCAGGGAATCTGAGGCAGGGAATCTGAGGCAGGGAATCTGAGGCAGTGAATCTGAGGCGAGTTATCAGAGGGGGGAAATAAGGTGTTGGAAACGAGGTGCAGAGAAAGAGGCACGGAATTAGAGGCAGGGAAAGAGAGGCAGGGTATCAGAGGCGGGGAATCAGAGGCGGGGAATCAGAGGCGGGGAATCAGAGACACAGAAAGAGAGGCGTGGAATCAGAGGTGCGGAATAAGAGCCGGCGAATCTGAGCCGGGAAATCAGAAGCAGAGCAACAGAGGCGGTGAAACATGGGTGCGGAATCGGAGGCGGGGAATCAGAGGTGGGGAATTAGAGGCAGGGAATCAGAGGCAGGGAATCAGAGGCAGTGAATCAGAGGCAGGGAATCAGAGGCATGTTATCAGAGGCAGGGAATCAGAGGCAGGGATTCTGAGGCGGGGAATCTGAGGTGGGAAATCAGAAGCGGGGAAACAGGCAGGTAAACAGAAGCGTGTAAACATAGGTGCATAAATAGAGGCGGCGAAAGAGATGGGCGAAACATAGTGGTTGGAACTTGTGTGTTGAAAATGAGGTGCACAGAACAGATCAAACAGAGTTGTAGAAATTGAGCGAGGGAAAGAGAGGCGCGGAAAGAGTGGAGGGGAAAGAGCGCAGGCTAAATAGAGGCGTAGAGACAGAGGTGGGGAATCAGAGGCAGGGAATCAGAGGCGGGGAATCAGAGATGGGGAATCAATGGCAGGGTATCAGAGAGGGGGAATCAGAGGCGGGGAATCAGAGGCGGGGAATCAGAGGCGGGGAATCAGAGGCGGGGAATCAGAGGCGGGGAATCGGAAGCAGAGAATCAGAGGCGGGGATTCAGAGGTGGGGAATCAGAGGCGCGGTATTAGAGGCGGGGAATCAGAGGCGGGGAATCAGAGGTGGGCAATCAGAGACGGGGAATCAGAAGCGTGGAATCAGAGGTGGGGAAAGAAATGTGGGGAAACGTAGGCCAGGAAAGTTGCGCGGAAAGGGAGGCGGTGAATCAGAGGCGGGGAATCAGAGGCAGGGAATCAGAGGCGGGGAAACAGGTGGGTAAACAGAAGCGGGTAAACATAGGTGCATAAATAGAGGCGGCGAAAGAGATGGGCGAAACATAGTGGTTGGAACTTGTGTGTTGAAAATGAGGTACACAGAACAGATCAAACAGAGTTATTGAAATGGAGCGAGGGAAAGAGAGGCGCGGAAAGAGTGGAGGGGAAAGAGCGCAGGCGAAAGAGAGGCGTAGAGACAGAGGTGGGGAATCAGAGGCGGGGAATCAGAGGCGGGGAATCAGAGGTGGGGTATCAGTGGCAAAGTATCAGAGGGGGGGAATCAGAGGCGTGGAATCAGAGGCGGGGAATCAGATGCGGGGAATCAGAGGTGGGGAATCAGAAGCTGGGAATCAGAGGCGGGGAATCAGAGGCGGGGAATCAGAGGCGGGGTATCAGAGGCGGGGAATCAGAGGCGGGGAATCAGAGGCGGGCAATCAGAGGTGGGGAATCAGAAGCGTGGAATCAGAGGTGGGGAAAGAAATGTGGGGAAACGTAGGCCAGGAAAGTTGCGCGGAAAGGGAGGAGGTGAATCAGAGGCGGGGAATCAGAGGCGGGGAATCAGAGGCGGGGAATCAGAGGCGTGGAATCATAGGTGGGGAAAGAGATGTGGGGAAACTGGCGGGTAAACAGAGGCGGGTAAAAATAGGTGGGGAATCAGAAGCAGGGAATCAGAGGCGGGGAATCAGAGGCAGGGAATCAGATAAAGGGAAATTGATGCTGGGTATCTGAGGCAGGGAATCTGAGGCAGGGCATCGGAGGCAGGGAATCTGAGGCGGGTTATCAGAGGGGGGAAATGAGATGTGGGAAACGAGATGCAGAGAAAGAGGCATGTAAATAGAGGCAGGGAAAGAGAGGCAGGGTATCAGAGGCGGGGAAACATGGGTGCGGAATCGGAAGTGGGGAATCAGAGGTGGGGAATCAGAGGCTGGGAATCAGAGGCAGGGAATCAGAGGCAGAGAATCAGAGGCAGGGAATCAGAGGCAGGTTATCAGAGGCAGGGAATCAGAGGCAGGGAATCTGAGGCGGGGAATCTGAGGTGGGGAATCAGAGGCCGGGAAACAGGCGGGTAAACAGAAGCGGGTAAACATAGGTGCATAAATAGAGGCGGCGAAAGAGATGTGCGAAACATATTGGTTGGAACTTGTGTGTTGAAAATGAGGTACACAGAAAAGATCAAACAGAGTTGTTGAAATTGAGCGAGGGAAAGAGAGGCGCGGAAAGAGTGGAGGGGAAAGAGCGCAGGCGAAAGAGAGGCGTAGAGACAGAGGTGGGGAATCAGAGGCGGGGTATCAGAGGCGGGGAATCAGAGGTGGGGAATCAGTGGCAGGGTATCAGAGGGGGGGAATCAGAGGCGGGAAATCAGAGGCGGGGAATCAGAGGCGGGGAATCAGAGGCGGGGAATCAGAGGCAGGGAACCAGAGGCGGGAAATCAGAGGCGGGGTATCAGCGGCGGGGAATCAGAGGCGGGGAATCAGAGGCGGGCAATCAGAGGCGGTGAATCAGAAGCGTGGAATCAGAGGTGCGGAAAGAAATGTGGGGAAACGTAAGCCAGGAAAGTTGCGCGGAAAGGGAGGCGGTGAATCAGAGGCAGTGAATCAGAGGCGGGGAATCAGAGGCGGGGAATCAGAGGCATGGAATCATAGGTGGGGAAAGAGATGTGGGGAAACAGGCGGGTAAACAGAGGCGGGTAAAAATAGGCGGGCAATCAGAGGCGGGGAATCAGAAGCATGGAATCAGAGGTGGGGAAATAAATGTGGTGGAACGTAGGCCAGGAAAGTTGTGCGGAAAGGGAGGCGGTGAATCAGAGGCGGGGAATCAGAGGCGGGGAATCAGAGGCGGGGAATCAGAGGTGGGGAATCAGAGGCGAGGAATCAGAGGCGTGGAATCATAGGTGGGGAAAGAGATGTGGAGAACAGGCGGGTAAACAGAGGCGGGTAAAAATAGGCGGTGAATCAGAGGCGGGGAACCAGAGGCAGGGAATCAGATGAAGGGAAATTGATGCAGGGTATCTGAGGCAGGGAATCTGAGGCAGGGAATCGGAGGCAGGGAATCTGAGGCGGGTTATCAGAGGGGGGAAATGAGATGTGGGAAACGAGATGCAGAGAAAGAGGCATGGAAATAGAGGCAGGGAAAGAGAGGCAGGGTATCAGAGGCGGGGAATCAGAGGCGGGGAATCTGAGGCGGGGAATCAGAGACATGGAAAGAGAGGCGTGAAATCAGATGTGCGGAATCAGAGCCGGTGAATCTGAGCCGGGAAAACAGAAGCAGAGCAACAGAGGCGGTGAAACATGGGTGCGGAATCGGAGGCGGGGAATCATAGGTGGGGAATCAGAGGAAGGGAATCAGAGGCAGGGAATCAGAGGCAGGGAATATGAGGCAGGGAATCAGAGGCAGGTTATCAGAGGCAGGGAATCAGAGGCAGGGAATCTGAGGCAGGGAATCTGAGGCGAGTTATCAGAGGTGGGAAATGAGGTGTTGGAAACGAGGTGCAGAGAAAGAGGCACGGAAATAGAGGCAGGGAAAGAGAGGCAGGGTATCAGAGGCAGGGAATCTGAGGCAGGGAATCAGAGGCAGGTTATCAGAGGCAGGGAATCAGAGGCAGGTTATCAGAGGCAGGGAATCAGAGGCAGGGAATCTGAGGCGGGGAATCTGAGGTGGGGAATCAGAAGTGGGGAAACAGGCGGGTAAACAGAAGCGGGTAAACATAGGTGCATAAATAGAGGCGGCGAAATTGATGGGCGAAACATAGTGGTTGGAACTTGTGTGTTGAAAATGAGGTACACAGAACAGATCAAACAGAGTTGTTGAAATTGAGCGAGGGAAAGAGAGGCGCGGAAAGAGTGGAGGGGAAAGAGCGCAGGCGAAATAGAGGCATAGAGACAGAGGTGGGGAATCAGAGGCGGGGAATCAGAGGCGGGGAATCAGAGGTGGGGAATCAATGGCAGGGTATCAGAGGGGGGGAATCAGAGGCAGGGAATCAGAGGCGGGGAATCAGAGGCGGGGAATCAGAGGCAGGGAATCAGAGGCGGGGAATCAGAAGCAGAGAATCAGAGGCGTGGAATCAGAGGAGGGGAATCAGAGTCGTGGTATCAGAGGCGGGGAATCAGAGGCGGGGAATCAGAGGCGGGAAATCTGAGGCAGGGAATCAAATGAAGGGAATCTGATGCAGGGAATCTGAGGAAGGGAATCTGAGGCGGGTTATCAGAGGCGGGGAATCAGAGGCGGGGAATCAGAGGCGGGGAATCAGAGGCAGGGAATCAGAGGCAGGGAATCAGAAGCAGAGAATCAGAGGCGGGGAAACAGAGGAGGGGAATCAGAGTCGGGGTATCAGAGGCGGGGAATCAGAGGCGGGGAATCAGAGGCGGGGAATCTGAGGCAGGGAATCAGAGGTAGGTTATCAGAGGCAGGGAATCAGAGGCGGGGAATCAGAGGCGGGGAAAGAGGCAGGGAATCAAATGAAGGGAATCTGATGCAGGGAATCTGAGAAAGGGAATCTGAGGCGGGTTATCAGAGGGGGGAAATGAGGTGTTGGAAACGAGGTGCAGAGAAAGAGGCACGGAATTAGAGGCAGGGAAAGAGAGGCAGGGTATCAGAGGCGGGGAATCAGAGGCGGGGAATCAGAGGCAAGGAATCAGAGACACAGAAAGAGAGGCGTGGAATCAGAGGCACGGAATCAGAGCCGGCGAATCTGAGCCGGGAAATCAGAGGCAGAGCAACAGAGGCGGTGAAACGTGGGTGCGGAATCAAAGGCGGGGAATCAGAGGTGGGGAATCAGTGGCAGGGAATCAGAGGCAGGGAATCAGAGGCAGAGAATCAGAGGCAGGGAATCAGAGGGAGGTTATCAGGGGCAGGGAATCAGAGGCAGGGAATCAGAGGCGGGGAATCAGAGGCGTGGAATCATAGGTGGGGAAAGAGATGTGGGGAAACAGGCGGGTAAACAGCGGCGGGTAAAAATAGGCGGGGAATCAGAGGCAGGGAATCAGATGAAGGGAAATTGATGCAGGGTATCTGAGGCAGGGAATCTGAGGCAGGGAATCGGATGCAGGGAATCTGAGGCGTGTTATCAGAGGGGGGAAATGAGATGTGGGAAACGAGATGCAGAGAAAGAGGCATGGAAATAGAGGCAGGGAAAGAGAGGCAGGGTATCAGAGGCGGGGAATCAGAGGCAGGGAATCTGAGGCAGGGAATCAGAGGCAGGTTATCAGAGGCAGGGAATCAGAGGCAGGGAATCAGAGGCGGGGAATCAGAGGCAGGGAATTAGATGAAGGGAATCTGATGCAGGGAATCTGAGGCAGGGAATCTGAGGCGGGTTATCAGGGGGGGGAAATGAGATGTGGGAAAAGAGATGCAGAGAAAGAGGCACGGAAAGAGAGGCAGGGTATCAGAGGTGGGGAATCAGAGGCGGGGAATCAGAGGCAAGGAATCAGAGGCAGAGAATCAGAGGCAGGTTATCAGAGACAGGTTATCAGAGGCAGGGAATCAGAGGCGGGGAATCAGAGGTGGGGAATCAGAGGCAGAGCAACAGAGGCGGTGAAACGTGGGTGCAGAATCGGAGGCGGGGAATCAGAGGTGGGGAATCAGAGGCGGGGAATCAGAGGCGGGGAATCAGAGGCGGGGAATCAGAGGTGGGGAATCAGAGGTGGGGAATCAGAGATGGGGAAACAGAGTTGTGGAATCAGAGGCCGGGAATCAGAGGCCGGGAATCAGAGTTGGGGAATTTGATGCGGGGAATCTGAGGCGGGGAATCAGATGCAGGGAATCAAAGTTGGGGAATCAGAGGCGAGGAATCAGAGTTGGGGAATAAGAGGCGGGGAATCAGAGATGGGGAATCAGAGGTGGGGAATCAGAGATGGGGAAACAGTGTTGTGGAATCAGAGGCTGGGAATCAGAGGCCGGGAATCAGAGTTGGGGAATTTGATGCGGGGAACCTGAGGCGGGGAATCAGATGCAGGGAATCAAAGTTGGGGAATCAGAGGCGAGGAATCAGAGGTGGGGAATCAGAGGTGAAGAATCAGAGATGGGGAAACAGAGGTGGGGAATCAGAGGAGGGGAATAAGAGGCAAGGAATCAGAGGCGGGATATCAGAGGCTGGAAATCAGTAGCGGGGAATCAGAGGCGGGGAATCAGAGGCGGTGAATCAGAGTTGGGGAATCAGAGGTGGGGAATCAGAGATGGGGAATCAGAGGCGGGGAATCAGATATGGGGAATCAGAGATGGGGAATGAGAGGTGGGGGATGAGAGGCGGGGAATCAGAATAGGGGAATCAGAGATGGGGAATCAGAGATGGGGAATCAGAGGCAGTGAATCAGGGATGGGGAATCAGAGGCGGGGAATCAGAGGCAGGGAATCAGAGGCGGGGAATCAGAGGCGGGGAATCAGAGGCGGGGAATCAGATTTGGGGAATCAGAAGCAGGGAATCTGAGGCAGGGAATCTGAGGCAGGGAATCTGAGGCGGGTTATCAGAGGGGGAAAATGAGATGTGGGAAATGAGATGCAGAGAAAGAGGCACGGAAATAGAGGCAGGGAAAGAGAGGCAGGGTATCAGAGGCGGGTAATCAGAGGCGGGGAATCAGAGGCGGAGAATCTGAGACACAGAAATAGAGGCGTGGAATCAGAGGTGCGGAATCAGAGCCGGCGAATCTGAGCCGGGAAATCAGAAGCAGAGCAACAGAGGCGGAGAAACATGGGTGCGGAATCGGAGGTGGGGAATCAGAGGTGGGGAATCAGAGGCAGGGAATCAGAGGCAGGGAATCAGAGGCAGAGAATCAGAGGCAGGTAATAAGAGGCAGGTTATCAGAGGCAGGAAATCAGAGGCAGGGAATCTGAGGCGGGGAATCTGAGGTGGGGAATCAGAGGCGGGGAAACAGGGGGGTAAACAGACGCGGGTAAACATAGGTGCATAAATAGAGGCGGCGAAAGAGATGGGCGAAACATATTGGTTGGAACTTGTGTGTTGAAAATGAGGTACACAAAACAGATCAAACAGAGTTGTTGAAATTGAGGGAGGGAAAGAGAGGCGCGGAAAGAGTGGAGGGGAAAGAGCGCAGGCGAAAGAGAGGCGTAGAGACAGAGGTGGGCAAATCAGAGGCGGGGAATCAGAGGCGGGGAATCAGAAGCGGGGAATCAGTGGCAGGGTATCAGAGGGGGAGAATCAGAGGCGGGGAACCAGAGGCGGGGAATCAGAGGCGGGGAATCAGAGGCTGGGAATCAGAGGCGGGGAATCAGTGGCAGGGTATCAGAGGGGGAGAATCAGAGGCGGGGAATCAGAGACTTGGAATCAGAGGTGGGGAAAGAGATGTGGGGAAACAGGCGGTTAAACAGAGGCGGGTAAACATAGGCGGGAAATCAGAGGCAGGGAATCAGAGGCGGGGATCAGAGGCAGGGAATCAGATGAAGGGAATCTTATGCAGGGAATCTGAGGCAGGGAATCTGAGGCGGGTTATCAGAGGGGGGAAATGAGATGTGGGAAACGAGACGCAGAGAAAGAGGCACGGAAGTAGAGGCAGGGAAAGAGAGGCAGGGTATCAGAGGTGGGGAATCAGAGGCTGGGAATCAGAGGCGGGGAATCAGTGGCAGGGTATCAGAGGGGAAGAATCAGAGGCGGGGAATCAGAGGCGGGGAATCAGAGGCAGGGAATCAAAGGTGGGGAATCAGAGGCGGGCAATCAGAGGCGGGGAATCAGAGGCGGGGAATCAGAGGCGGGGAATCAGAGGCGGGCAATCAGAGGCGGGGAATCAGAGGCGTGGAATCAGAGGTGGGGAAAGAGATGTGGGGAAACGTAGGCCGGGAAAGTTGCGCGGAAAGGGAGGCGGTGAATCGGAGGCGGGTAAACAGAGGCGGGTAAACATAGGCGGGGAATCAGAGGCAGGGAATCAGAGGCGGGGAATCAGAGGCAGGGAATCAGATGAAGGGAATCTGATGCAGGGAATCTGAGGCAGGGAATCTGAGGCAGGGAATCGGAGGCAGGGAATCTGAGGCGGGTTATCAGAGGGGGGAAATGAGATGTGGGAAACAAGACGCAGAGAAAGAGGCACGGAAGTAGAGGCAGGGAAAGAGAGGCAGGGTATCAGAGGTGGGGAATCAGAGGCATGTTATCGGAGGCAGGGAATCAGAGGCATGGAATCTGAGGCGGGGAATCTGAGGTGGGGAATCAGAGGCGGGGAAACAGGCGGGTAAACTGAAGCAGGTAAACATAGGTGCATAAATAGAGGCGGGGAGATAGATGTGCGAAACATAGTGGTTGGAACTTGTGTGTTGAAAATGAGGTACATAGAACAGATCAAACAGAGTTGTTGAAATTGAGGGAGGGAAAGAGAGGCGCGGAAAGAGTGTAGCGGAAAGAGCGCATGCGAAAGAGAGGCATAGAGACAGAGGCGGGGAATCAGAGGCGGGGAATCAGAGATGTGGAATCATAGGCGGGGAAAGAGATGTGGGTAAACGGAGGCCGGGAAAGTTGCGCAGAAAGGGAGGCGGGGAATCAGAGGGGGTGAATCAGAGGCGGGGAATCAGTGGCGGGGAATCAGAGGTGATGAATCAGAGATGGGGAATCAGAGGCGGGGAATCAGAAGTGGTGAATCAGAGATGGGGAATCAAAGGTGGGGAATCAGAGGTGGTGAATCAGTGGCAGGGAATTAGAGGCGGGGAATCAGAGGCAGGGAATCAGAGGCGGGGAATCAGAGGCTGGGAATCAGATGCGGGGAATCAGAGTTGGGCAATAAGAGATGGGGAATCAGAGGTGGGGAATCAGAGGTGATGAATCAGAGATGGGGAATCAGAGGCGGGGAATCAGAGGCGGGGAATCAGAGGCGCGGAATTAGAGGCAGGGGATCAGAGACAGGGAATCAGAGGCAGGGAATCAGAGGCCGGGAATCAGAGTTGGGGAATCAGAGGCGGGGAATCAGAGATGGGGAATCAGAGGTGGGGAATCAGAGATGGGGAAACAGAGTTGTGGAATCAGAGGCCGGGAATCAGAGGCCGGGAATCAGAGTTGGGGAATTTGATGCGGGGAATCTGAGGCGGGGAATCAGATGCAGGGAATCAAAGTTGGGGAATCAGAGGCGAGGAATCAGAGTTGGGGAATCAGAGGTGAAGAATCAGAGATGGGGAAACAGAGGTGGGGAATCAGAGGAGGGGAATAAGAGGCAAGGAATCAGAGGCGGGATATCAGAGGCTGGAAATCAGTAGCGGGGAATCAGAGGCGGGGAATCAGAGGCGGGGAATCAGAGTTGGGGAATCAGAGGTGGGGAATCAGAGATGGGGAATCAGAGGCGGGGAATCAGATATGGGGAATCAGAGATGGGGAATGAGAGGTGGGGGATGAGAGGCGGGGAATCAGAATAGGGGAATCAGAGATGGGGAATCAGAGATGGGGAATCAGAGGCAGTGAATCAGGGATGGGGAATCAGAGGCGGGGAATCAGAGGCGGGGAATCAGAGGCGGGGAATCAGAGGCGGGGAATCAGGGGCGGGGAATCAGATGCCGGGAATCAGAAGCAGGGAATCTGAGGCAGGGAATCTGAGGCAGGGAATCTGAGGTGGGTTATCAGAGGGGGAAAATGAGATGTGGGAAACGAGATGCAGAGAAAGAGGCACGGAAATAGAGGCAGAGAAAGAGAGGCAGGGTATCAGAGGCGGGGAATCAGAGGCGGGGAATCAGAGGCGGGGAATCTGATACACAGAAATAGAAGCGTGGAATCAGAGGTGCGGAATCAGAGCCGGCGAATCTGAGCCGGGAAATCAGAAGCAGAGCAACAGAGGCGGAGAAACATGGGTGCGGAATCGGAGGTGGGGAATCAGAGGTGGGGAATCAGAGGCAGGGAATCAGAGGCAGGGAATCAGAGGCAGAGAATCAGAGGGAGGTAATCAGAGGCAGGTTATCAGAGGCAGGAAATCAGAGGCAGGGAATCTGAGGCGGGGAATCTGAGGTGGGGAATCAGAGGCGGGGAAACAGGGGGGTAAACAGATGCGGGTAAACATAGGTGCATAAATAGAGGCGGCGAAAGAGATGGGGGAAAGATATTGGTTGGAACTTGTGTGTTGAAAATGAGGTACACAAAACAGATCAAACAGAGTTGTTGAAATTGAGGGAGGGAAAGAGAGGCGCGGAAAGAGTGGAGGGGAAAGAGCGCAGGCGAAAGAGAGGCGTAGAGACAGAGGTGGGGAATCAGAGGCGGGGAATCAGAGGCGGGGAATCAGAGGCGGGGAATCAGTGGCAGGGTATCAGAGGTGGAGAATCAGAGGCGGGGAACCAGAGGCGGGGAATCAGAGGCGGGGAATCAGAGGCTGGGAATCAGAGGCGGGGAATCAGTGGCAGGGTATCAGAGGGGGAGAATCAGAGGCGGGGAATCAGAGACTTGGAATCAGAGGTGGGGAAAGAGATGTGGGGAAACAGGCGGGTAAACAGAGGCGGGTAAACATAGGCGGGAAATCAGAGGCAGGGAATCAGAGGCGGGGATCAGAGGCAGGGAATCAGATGAAGGGAATCTGATGCAGGGAATCTGAGGCAGGGAATCTGAGGCGGGTTATCAGAGGGGGGAAATGAGATGTGGGAAACGAGACGCAGAGAAAGAGGCACGGAAGTAGAGGCAGGGAAAGAGATGCAGGGTATGAGAGGTGGGGAATCAGAGGCTGGGAATCAGAGGCGGGGAATCAGTGGCAGGGTATCAGAGGGGGAGAATCAGAGGCGGGGAATCAGAGGCGGGGAATCAGAGGCGGGGAATCAGAGGCAGGGAATCAGATGAAGGGAATCTGATGCAGGGAATCTGCGGCAGGGAATCTGAGGCAGGGAATCTGAGGCGGGTTATCAGGGGTGGGAAATGAGATGTGGGAAAAGAGATGCAGAGAAAGAGGCACGGAAATAGAAGCAGGGTATCAGAGGCGGGGAATCAGAGGCGGGGAATCAGACGCAAGGAATCAGAGGCAGAGAATCAGAGGCAGGTTATCAGAGACAGGTTATCAGAGGCAGGGAATCAGAGGCGGGGAATCAGAGGTGGGGAATCAGAGGCAGAGCAACAGAGGCGGTGAAACGTGGGTGCAGAATCGGAGGCAGGGAATCAGAGGTGGGGAATCCGAGGCAGGGAATCAGAGGCAGGGAATCAGAGGCAGAGAATCAGAGGCAGGTTATCGGAGACAGGTTATCAGAGGCAGGGAATCAGAGGCGGGGAATCAGAGGTGGGGAATCAGAGGCGGGGAATCAGAGGCGGGGAATCAGAGGCGGGGAATCAGAGGTGTGGAATCAGAGGTGGGGAATCAGGGGCGTGGAATCAGAGACATGGAAAGAGAGGCGTGGAATCAGAAGTGCAGAATCAAAGCCGATGAATCTGAGCCGGGAAATCAGAAGCAGAGCAACAGAGGTGGTGAAACATGGGTGCGGAATCGGAGGCGGGGAATCAGAGGTGGGGAATCAGAGGCAGGGAATCAGAGGCAGGGAATCTGAGGCAGGGAATCAGAGGCAGGTTATCAGAGGCAGGGAATCAGAGGCAGGGAATCAGAGGCGGGGATCAGAGGCAGGGAATCAGATGAAGGGAATCTGATGCAGTGAATCTGAGGCAGGGAATCTGAGGCGGGTTATCAGAGGGGGGAAATGAGATGTGGGAAACGAGACGCAGAGAAAGAGGCACGGAAATAGAGGCAGGGAAAGAGAGGCAGGGTATCAGAGGGGGAGAATCTGAGGCGGGGAATCAGAGGCGGGGAATCAGAGGCGGGGAATCAAAGGTGGGGAATAAGAGGCGGGCAATCAGAGGTAGGGAATCAGAGGCGGGGAATCAGAGGTGGGGAAAGAGATGTGGGGAAACGTAGGCCGGGAAAGTTGCGCGGAAAGGGAGGCGGTGAATCAGAGGTGGAGAATCAGACGCGGGGAATCAGAGGCGTGGAATCAGAGGAGGGGAAAGTGATGTGGGGAAACAGGCGGGTAAACAGAGGCGGGTAAACATAGGCGGGGAATCAGAGGCAGGGAATCAGAGGCGGGGAATCAGAGGCAGGGAATCAGATGAAGGGAATCTGATGCAGGGAATCTGAGGCAGGGAATCTGAGGCAGGGAATCTGAGGCGGGTTATCAGGGGGGGGAAATGAGATGTGGGAAAAGAGATGCAGAGAAAGAGGCACGGAAATAGAGGCGGGGTATCAGAGGCAGGGAATCAGAGGCGGGGAATCAGAGGCAAGGAATCAGAGGCAGAGAATCAGAGGCAGGTTATCAGAGACAGGTTATCAGAGGCAGGGAATCAGAGGCGGGGAATCAGAGGTGGGGAATCAGAGGCAGAGCAACAGAGGCGGTGAAACGTGGGTGCAGAATCGGAGGCGGGGAATCAGAGGTGAGGAATCAGAGGCGGGGAATCAGAGGCGAGGAATCAGAGGTGGGGAATCAGAGGTGGGGAATCAGAGGCGGGGAATCAGAGGCGGGGAATCAGAGGCGGGGAATCAGAGGTGGGGAATCAGAGGCGGGAAATCAGAGGCGGGGAAACAGAGGTGGGGAATCAGAGGTGGGGAATCAGAGATGGGGAAACAGAGTTGTGGAATCAGAGGCCGCGAATCAGAGGCCGGGAATCAGAGTTGGGGAATTTGATGCGGGGAATCTGAGGCGGGGAATCAGATGCAGGGAATCAAAGTTGGGGAATCAGAGGCGAGGAATCAGAGTTGGGGAATCAGAGGCGGGGAATCAGAGATGGGGAATCCGAGGTGGGGAATCAGAGATGGGGAAAGAGAGTTGTGGAATCAGAGGCCGGGAATCAGAGGCCGGGAATCAGAGTTGGGGAATTTGATGCGGGGAATCTGAGGCGGGGAATCAGATGCAGGGAATCAAAGTTGGGGAATCAGAGGCGAGGAATCAGAGGTGGGGAATCAGAGGTGTGGAATCAGAGGAGGGGAATAAGAGGCAAGGAATCAGAGGCGGGATATCAGAGGCTGGAAATCAGTAGCGGGGAATCAGAGGCGGGGAATCAGAGGCGGGGAATCAGAGTTGGGGAATCAGAGGTGGGGAATCAGAGATGGGGAATCAGAGGCGGGGAATCAGAATAGGGGAATCAGAGATGGGGAATCAGAGATGGGGAATCAGATGCAGTGAATCAGGGATGGGGAATCAGAGGCGGGGAATCAGAGGCGGAGAATCAGAGGCAAGGAATCAGAGGCAGAGAATCAGAGGCAGGTTATCAGAGACAGGTTATCAGAGGCAGGGAATCAGAGGCGGGGAATCAGAGGTGGGGAATCAGAGGCAGAGCAACAGAGGCGGTGAAACGTGGGTGCAGAATCGGAGGCGGGGAATTAGAGGTGGGGAATCAGAGGCAGGGAATCAGAGGCAGGGAATCAGAGGCAGAGAATCAGAGGCAGGTTATCGGAGACAGGTTATCAGAGGTAGGGAATCAGAGGCGGGGAATCAGAGGTGGGGAATCAGAGGCGGGGAATCAGAGGCGGGGAATCAGACGCCGGGAATCAGAGGCCGGGAATCAGAGTTGGGGAATTTGATGCGGGGAATCTGAGGCGGGGAATCAGATGCAGGGAATCAAAGTTGGGGAATCAGAGGCGAGGAATCAGGGTTGGGGAATCAGAGGCGGGGAATCAGAGATGGGGAAACAGAGTTGTGGAATCAGAGGCCGGGAATCAGAGGCCGGGAATCAGAGTTGGGGAATTTGATGCGGGGAATCTGAGGCGGGGAATCAGATGCAGGGAATCAAAGTTGGGGAATCAGAGGCGAGGAATCAGAGGTGGGGAATCAGAGGTGAAGATTCAGAGATGGGGAAACAGAGGTGGGGAATCAGAGGAGGGGAATAAGAGGCAAGGAATCAGAGGCGGGATATCCGAGGCTGGAAATCAGTAGCGGGGAATCAGAGGCGGGGAATCAGAGGCGGGGAATCAGAGTTGGGGAATCAGAGGTGGGGAATCAGAGATGGGGAATCAGAGGCGGGGAAACAGATATGGGGAATCAGAGATGGGGAATGAGAGGTGGGGGATGAGAGGCGGGGAATCAGAATAGGGGAATCAGAGATGGGGAATCAGAGATGGGGAATCAGAGGCAGTGAATCAGGGATGGGGAATCAGAGGCGGGGAATCAGAGGCGGGGAATCAGAGGCGGGGAATCAGAGGCGGGGAATCAGAGGCGGGGAATCAGAGGCGGGCAATCAGAGGCGGGGAATCAGAGGCGTGGAATCAGAGGTGGGGAAAGAGATGTGGGGAAACGTAGGCCGGGAAAGTTGCGCGGAAAGGGAGGCGGTGAATCAGAGGTGGAGAATCAGAGGCGGGGAATCAGAGGCGTGGAATCAGAGGAGGGGAAAGAGATGTGGGGAAACAGGCAGGTAAACAGAGGCGGGTAAACATAGGCGGGGAATCAGAGGCAGGGAATCAGAGGCGGGGAATCAGAGGCAGGGAATCAGATGAAGGGAATCTGATGCAGGGAATCTGAGGCAGGGAATCTGAGGCAGGGAATCGGAGGCAGGGAATCTGAGGCGGGTTATCAGAGGGGGGAAATGAGATGTGGGAAACGAGACGCAGAGAAAGAGGCACGGAAGTAGAGGCAGGGAAAGAGAGGCAGGGTATCAGAGGTGGGGAATCAGAGGCGGGGAATCAGAGGCTGGGAATCAGAGACACGGAAAGGGAGGCGTGGAATCAGAGGTGCTGAATCAGAGCCGGCGAATCTGAGCCGGGAAATCAGAAGCAGAGCAACAGAGGCGGTGAAACATGGGTGCGGAATCGGAGGCGGGGAATCAGAGGTGGGGAATCAGAGGCAGGGAATCAGAGGCAGGGAATCAGAGGCAGTGAATCAGAGGCAGGGAATCAGAGGCATGTTATCAGAGGCAGGGAATCAGAGGCATGGAATCTGAGGCGGGGAATCTGAGGTGGGGAATCAGAGGTGGGGAAACAGGCGGGTAAACTGAAGCAGGTAAACATAGGTGCATAAATAGAGGCGGGGAGAGAGATGTGCGAAACATAGTGGTTGGAACTTGTGTGTTGAAAATGAGGTACATAGAACAGATCAAACAGAGTTGTTGAAATTGAGGGAGGGAAAGAGAGGCGCGGAAAGAGTGTAGGGGAAAGAGCGCATGCGAAAGAGAGGCATAGAGACAGAGGCGGGGAATCAGAGGCGGGGAATCAGAGATGTGGAATCATAGGCGGGGAAAGAGATGTGGGTAAACGGAGGCCGGGAAAGTTGCGCAGAAAGGGAGGCGGGGAATCAGAGGGGGGGAATCAGAGGCGGGGAATCAGTGGCGGGGAATCAGAGGTGATGAATCAGAGATGGGGAATCAGAGGCGGGGAATCAGTGGCAGGGTATCAGAGGGGGAGAATCAGAGGCGGGGAATCAGAGGCGGGGAATCAGAGGCGGGGAATCAGAGGCAGGGAATCAGATGAAGGGAATCTGATGCAGGGAATCTGAGGCAGGGAATCTGAGGCAGGGAATCTGAGGCGGGTTATCAGGGGTGGGAAATGAGATGTGGGAAAAGAGATGCAGAGAAAGAGGCACGGAAATAGAGGCAGGGTATCAGAGGCGGGGAATCAGAGGCGGGGAATCAGAGGCAAGGAATCAGAGGCAGAGAATCAGAGGCAGGTTATCAGAGACAGGTTATCAGAGGCAGGGAATCAGAGGCGGGGAATCAGAGGTGGGGAATCAGAGGCAGAGCAACAGAGGCGGTGAAACGTGGGTGCAGAATCGGAGGCAGGGAATCAGAGGTGGGGAATCAGAGGCAGGGAATCAGAGGCAGGGAATCAGAGGCAGAGAATCAGAGGCAGGTTATCGGAGACAGGTTATCAGAGGCAGGGAATCAGAGGCGGGGAATCAGAGGTGGGGAATCAGAGGCGGGGAATCAGAGGCGGGGAATCAGAGGTGGGGAATCAGAGGTGGGGAATCAGAGGTGGGGAATCAGGGGCGTGGAATCAGAGACATGGAAAGAGAGGCGTGGAATCAGAAGTGCAGAATCAAAGCCGATGAATCTGAGCCGGGAAATCAGAAGCAGAGCAACAGAGGCGGTGAAACATGGGTGCGGAATCGGAGGCGGGGAATCAGAGGTGGGGAATCAGAGGCAGGGAATCAGAGGCAGGGAATCTGAGGCAGGGAATCAGAGGCAGGTTATCAGAGGCAGGGAATCAGAGGCAGGGAATCAGAGGCGGGGATCAGAGGCAGGGAATCAGATGAAGGGAATCTGATGCAGGGAATCTGAGGCAGGGAATCTGAGGCAGGGAATCTGAGGCGGGTTATCAGGGGTGGGAAATGAGATGTGGGAAAAGAGATGCAGAGAAAGAGGCACGGAAATAGAGGCAGGGTATCAGAGGCGGGGAATCAGAGGCGGGGAATCAGAGGCAAGGAATCAGAGGCAGAGAATCAGAGGCAGGTTATCAGAGACAGGTTATCAGAGGCAGGGAATCAGAGGCGGGGAATCAGAGGTGGGGAATCAGAGGCAGAGCAACAGAGGCGGTGAATCGTGGGTGCAGAATCGGAGGCAGGGAATCAGAGGTGGGGAATCAGAGGCAGGGAATCAGAGGCAGGGAATCAGAGGCAGAGAATCAGAGGCAGGTTATCGGAGACAGGTTATCAGAGGCAGGGAATCAGAGGCGGGGAATCAGAGGTGGGGAATCAGAGGCGGGGAATCAGAGGCGGGGAATCAGAGGCGGGGAATCAGAGGTGGGGAATCAGAGGTGGGGAATCAGGGGCGTGGAATCAGAGACATGGAAAGAGAGGCGTGGAATCAGAAGTGCAGAATCAAAGCCGATGAATCTGAGCCGGGAAATCAGAAGCAGAGCAACAGAGGCGGTGAAACATGGGTGCGGAATCGGAGGCGGGGAATCAGAGGTGGGGAATCAGAGGCAGGGAATCAGAGGCAGGGAATCTGAGGCAGGGAATCAGAGGCAGGTTATCAGAGGCAGGGAATCAGAGGCAGGGAATCAGAGGCGGGGATCAGAGGCAGGGAATCAGATGAAGGGAATCTGATGCAGTGAATCTGAGGCAGGGAATCTGAGGCGGGTTATCAGAGGGGGGAAATGAGATGTGGGAAACGAGACGCAGAGAAAGAGGCACGGAAGTAGAGGCAGGGAAAGAGAGGCAGGGTATCAGAGGGGGAGAATCAGAGGCGGGGAATCAGAGGCGGGGATTCAGAGGCGGGGAATCAAAGGCGGGGAATCAGAGGCGGGGAATCAGAGGTGGGGAAAGAGATGTGGGGAAACGTAGGCCGGGAAAGTTGCGCGGAAAGGGAGGCGGTGAATCAGAGGTGGAGAATCAGAGGCGGGGAATCAGAGGCGTTGAATCAGAGGAGGGGAAAGAGATGTGGGGAAACAGGTGGGTAAACAGAGGCGGGTAAACATAGGCGGGGAATCAGAGGCAGGGAATCAGAGGCGGGGAATCAGAGGCAGGGAATCAGATGAAGGGAATCTGATGCAGGGAATCTGAGGCAGGGAATCTGAGGCAGGGAATCTGAGGCGGGTTATCAGGGGGGGGAAATGAGATGTGGGAAAAGAGATGCAGAGAAAGAGGCACGGAAATAGAGGCAGGGTATCAGAGGCAGGGAATCAGAGGCGGGGAATCAGAGGCAAGGAATCAGAGGCAGGGAATCAGAGGCGGGGAATCAGAGGCAGGGAATCAGATGAAGGGAATCTGATGCAGGGAATCTGAGGCAGGGAATCTGAGGCAGGGAATCTGAGGCGGGTTATCAGGGGGGGGAAATGAGATGTGGGAAAAGAGATGCAGAGAAAGAGGCACGGAAATAGAGACAGGTTATCAGAGGCAGGGAATCAGAGGCGGGGAATCAGAGGTGGGGAATCAGAGGCAGAGCAACAGAGGCGGTGAAACGTGGGTGCAGAATCGGAGGCGGGGAATCAGAGGTGAGGAATCAGAGGCGGGGAATCAGAGGCGGGGAATCAGAGGTGGGGAATCAGAGGTGGGGAATCAGAGGCGGGGAATCAGAGGCGGGGAATCAGAGGCGGGGAATCAGAGGTGGGGAATCAGAGGCGGGAAATCAGAGGCGGGGAAACAGAGGTGGGGAATCGGAGGTGGGGAATCAGAGATGGGGAAACAGAGTTGTGGAATCAGAGGCCGGGAATCAGAGGCCGGGAATCAGAGTTGGGGAATTTGATGCGGGGAATCTGAGGCGGGGAATCAGATGCAGGGAATCAAAGTTGGGAATCAGAGGCGAGGAATCAGAGTTGGGGAATCAGAGGCGGGGAATCAGAGATGGGGAATCAGAGGTGGGGAATCAGAGATGGGGAAACAGAGTTGTGGAATCAGAGGCCGGGAATCAGAGGCCGGGAATCAGAGTTGGGGAATTTGATGCGGGGAATCTGAGGCGGGGAATCAGATGCAGGGAATCAAAGTTGGGGAATCAGAGGCGAGGAATCAGAGGTGGGGAATCAGAGGTGTGGAATCAGAGGAGGGGAATAAGAGGCAAGGAATCAGAGGCGGGATATCAGAGGCTGGAAATCAGTAGCGGGGAATCAGAGGCGGGGAATCAGAGGCGGGGAATCAGAGTTGGGGAATCAGAGGTGGGGAATCAGAGATGGGGAATCAGAGGCGGGGAATCAGATATGGGGAATCAGAGATGGGGAATGAGAGGTGGGGGATGAGAGGCGGGGAATCAGAATAGGGGAATCAGAGATGGGGAATCAGAGATGGGGAATCAGATGCAGTGAATCAGGGATGGGGAATCCGAGGCGGGGAATCAGAGGCGGAGAATCAGAGGCAAGGAATCAGAGGCAGAGAATCAGAGGCAGGTTATCAGAGACAGGTTATCAGAGGCAGGGAATCAGAGGCGGGAGATCAGAGGTGGGGAATCAGAGGCAGAGCAACAGAGGCGGTGAAACGTGGGTGCAGAATCGGAGGCGGGGAATTAGAGGTGGGGAATCAGAGGCAGGGAATCAGAGGCAGGGAATCAGAGGCAGAGAATCAGAGGCAGGTTATCGGAGACAGGTTATCAGAGGCAGGGAATCAGAGGCGGGGAATCAGAGGTGGGGAATCAGAGGCGGGGAATCAGAGGCGGGGAATCAGACGCCGGGAATCAGAGGCCGGGAATCAGAGTTGGGGAATTTGATGCGGGGAATCTGAGGCGGGGAATCAGATGCAGGGAATCAAAGTTGGGGAATCAGAGGCGAGGAATCAGGGTTGGGGAATCAGAGGCGGGGAATCAGAGATGGGGAAACAGAGTTGTGGAATCAGAGGCCGGGAATCAGAGGCCGGGAATCAGAGTTGGGGAATTTGATGCGGGGAATCTGAGGCGGGGAATCAGATGCAGGGAATCAAAGTTGGGGAATCAGAGGCGAGGAATCAGAGGCGGGGAATCAGAGGCGGGGAATCAGAGTTGGGGAATCAGAGGTGGGGAATCAGAGATGGGGAATCAGAGGCGGGGAATCAGATATGGGGAATCAGAGATGGGGAATGAGAGGTGGGGGATGAGAGGCGGGGAATCAGAATAGGGGAATCAGAGATGGGGAATCAGAGATGGGGAATCAGAGGCAGTGAATCAGGGATGGGGAATCTGAGGCGGGGAATCAGAGGCGGGGAATCAGAGGCGGGGAATCAGAGGCGGGGAATCAGAGGCGGGGTATCAGAGGCGGGCAATCAGAGGCGGGGAATCAGAGGCGTGGAATCAGAGGTGGGGAAAGAGATGTGGGGAAACGTAGGCCGGGAAAGTTGCGCGGAAAGGGAGGCGGTGAATCAGAGGCGGAGAATCTGAGGCAGGGAATCAGAGGCGTGGAATCAGAGGAGGGGAAAGATATGTGGGGAAACAGGCAGGTAAACAGAGGCGGGTAAACATAGGCGGGGAATCAGAGGCAGGGAATCAGAGGCGGGGAATCAGAGGCAGGGAATCAGATGAAGGGAATCTGATGCAGGGAATCTGAGGCAGGGAATCTGAGGCAGGGAATCGGAGGCAGGGAATCTGAGGCGGGTTATCAGAGGGGGGAAATGAGATGTGGGAAACGAGTCGCAGAGAAAGAGGCACGGAAGTAGAGGCAGGGAAAGAGAGGCAGGGTATCAGAGGTGGGGAATCAGAGGCGGGGAATCAGAGGTGGGGAATCAGAGACACGGAAAGGGAGGCGTGGAATCAGAGGTGCGGAATCAGAGCCGGCGAATCTGAGCCGGGAAATCAGAAGCAGAGCAACAGAGGCGGTGAAACATGGGTGCGGAATCGGAGGCGGGGAATCAGAGGTGGGGAATCAGAGGCAGGGAATCAGAGGCAGGGAATCAGAGGCAGTGAATCAGAGGCAGGGAATCAGAGGCATGTTATCAGAGGCAGGGAATCAGAGGCATGGAATCTGAGGCGGGGAATCTGAGGTGGGGAATCAGAGGCGGGGAAACAGGCGGGTAAACTGAAGCAGGTAAACATAGGTGCATAAATAGAGGCGGGGAGAGAGATGTGCGAAACATAGTGGTTGGAACTTGTGTGTTGAAAATGAGGTACATAGAACAGATCAAACAGAGTTGTTGAAATTGAGGGAGGGAAAGAGAGGCGCGGAAAGAGTGTAGGGGAAAGAGCGCATGCGAAAGAGAGGCATAGAGACAGAGGCGGGGAATCAGAGGCGGGGAATCAGAGATGTGGAATCATAGGCGGGGAAAGAGATGTGGGTAAACGGAGGCCGGGAAAGTTGCGCAGAAAGGGAGGCGGGGAATCAGAGGGGGGGAATCAGAGGCGGGGAATCAGTGGCGGGGAATCAGAGGTGATGAATCAGAGATGGGGAATCAGAGGCGGGGAATCAGAAGTGGTGAATCAGAGATGGGGAATCAAAGGTGGGGAATCAGAGGTGGTGAATCAGTGGCAGGGAATTAGAGGCGGGGAATCAGAGGCAGGGAATCAGAGGCGGGGAATCAGAGGCTGGGAATCAGATGCGGGGAATCAGAGTTGGGCAATAAGAGATGGGGAATCAGAGGTGGGGAATCAGAGGTGATGAATCAGAGATGGGGAATCAGAGGCGGGGAATCAGAGGCGGGGAATCAGAGGCGCGGAATTAGAGGCAGGGGATCAGAGACAGGGAATCAGATGCGGGGAATCAGAGTTGGGCAATAAGAGATGGGGAATCAGAGGTGGGGAATCAGAGGTGATGAATCAGAGATGGGGAATCAGAGGCGGGGAATCAGAGGCGGGGAATCAGAGGCGCGGAATTAGAGGCAGGGGATCAGAGACAGGGAATCAGAGGCAAGGAATCAGAGGCCGGGAATCAGAGTTGGGGAATCAGAGGCGGGGAATCAGAGATGGGGAATCAGAGGTGGGGAATCAGAGATGGGGAAACAGAGTTGTGGAATCAGAGGCCGGGAATCAGAGGCCGGGAATCAGAGTTGGGGAATTTGATGCGGGGAATCTGAGGCGGGGAATCAGATGCAGGGAATCAAAGTTGGGGAATCAGAGGCGAGGAATCAGAGGTGGGGAATCAGAGGTGAAGAATCAGAGATGGGGAAACAGAGGTGGGGAATCAGAGGAGGGGAATAAGAGGCAAGGAATCAGAGGAGGGATATCAGAGGCTGGAAATCAGTAGCGGGGAATCAGAGGCGGGGAATCAGAGGCGGGGAATCAGAGTTGGGGAATCAGAGGTGGGGAATCAGAGATGGGGAATCAGAGGCGGGGAATCAGATATGGGGAATCAGAGATGGGGAATGAGAGGTGGGGGATGAGAGGCGGGGAATCAGAATAGGGGAATCAGAGATGGGGAATCAGAGATGGTGAATCAGAGGCAGTGAATCAGGGAAGGGGAATCAGAGGCGGGGAATCAGAGGCGGGGAATCAGAGGCGGGGAATCAGAGGCGGGGAATCAGAGGCGGGGAATCAGATGCCGGGAATCAGAAGCAGGGAATCTGAGGCAGGGAATCTGAGGCAGGGAATCTGAGGTGGGTTATCAGAGGGGGAAAATGAGATGTGGGAAACGAGATGCAGAGAAAGAGGCACGGAAATAGAGGCAGAGAAAGAGAGGCAGGGTATCAGAGGCGGGGAATCAGAGGCGGGGAATCAGAGGCGGGGAATCTGAGACACAGAAATAGAAGCGTGGAATCAGAGGTGCGGTATCAGAGCCGGCGAATCTGAGCCGGGAAATCAGAAGCAGAGCAACAGAGGCGGAGGAACATGGGTGCGGAATCGGAGGTGGGGAATCAGAGGTGGGGAATCAGAGGCAGGGAATGAGAGGCAGGGAATCAGAGGCAGAGAATCAGAGGGAGGTAATCAGAGGCAGGTTATCAGAGGCAGGAAATCAGAGGCAGGGAATCTGAGGTGGGGAATCAGAGGCGGGGAAACAGGGGGGTAAACAGATGCGGGTAAACATAGGTGCATAAATTGAGGCGGCGAAAGAGATGGGCGAAACATATTGGTTGGAACTTGTGTGTTGAAAATGAGGTACACAAAACAGATCAAACAGAGTTGTTGAAATTGAGGGAGGGAAAGAGAGGCGCGGAAAGAGTGGAGGGGAAAGAGCGCAGGCGAAAGAGAGGCGTAGAGACAGAGGTGGGGAATCAGAGGCGGGGAATCAGAGGCGGGGAATCAGAGGCGGGGAATCAGTGGCAGGGTATCAGAGGTGGAGAATCAGAGGCGGGGAACCAGAGGCGGGGAATCAGAGGCGGGGAATCAGAGGCTGGGAATCAGAGGCGGGGAATCAGTGGCAGGGTATCAGAGGGGGAGAATCAGAGGCGGGGAATCAGAGACTTGGAATCAGAGGTGGGGAAAGAGATGTGGGGAAACAGGCGGGTAAACAGAGGCGGGTAAACATAGGCGGGAAATCAGAGGCAGAGAATCAGAGGCGGGGATCAGAGGCAGGGAACCAGATGAAGGGAATCTGATGCAGGGAATCTGAGGCAGGGAATCTGAGGTGGGTTATCAGAGGGGGGAAATGAGATGTGGGAAACGAGACGCAGAGAAAGAGGCACGGAAGTAGAGGCAGGGAAAGAGATGCAGGGTATGAGAGGTGGGGAATCAGAGGCTGGGAATCAGAGGCGGGGAATCAGTGGCAGGGTATCAGAGGGGGAGAATCAGAGGCGGGGAATCAGAGGCGGGGAATCAGAGGCGGGGAATCAGAGGCAGGGAATCAGATGAAGGGAATCTGATGCAGGGAATCTGAGGCAGGGAATCTGAGGCAGGGAATCTGAGGCGGGTTATCAGGGGTGGGAAATGAGATGTGGGAAAAGAGATGCAGAGAAAGAGGCACGGAAATAGAGGCAGGGTATCAGAGGCGGGGAATCAGAGGCGGGGAATCAGAGGCAAGGAATCAGAGGCAGAGAATCAGAGGCAGGTTATCAGAGGCAGGTTATCAGAGGCAGGAAATCAGAGGCAGGGAATCTGAGGTGGGGAATCAGAGGCGGGGAAACAGGGGGGTAAACAGATGCGGGTAAACATAGGTGCATAAATTGAGGCGGCGAAAGAGATGGGCGAAACATATTGGTTGGAACTTGTGTGTTGAAAATGAGGTACACAAAACAGATCAAACAGAGTTGTTGAAATTGAGGGAGGGAAAGAGAGGCGCGGAAAGAGTGGAGGGGAAAGAGCGCAGGCGAAAGAGAGGCGTAGAGACAGAGGTGGGGAATCAGAGGCGGGGAATCAGAGGCGGGGAATCAGAGGCGGGGAATCAGTGGCAGGGTATCAGAGGTGGAGAATCAGAGGCGGGGAACCAGAGGCGGGGAATCAGAGGCGGGGAATCAGAGGCTGGGAATCAGAGGCGGGGAATCAGTGGCAGGGTATCAGAGGGGGAGAATCAGAGGCGGGGAATCAGAGACTTGGAATCAGAGGTGGGGAAAGAGATGTGGGGAAACAGGCGGGTAAACAGAGGCGGGTAAACATAGGCGGGAAATCAGAGGCAGAGAATCAGAGGCGGAGATCAGAGGCAGGGAACCAGATGAAGGGAATCTGATGCAGGGAATCTGAGGCAGGGAATCTGAGGTGGGTTATCAGAGGGGGGAAATGAGATGTGGGAAACGAGACGCAGAGAAAGAGGCACGGAAGTAGAGGCAGGGAAAGAGATGCAGGGTATGAGAGGTGGGGAATCAGAGGCTGGGAATCAGAGGCGGGGAATCAGTGGCAGGGTATCAGAGGGGGAGAATCAGAGGCGGGGAATCAGAGGCGGGGAATCAGAGGCGGGGAATCAGAGGCAGGGAATCAGATGAAGGGAATCTGATGCAGGGAATCTGAGGCAGGGAATCTGAGGCAGGGAATCTGAGGCGGGTTATCAGGGGTGGGAAATGAGATGTGGGAAAAGAGATGCAGAGAAAGAGGCACGGAAATAGAGGCAGGGTATCAGAGGCGGGGAATCAGAGGCGGGGAATCAGAGGCAAGGAATCAGAGGCAGAGAATCAGAGGCAGGTTATCAGAGGCAGGTTATCAGAGGCAGGGAATCAGAGGTGGGGAATCAGAGGTGGGGAATCAGAGGCAGAGCAACAGAGGCGGTGAAACGTGGGTGCAGAATCGGAGGCAGGGAATCAGAGGTGGGGAATCAGAGGCAGGGAATCAGAGGCAGGGAATCAGAGGCAGAGAATCAGAGGCAGGTTATCGGAGACAGGTTATCAGAGGCAGGGAATCAGAGGCGGGGAATCAGAGGTGGGGAATCAGAGGTGGGGAATCAGGGGCGTGGAATCAGAGACATGGAAAGAGAGACGTGGAATCAGAAGTGCAGAATCAAAGCCGATGAATCTGAGCCGGGAAATCAGAAGCAGAGCAACAGAGGCGGTGAAACATGGGTGCGGAATCGGAGGCGGGGAATCAGAGGTGGGGAATCAGAGGCAGGGAATCAGAGGCAGGTTATCAGAGGCAGGGAATCAGAGGCAGGGAATCAGAGGCGGGGATCAGAGGCAGGGAATCAGATGAAGGGAATCTGATGCAGTGAATCTGATGCAGGGAATCTGAGGCGGGTTATCAGAGGGGGGAAATGAGATGTGGGAAACGAGACGCAGAGAAAGAGGCACGGAAGTAGAGGCAGGGAAAGAGAGGCAGGGTATCAGAGGGGGAGAATCAGAGGCGGGGAATCAGAGGCGGGGAATCAGAGGCGGGGAATCAAAGGTGGGGAATCAGAGGCGGGCAATCAGAGGCGGGGAATCAGAGGCGGGGAATCAGAGGCGGGGAATCAGAGGCGGGCAATCAGAGGCGGGGAATCAGAGGCGTGGAATCAGAGGTGGGGAAAGAGATGTGGGGAAACGTAGGCCGGGAAAGTTGCGCGGAAAGGGAGGCGGTGAATCAGAGGTGGAGAATCAGAGGCGGGGAATCAGAGGCGTGGAATCAGAGGAGGGGAAAGAGATGTGGGGAAACAGGCGGGTAAACAGAGGCGGGTAAACATAGGCGGGGAATCAGAGGCAGGGAATCAGAGGCGGGGAATCAGAGGCAGGGAATCAGATGAAGGGAATCTGATGCAGGGAATCTGAGGCAGGGAATCTGAGGCAGGGAATCTGAGGCGGGTTATCAGGGGGGGGAAATGAGATGTGGGAAAAGAGATGCAGAGAAAGAGGCACGGAAATAGAGGCAGGGTATCAGAGGCGGGGAATCAGAGGCGGGGAATCAGAGGCAAGGAATCAGAGGCAGAGAATCAGAGGCAGGTTATCAGAGACAGGTTATCAGAGGCAGGGAATCAGAGGCTGGGAATCAGAGGTGGGGAATCAGAGGCAGAGCAACAGAGGCGGTGAAACGTGTGTGCAGAATCGGAGGCGGGGAATCAGAGGTGAGGAATCAGAGGCGGGGAATCAGAGGCGTGGAATCAGAGGTGGGGAATCAGAGGCGGGGAATCAGAGGTGGGGAATCAGAGGCGGGGAATCAGAGGCGGGGAATCAGAGGTGGGGAATCAGAGGCGGGGAATCAGAGGCGGGGAATCAGAGGCGGGGAATCAGAGGTGGGGAATCAGAGGCGGGAAATCAGAGGCGGGGAAACAGAGGTGGGGAATCAGAGGTGGGGAATCAGAGATGGGGAAACAGAGTTGTGGAATCAGAGGCCGGGAATCAGAGGCCGGGAATCAGAGTTGGGGAATTTGATGCGGGGAATCTGAGGCGGGGAATCAGATGCAGGGAATCAAAGTTGGGGAATCAGAGGCGAGGAATCAGAGTTGGGGAATCAGAGGCGAGGAATCAGAGATGGGGAATCAGAGGTGGGGAATCAGAGATGGGGAAACAGAGTTGTGGAATCAGAGGCCGGGAATCAGAGGCCGGGAATCAGAGTTGGGGAATTTGATGCGGGGAATCTGAGGCGGGGAATCAGATGCAGGGAATCAAAGTTGGGGAATCAGAGGCAAGGAATCAGAGGTGGGGAATCAGAGGTGTGGAATCAGAGGAGGGGAATAAGAGGCAAGGAATCAGAGGCAGAGAATCAGAGGCAGGTTATCAGAGACAGGTTATCAGAGGCAGGGAATCAGAGGCGGGGAATCAGAGGTGGGGAATCAGAGGCAGAGCAACAGAGGCGGTGAAACGTGGGTGCAGAATCGGAGGCGGGGAATTAGAGGTGGGGAATCAGAGGCAGGGAATCAGAGGTAGGGAATCAGAGGCAGAGAATCAGAGGCAGGTTATCAGAGACAGGTTATCAGAGGCAGGGAATCAGAGGCGGGAAATCAGAGGCGGGGAATCAGAGGTGGGGAATCAGAGGCGGGGAATCAGAGGCGGGAAATCAGAGGCGGGGAATCAGAGGTGGGGAATCAGAGGTGGGGATTCAGAGATGGGGAAACAGAGTTGTGGAATCAGACGCCGGGAATCAGAGGCCGGGAATCAGAGTTGGGGAATTTGATGCGGGGAATCTGAGACGGGGAATCAGATGCAGGGAATCAAAGTTGGGGAATCAGAGGCGAGGAATCAGGGTTGGGGAATCAGAGGCGGGGAATCAGAGATGGGGAAACAGAGTTGTGGAATCAGAGGCCGGGAATCAGAGGCCGGGAATCAGAGTTGGGGAATTTGATGCGGGGAATCTGAGGCGGGGAATCAGATGCAGGGAATCAAAGTTGGGGAATCAGAGGCGAGGAATCAAAGGTGGGGAATCAGAGGTGAAGAATCAGAGATGGGGAAACAGAGGTGGGGAATAAGAGGAGGGGAATAAGAGGCAAGGAATCAGAGGCGGGATATCCGAGGCTGGAAATCAGTAGCGGGGAATCAAAGTTGGGGAATCAGAGGCGAGGAATCAAAGGTGGGGAATCAGAGGTGAAGAATCAGAGATGGGGAAACAGAGGTGGGGAATCAGAGGAGGGGAATAAGAGGCAAGGAATCAGAGGCGGGATATCCGAGGCTGGAAATCAGTAGCGGGGAATCAGAGGCGGGGAATCAGAGGCGGGGAATCAGAGTTGGGGAATCTGAGGTGGGGAATCAGAGATGGGGAATCAGAGGCGGGGAATCAGATATGGGGAATCAGAGATGGGGAATGAGAGGTGGGGGATGAGAGGCGGGGAATCAGAATAGGGGAATCAGAGATGGGGAATCAGAGATGGGGAATCAGAGGCAGTGAATCAGGGATGGGGAATCAGAGGCGGGGAATCAGAGGCGGGGAATCAGAGGCGGGGAATCAGAGGCGGGGAATCAGAGGCGGGGAATCAGATGCGGGGAATCAGAAGCAGGGAATCTGAGGCAGGGCATCTGAGGCAGGGAATCTGAGGCGGGTTATCAGAGGGGGAAAATGAGATGTGGGAAACGAGATGCAGAGAAAGAGGCACGGAAATAGAGGCAGGGAAAGAGAGGCAGGGTATCAGAGGCGGGGAATCAGAGGCGAGGAATCAGAGGCGGGGAATCAGAGGCGGGGAATCTGAGACACAGAAATAGAGGCGTGGAATCAGAGGTGCGGAATCAGAGCCGGCGAATCTGAGCCGGGAAATCAGAAGCAGAGCAACAGAGGTGTAGAAACATGGGTGCGGAATCGGAGGTGGGGAATCAGAGGTGGGGAATCAGAGGCAGGGAATCAGAGGCAGGGAATCAGAGGCAGAGAATCAGAGGGAGGTAATCAGAGGCAGGTTATCAGAGGCAGGAAATCAGAGGCAGGGAATCTGAGGCGGGGAATCTGAGGTGGGGAATCAGAGGCGGGGAAACAGGGGGGTAAACAGACGCGGGTAAACATAGGTGCATAAATAGAGGCGGCGAAAGAGATGGGCGAAACATATTGGTTGGAACTTGTGTGTTGAAAATGAGGTACACAAAACAGATCAAACAGAGTTGTTGAAATTGAGGGAGGGAAAGAGAGGCGCGGAAAGAGTGGAGGGGAAAGAGCGCAGGCGAAAGAGAGGCGTAGAAACAGAGGTGGGGAATCAGAGGCGGGGAATCAGAGGCGGGGAATCAGAGGCGGGGAATCAGTTGCAGGGTATCAGAGGGGGAGAATCAGAGGCGGGGAACCAGAGGCGGGGAATCAGAGGCGGGGAATCAGAGGCTGGGAATCAGAGGCGGGGAATCAGTGGCAGGGTATCAGAGGGGGAGAATCAGAGGCGGGGAATCAGAGACTTGGAATCAGAGGTGGGGAAAGAGGTGTGGGGAAACAGACGGGTAAACAGAGGCGGGTAAACATAGGCGGGAAATCAGAGGCAGGGAATCAGAGGCGGGGATCAGAGGCAGGGAATCAGATGAAGGGAATCTGATGCAGGGAATCTGAGGCAGGGAATCTGAGGCGGGTTATCAGAGGGGGGAAATGAGATGTGGGAAACGAGACGCAGAGAAAGAGGCACGGAAGTAGAGGCAGGGAAAGAGAGGCAGGGTATCAGAGGTGGGGAATCAGAGGCTGGGAATCAGAGGCGGGGAATCAGTGGCAGGGTATCAGAGGGGGAGAATCAGAGGCGGGGAATCAGAGGCGGGGAATCAGAGGCAGGGAATCAAAGGTGGGGAATCAGAGGCGGGCAATCAGAGGCGGGGAATCAGAGGCGGGGAATCAGAGGCGGGGAATCAGAGGCGGGCAATCAGAGGCGGGGAATCAGAGGCGTGGAAACAGAGGTGGGGAAAGAGATGTGGGGAAACGTAGGCCGGGAAAGTTGCGCGGAAAGGGAGGCGGTGAATCAGAGGCGGAGAATCAGAGGCGGGGAATCAGAGGCGTGGAATCAGAGGAGGGGAAAGAGATGTGGGGAAACAGGCGGGTAAACAGAGGCGGGTAAACATAGGCGGGGAATCAGAGGCAGGGAATCAGAGGCGGGGAATCAGAGGCAGGGAATCAGATGAAGGGAATCTGATGCAGGGAATCGGAGGCAGGGAATCTGAGGCGGGTTATCAGAGGGGGGAAATGAGATGTGGGAAACGAGACGCAGAGAAAGAGGCACGGAAGTAGAGGCAGGGAAAGAGAGGCAGGGTATCAGAGGTGGGGAATCAGAGGCGGGGAATCAGAGGTGGGGAATCAGAGACACGGAAAGGGAGGCGTGGAATCAGAGGTGCGGAATCAGAGCCGGCGAATCTGAGCCGGGAATTCAGAAGCAGAGCAACAGAGGCGGTGAAACATGGGTGCGGAATCAGAGGCGGGGAATCAGAGGTGGGGAATCAGAGGCAGGGAATCAGAGGCAGGGAATCAGAGGCAGTGAATCAGAGGCAGGGAATCAGAGGCAGGTTATCAGAGGCAGGGAATCAGAGGCATGGAATCTGAGGCGGGGAATCTGAGGTGGGGAATCAGAGGCGGGGAAACAGGCGGGTAAACTGAAGCAGGTAAACATAGGTGCATAAATAGAGGCGGGGAGAGAGATGTGCGAAACATAGTGGTTGGAACTTGTGTGTTGAAAATGAGGTACATAGAACAGATCAAACAGAGTTGTTGAAATTGAGGGAGGGAAAGAGAGGCGCGGAAAGAGTGTAGGGGAAAGAGCGCATGCGAAAGAGAGGCATAGAGACAGAGGCGGGGAATCAGAGACGGGGAATCAGAGACGTGGAATCAGAGGCGGGGAAAGAGATGTGGGTAAACGGAGGCCGGGAAAGTTGCGCGGAAAGGGAGGCGGGGAATCAGAGGGGGGGAATCAGAGGCGGGGAATCAGTGGCGGGGAATCAGAGGTGATGAATCAGAGATGGGGAATCAGAGGCGGGGAATCAGAGGTGGTGAATCAGAGATGGGGAATCAAAGGTGGGGAATCAGAGGTGGTGAATCAGTGGCAGGGAATTAGAGGCGGGGAATCAGAGGCAGGGAATCAGAGGCGGGGAATCAGAGGCTGGGAATCAGATGCGGGGAATCAGAGTTGGGCAATAAGAGATGGGGAATCAGAGGCGGGGAATCTGAGGCGGGGAATCTGAGGTGGGGAATCAGAGGCGGGGAAACAGGGGGGTAAACAGATGCGGGTAAACATAGGTGCATAAATAGAGGCGGCGAAAGAGATGGGCGAAACATATTGGTTGGAACTTGTGTGTTGAAAATGAGGTACACAAAACAGATCAAACAGAGTTGTTGAAATTGAGGGAGGGAAAGAGAGGCGCGGAAAGAGTGGAGGGGAAAGAGCGCAGGCGAAAGAGAGGCGTAGAGACAGAGGTGGGGAATCAGAGGCGGGGAATCAGAGGCGGGGAATCAGAGGCGGGGAATCAGTGGCAGGGTATCAGAGGTGGAGAATCAGAGGCGGGGAACCAGAGGCGGGGAATCAGAGGCGGGGAATCAGAGGCTGGGAATCAGTGGCGGGGAATCAGTGGCAGGGTATCAGAGGGGGAGAATCAGAGGTGGGGAATCAGAGACTTGGAATCAGAGGTGGGGAAAGAGATGTGGGGAAACAGGCGGGTAAACAGAGGCGGGTAAACATAGCCGGGAAATCAGAGGTAGGGAATCAGAGGCGGGGATCAGAGGCAGGGAATCAGATGAAGGGAATCTGATGCAGGGAATCTGAGGCAGGGAATCTGAGGCGGGTTATCAGATGGGGGAAATGAGATGTGGGAAACGAGACGCAGAGAAAGAGGCACGGAAGTAGAGGCAGGGAAAGAGAGGCAGGGTATCAGAGGTGGGGAATCAGAGGCTGGGAATCAGAGGCGGGGAATCAGTTTCAGGGTATCAGTGGGGGAGAATCAGAGGCGGGGAATCAGAGGCGGGGAATCAGAGGCGGGGAATCAGAGGCAGGGAATCAGATGAAGGGAATCTGATGCAGGGAATCTGAGGCAGGGAATCTGAGGCAGGGAATCTGAGGCGGGTTATCAGGGGTGGGAAATGAGATGTGGGAAAAGAGATGCAGAGAAAGAGGCACGGAAATAGAGGCAGGGTATCAGAGGCAGGGAATCAGAGGCGGGGAATCAGAGGCAAGGAATCAGAGGCGGGATATCCGAGGCTGGAAATCAGTTGCGGGGAATCAAAGTTGGGGAATCAGAGGCGAGGAATCAAAGGTGGGGAATCAGAGGTGAAGAATCAGAGATGGGGAAACAGAGGTGGGGAATCAGAGGAGGGGAATAAGAGGCAAGGAATCAGAGGCGGGATATCCGAGGCTGGAAATCAGTAGCGGGGAATCAGAGGCGGGGAATCAGAGGCGGGGAATCAGAGTTGGGGAATCTGAGGTGGGGAATCAGAGATGGGGAATCAGAGGCGGGGAATCAGATATGGGGAATCAGAGATGGGGAATGAGAGGTGGGGGATGAGAGGCGGGGAATCAGAATAGGGGAATCAGAGATGGGGAATCAGAGATGGGGAATCAGAGGCAGTGAATCAGGGATGGGGAATCAGAGGCGGGGAATCAGAGGCGGGGAATCAGAGGCGGGGAATCAGAGGCGGGGAATCAGAGGCGGGGAGTCAGATGCGGGGAATCAGAAGCAGGGAATCTGAGGCAGGGCATCTGAGGCAGGGAATCTGAGGCGGGTTATCAGAGGGGGAAAATGAGATGTGGGAAACGAGATGCAGAGAAAGAGGCACGGAAATAGAGGCAGGGAAAGAGAGGCAGGGTATCAGAGGCGGGGAATCAGAGGCGAGGAATCAGAGGCGGGGAATCAGAGGCGGGGAATCTGAGACACAGAAATAGAGGCGTGGAATCAGAGGTGCGGAATCAGAGCCGGCGAATCTGAGCCGGGAAATCAGAAGCAGAGCAACAGAGGTGTAGAAACATGGGTGCGGAATCGGAGGTGGGGAATCAGAGGTGGGGAATCAGAGGCAGGGAATCAGAGGCAGGGAATCAGAGGCAGAGAATCAGAGGGAGGTAATCAGAGGCAGGTTATCAGAGGCAGGAAATCAGAGGCAGGGAATCTGAGGCGGGGAATCTGAGGTGGGGAATCAGAGGCGGGGAAACAGGGGGGTAAACAGACGCGGGTAAACATAGGTGCATAAATAGAGGCGGCGAAAGAGATGGGCGAAACATATTGGTTGGAACTTGTGTGTTGAAAATGAGGTACACAAAACAGATCAAACAGAGTTGTTGAAATTGAGGGAGGGAAAGAGAGGCGCGGAAAGAGTGGAGGGGAAAGAGCGCAGGCGAAAGAGAGGCGTAGAAACAGAGGTGGGGAATCAGAGGCGGGGAATCAGAGGCGGGGAATCAGAGGCGGGGAATCAGTTGCAGGGTATCAGAGGGGGAGAATCAGAGGCGGGGAACCAGAGGCGGGGAATCAGAGGCGGGGAATCAGAGGCTGGGAATCAGAGGCGGGGAATCAGTGGCAGGGTATCAGAGGGGGAGAATCAGAGGCGGGGAATCAGAGACTTGGAATCAGAGGTGGGGAAAGAGGTGTGGGGAAACAGACGGGTAAACAGAGGCGGGTAAACATAGGCGGGAAATCAGAGGCAGGGAATCAGAGGCGGGGATCAGAGGCAGGGAATCAGATGAAGGGAATCTGATGCAGGGAATCTGAGGCAGGGAATCTGAGGCGGGTTATCAGAGGGGGGAAATGAGATGTGGGAAACGAGACGCAGAGAAAGAGGCACGGAAGTAGAGGCAGGGAAAGAGAGGCAGGGTATCAGAGGTGGGGAATCAGAGGCTGGGAATCAGAGGCGGGGAATCAGTGGCAGGGTATCAGAGGGGGAGAATCAGAGGCGGGGAATCAGAGGCGGGGAATCAGAGGCAGGGAATCAAAGGTGGGGAATCAGAGGCGGGCAATCAGAGGCGGGGAATCAGAGGCGGGGAATCAGAGGCGGGGAATCAGAGGCGGGCAATCAGAGGCGGGGAATCAGAGGCGTGGAAACAGAGGTGGGGAAAGAGATGTGGGGAAACGTAGGCCGGGAAAGTTGCGCGGAAAGGGAGGCGGTGAATCAGAGGCGGAGAATCAGAGGCGGGGAATCAGAGGCGTGGAATCAGAGGAGGGGAAAGAGATGTGGGGAAACAGGCGGGTAAACAGAGGCGGGTAAACATAGGCGGGGAATCAGAGGCAGGGAATCAGAGGCGGGGAATCAGAGGCAGGGAATCAGATGAAGGGAATCTGATGCAGGGAATCTGAGGCAGGGAATCTGAGGCAGGGAATCGGAGGCAGGGAATCTGAGGCGGGTTATCAGAGGGGGGAAATGAGATGTGGGAAACGAGACGCAGAGAAAGAGGCACGGAAGTAGAGGCAGGGAAAGAGAGGCAGGGTATCAGAGGTGGGGAATCAGAGGCGGGGAATCAGAGGTGGGGAATCAGAGACACGGAAAGGGAGGCGTGGAATCAGAGGTGCGGAATCAGAGCCGGCGAATCTGAGCCGGGAATTCAGAAGCAGAGCAACAGAGGCGGTGAAACATGGGTGCGGAATCAGAGGCGGGGAATCAGAGGTGGGGAATCAGAGGCAGGGAATCAGAGGCAGGGAATCAGAGGCAGTGAATCAGAGGCAGGGAATCAGAGGCAGGTTATCAGAGGCAGGGAATCAGAGGCATGGAATCTGAGGCGGGGAATCTGAGGTGGGGAATCAGAGGCGGGGAAACAGGCGGGTAAACTGAAGCAGGTAAACATAGGTGCATAAATAGAGGCGGGGAGAGAGATGTGCGAAACATAGTGGTTGGAACTTGTGTGTTGAAAATGAGGTACATAGAACAGATCAAACAGAGTTGTTGAAATTGAGGGAGGGAAAGAGAGGCGCGGAAAGAGTGTAGGGGAAAGAGCGCATGCGAAAGAGAGGCATAGAGACAGAGGCGGGGAATCAGAGACGGGGAATCAGAGACGTGGAATCAGAGGCGGGGAAAGAGATGTGGGTAAACGGAGGCCGGGAAAGTTGCGCGGAAAGGGAGGCGGGGAATCAGAGGGGGGGAATCAGAGGCGGGGAATCAGTGGCGGGGAATCAGAGGTGATGAATCAGAGATGGGGAATCAGAGGCGGGGAATCAGAGGTGGTGAATCAGAGATGGGGAATCAAAGGTGGGGAATCAGAGGTGGTGAATCAGTGGCAGGGAATGAGAGGCGGGGAATCAGAGGCAGGGAATCAGAGGCGGGGAATCAGAGGCTGGGAATCAGATGCGGGGAATCAGAGTTGGGCAATAAGAGATGGGGAATCAGAGGCGGGGAATCTGAGGCGGGGAATCTGAGGTGGGGAATCAGAGGCGGGGAAACAGGGGGGTAAACAGATGCGGGTAAACATAGGTGCATAAATAGAGGCGGCGAAAGAGATGGGCGAAACATATTGGTTGGAACTTGTGTGTTGAAAATGAGGTACACAAAACAGATCAAACAGAGTTGTTGAAATTGAGGGAGGGAAAGAGAGGCGCGGAAAGAGTGGAGGGGAAAGAGCGCAGGCGAAAGAGAGGCGTAGAGACAGAGGTGGGGAATCAGAGGCGGGGAATCAGAGGCGGGGAATCAGAGGCGGGGAATCAGTGGCAGGGTATCAGAGGTGGAGAATCAGAGGCGGGGAACCAGAGGCGGGGAATCAGAGGCGGGGAATCAGAGGCTGGGAATCAGTGGCGGGGAATCAGTGGCAGGGTATCAGAGGGGGAGAATCAGAGGTGGGGAATCAGAGACTTGGAATCAGAGGTGGGGAAAGAGATGTGGGGAAACAGGCGGGTAAACAGAGGCGGGTAAACATAGGCGGGAAATCAGAGGCAGGGAATCAGAGGCGGGGATCAGAGGCAGGGAATCAGATGAAGGGAATCTGATGCAGGGAATCTGAGGCAGGGAATCTGAGGCGGGTTATCAGATGGGGGAAATGAGATGTGGGAAACGAGACGCAGAGAAAGAGGCACGGAAGTAGAGGCAGGGGAAGAGAGGCAGGGTATCAGAGGTGGGGAATCAGAGGCTGGGAATCAGAGGCGGGGAATCAGTTTCAGGGTATCAGTGGGGGTGAATCAGAGGCGGGGAATCAGAGGCGGGGAATCAGAGGCGGGGAATCAGAGGCAGGGAATCAGATGAAGGGAATCTGATGCAGGGAATCTGAGGCAGGGAATCTGAGGCAGGGAATCTGAGGCGGGTTATCAGGGGTGGGAAATGAGATGTGGGAAAAGAGATGCAGAGAAAGAGGCACGGAAATAGAGGCAGGGTATCAGAGGCAGGGAATCAGAGGCGGGGAATCAGAGGCAAGGAATCAGAGGCAAAGAATCAGAGGCAGGTTATCAGAGACAGGTTATCAGAGACAGGTTATCAGAGGCAGGGAATCAGAGGTGGGGAATCAGAGGCAGGGAATCAGAGGCAGGGAATCAGAGGCAGAGAATCAGAGGCAGGTTATCGGAGACAGGTTATCAGAGGCAGGGAATCAGAGGCGGGGAATCAGAGGTGGGGAATCAGAGGTGGGGAATCAGAGGTGGGGAATCAGGGGCGTGGAATCAGAGACATGGAAAGAGAGGCGTGGAATCAGAAGTGCAGAATCAAAGCCGATGAATCTGAGCCGGGAAATCAGAAGCAGAGCAACAGAGGCGGTGAAACATGGGTGCGGAATCGGAGGCGGGGAATCAGAAGTGGGGAATCAGAGGCAGGGAATCAGAGGCAGGGAATCAGAGGCAGGGAATCTGAGGCAGGGAATCAGAGGCAGGTTATCAGAGGCAGGGAATCAGAGGCAGGGAATCAGAGGCGGGGATCAGAGGCAGGGAATCAGATGAAGGGAATCTGATGCACGGAATCTGAGGCAGGGAATCTGAGGCGGGTTATCAGAGGGGGGAAATGAGATGTGGGAAACGAGACGCAGAGAAAGAGGCACGGAAGTAGAGGCAGGGAAAGAGAGGCAGGGTATCAGAGGGGGAGAATCAGAGGCGGGGAATCAGAGGCGGGGAATCAGAGGCGGGGAATCAAAGGTGGGGAATCAGAGGCGGGCAATCAGAGGCGGGGAATCAGAGGCGGGGAATCAGAGGCGGGGAATCAGAGGCGGGCAATCAGAGGCGGGGAATCAGAGGCGTGGAATCAGAGGTGGGGAAAGAGATGTGGGGAAACGTAGGCCGGGAAAGTTGCGCGGAAAGGGAGGCGGTGAATCAGAGGCGGAGAATCAGAGGCGGGGAATCAGAGGCGTGGAATAAGAGGAGGGGAAAGAGATGTGGGGAAACAGGCGGGTAAACAGAGGCGGGTAAACATAGGCGGGGAATCAGAGGCAGGGAATCAGAGGCGGGGAATCAGAGGCAGGGAATCAGATGAAGGGAATCTGATGCAGGGAATCTGAGGCAGGGAATCTGAGGCAGGGAATCTGAGGCGGGTTATCAGGGGGGGGAAATGAGATGTGGGAAAAGAGATGCAGAGAAAGAGGCACGGAAATAGAGGCAGGGTATCAGAGGCGGGGAATCAGAGGCGGGGAATCAGAGGCAAGGAATCAGAGGCAGAGAATCAGAGGCGGGGAATCAAAGTTGGGGAATCAGAGGCGAGGAATCAAAGGTGGGGAATCAGAGGTGAAGAATCAGAGATGGGGAAACAGAGGTGGGGAATAAGAGGAGGGGAATAAGAGGCAAGGAATCAGAGGCGGGATATCCGAGGCTGGAAATCAGTAGCGGGGAATCAAAGTTGGGGAATCAGAGGCGAGGAATCAAAGGTGGGGAATCAGAGGTGAAGAATCAGAGATGGGGAAACAGAGGTGGGGAATCAGAGGAGGGGAATAAGAGGCAAGGAATCAGAGGCGGGATATCCGAGGCTGGAAATCAGTAGCGGGGAATCAGAGGCGGGGAATCAGAGGCGGGGAATCAGAGTTGGGGAATCTGAGGTGGGGAATCAGAGATGGGGAATCAGAGGCGGGGAATCAGATATGGGGAATCAGAGATGGGGAATGAGAGGTGGGGGATGAGAGGCGGGGAATCAGAATAGGGGAATCAGAGATGGGGAATCAGAGATGGGGAATCAGAGGCAGTGAATCAGGGATGGGGAATCAGAGGCGGGGAATCAGAGGCGGGGAATCAGAGGCGGGGAATCAGAGGCGGGGAATCAGAGGCGGGGAATCAGATGCGGGGAATCAGAAGCAGGGAATCTGAGGCAGGGCATCTGAGGCAGGGAATCTGAGGCGGGTTATCAGAGGGGGAAAATGAGATGTGGGAAACGAGATGCAGAGAAAGAGGCACGGAAATAGAGGCAGGGAAAGAGAGGCAGGGTATCAGAGGCGGGGAATCAGAGGCGAGGAATCAGAGGCGGGGAATCAGAGGCGGGGAATCTGAGACACAGAAATAGAGGCGTGGAATCAGAGGTGCGGAATCAGAGCCGGCGAATCTGAGCCGGGAAATCAGAAGCAGAGCAACAGAGGTGTAGAAACATGGGTGCGGAATCGGAGGTGGGGAATCAGAGGTGGGGAATCAGAGGCAGGGAATCAGAGGCAGGGAATCAGAGGCAGAGAATCAGAGGGAGGTAATCAGAGGCAGGTTATCAGAGGCAGGAAATCAGAGGCAGGGAATCTGAGGCGGGGAATCTGAGGTGGGGAATCAGAGGCGGGGAAACAGGGGGGTAAACAGACGCGGGTAAACATAGGTGCATAAATAGAGGCGGCGAAAGAGATGGGCGAAACATATTGGTTGGAACTTGTGTGTTGAAAATGAGGTACACAAAACAGATCAAACAGAGTTGTTGAAATTGAGGGAGGGAAAGAGAGGCGCGGAAAGAGTGGAGGGGAAAGAGCGCAGGCGAAAGAGAGGCGTAGAAACAGAGGTGGGGAATCAGAGGCGGGGAATCAGAGGCGGGGAATCAGAGGCGGGGAATCAGTTGCAGGGTATCAGAGGGGGAGAATCAGAGGCGGGGAACCAGAGGCGGGGAATCAGAGGCGGGGAATCAGAGGCTGGGAATCAGAGGCGGGGAATCAGTGGCAGGGTATCAGAGGGGGAGAATCAGAGGCGGGGAATCAGAGACTTGGAATCAGAGGTGGGGAAAGAGGTGTGGGGAAACAGACGGGTAAACAGAGGCGGGTAAACATAGGCGGGAAATCAGAGGCAGGGAATCAGAGGCGGGGATCAGAGGCAGGGAATCAGATGAAGGGAATCTGATGCAGGGAATCTGAGGCAGGGAATCTGAGGCGGGTTATCAGAGGGGGGAAATGAGATGTGGGAAACGAGACGCAGAGAAAGAGGCACGGAAGTAGAGGCAGGGAAAGAGAGGCAGGGTATCAGAGGTGGGGAATCAGAGGCTGGGAATCAGAGGCGGGGAATCAGTGGCAGGGTATCAGAGGGGGAGAATCAGAGGCGGGGAATCAGAGGCGGGGAATCAGAGGCAGGGAATCAAAGGTGGGGAATCAGAGGCGGGCAATCAGAGGCGGGGAATCAGAGGCGGGGAATCAGAGGCGGGGAATCAGAGGCGGGCAATCAGAGGCGGGGAATCAGAGGCGTGGAAACAGAGGTGGGGAAAGAGATGTGGGGAAACGTAGGCCGGGAAAGTTGCGCGGAAAGGGAGGCGGTGAATCAGAGGCGGAGAATCAGAGGCGGGGAATCAGAGGCGTGGAATCAGAGGAGGGGAAAGAGATGTGGGGAAACAGGCGGGTAAACAGAGGCGGGTAAACATAGGCGGGGAATCAGAGGCAGGGAATCAGAGGCGGGGAATCAGAGGCAGGGAATCAGATGAAGGGAATCTGATGCAGGGAATCTGAGGCAGGGAATCTGAGGCAGGGAATCGGAGGCAGGGAATCTGAGGCGGGTTATCAGAGGGGGGAAATGAGATGTGGGAAACGAGACGCAGAGAAAGAGGCACGGAAGTAGAGGCAGGGAAAGAGAGGCAGGGTATCAGAGGTGGGGAATCAGAGGCGGGGAATCAGAGGTGGGGAATCAGAGACACGGAAAGGGAGGCGTGGAATCAGAGGTGCGGAATCAGAACCGGCGAATCTGAGCCGGGAATTCAGAAGCAGAGCAACAGAGGCGGTGAAACATGGGTGCGGAATCAGAGGCGGGGAATCAGAGGTGGGGAATCAGAGGCAGGGAATCAGAGGCAGGGAATCAGAGGCAGTGAATCAGAGGCAGGGAATCAGAGGCAGGTTATCAGAGGCAGGGAATCAGAGGCATGGAATCTGAGGCGGGGAATCTGAGGTGGGGAATCAGAGGCGGGGAAACAGGCGGGTAAACTGAAGCAGGTAAACATAGGTGCATAAATAGAGGCGGGGAGAGAGATGTGCGAAACATGGTGGTTGGAACTTGTGTGTTGAAAATGAGGTACATAGAACAGATCAAACAGAGTTGTTGAAATTGAGGGAGGGAAAGAGAGGCGCGGAAAGAGTGTAGGGGAAAGAGCGCATGCGAAAGAGAGGCATAGAGACAGAGGCGGGGAATCAGAGACGGGGAATCAGAGACGTGGAATCAGAGGCGGGGAAAGAGATGTGGGTAAACGGAGGCCGGGAAAGTTGCGCGGAAAGGGAGGCGGGGAATCAGAGGGGGGGAATCAGAGGCGGGGAATCAGTGGCGGGGAATCAGAGGTGATGAATCAGAGATGGGGAATCAGAGGCGGGGAATCAGAGGTGGTGAATCAGAGATGGGGAATCAAAGGTGGGGAATCAGAGGTGGTGAATCAGTGGCAGGGAATTAGAGGCGGGGAATCAGAGGCAGGGAATCAGAGGCGGGGAATCAGAGGCTGGGAATCAGATGCGGGGAATCAGAGTTGGGCAATAAGAGATGGGGAATCAGAGGCGGGGAATCTGAGGCGGGGAATCTGAGGTGGGGAATCAGAGGCGGGGAAACAGGGGGGTAAACAGATGCGGGTAAACATAGGTGCATAAATAGAGGCGGCGAAAGAGATGGGCGAAACATATTGGTTGGAACTTGTGTGTTGAAAATGAGGTACACAAAACAGATCAAACAGAGTTGTTGAAATTGAGGGAGGGAAAGAGAGGCGCGGAAAGAGTGTAGGGGAAAGAGCGCAGGCGAAAGAGAGGCGTAGAGACAGAGGTGGGGAATCAGAGGCGGGGAATCAGAGGCGGGGAATCAGAGGCGGGGAATCAGTGGCAGGGTATCAGAGGTGGAGAATCAGAGGCGGGGAACCAGAGGCGGGGAATCAGAGGCGGGGAATCAGAGGCTGGGAATCAGTGGCGGGGAATCAGTGGCAGGGTATCAGAGGGGGAGAATCAGAGGTGGGGAATCAGAGACTTGGAATCAGAGGTGGGGAAAGAGATGTGGGGAAACAGGCGGGTAAACAGAGGCGGGTAAACATAGGCGGGAAATCAGAGGCAGGGAATCAGAGGCGGGGATCAGAGGCAGGGAATCAGATGAAGGGAATCTGATGCAGGGAATCTGAGGCAGGGAATCTGAGGCGGGTTATCAGATGGGGGAAATGAGATGTGGGAAACGAGACGCAGAGAAAGAGGCACGGAAGTAGAGGCAGGGAAAGAGAGGCAGGGTATCAGAGGTGGGGAATCAGAGGCTGGGAATCAGAGGCGGGGAATCAGTTTCAGGGTATCAGTGGGGGAGAATCAGAGGCGGGGAATCAGAGGCAGGGAATCAGATGAAGGGAATCTGATGCAGGGAATCTGAGGCAGGGAATCTGAGGCAGGGAATCTGAGGCGGGTTATCAGGGGTGGGAAATGAGATGTGGGAAAAGAGATGCAGAGATAGAGGCACGGATATAGAGGCAGGGTATCAGAGGCAGGGAATCAGAGGCGGGGAATCAGAGGCAAGGAATCAGAGGCAGAGAATCAGAGGCAGGTTATCAGAGATAGGTTATCAGAGACAGGTTATCAGAGGCAGGGAATCAGAGGTGGGGAATCAGAGGCAGGGAATCAGAGGCAGGGAATCAGAGGCAGAGAATCAGAGGCAGGTTATCGGAGACAGGTTATCAGAGGCAGGGAATCAGAGGTGGGGAATCAGAGGTGGGGAATCAGAGGCGGGGAATCAGAGGCGGGGAATCAGAGGCGGGGAATCAGAGGTGGGGAATCAGAGGTGGGGAATCAGGGGCGTGGAATCAGAGACATGGAAAGAGAGGCGTGGAATCAGAAGTGCAGAATCAAAGCCGATGAATCTGAGCCGGGAAATCAGAAGCAGAGCAACAGAGGCGGTGAAACATGGGTGCGGAATCGGAGGCGGGGAATCAGAAGTGGGGAATCAGAGGCAGGGAATCAGAGGCAGGGAATCAGAGGCAGGGAATCTGAGGCAGGGAATCAGAGGCAGGTTATCAGAGGCAGGGAATCAGAGGCAGGGAATCAGAGGCGGGGATCAGAGGCAGGGAATCAGATGAAGGGAATCTGATGCACGGAATCTGAGGCAGGGAATCTGAGGCGGGTTATCAGAGGGGGGAAATGAGATGTGGGAAACGAGACGCAGAGAAAGAGGCACGGAAGTAGAGGCAGGGAAAGAGAGGCAGGGTATCAGAGGGGGAGAATCAGAGGCGGGGAATCAGAGGCGGGGAATCAGAGGCGGGGAATCAGAGGCAGGAAATCAGATGAAGGGAATCTGATGCAGGGAATCTGAGGCAGGGAATCTGAGGCAGGGAATCTGAGGCGGGTTATCAGGGGTGGGAAATGAGATGTGGGAAAAGAGATGCAGAGATAGAGGCACGGATATAGAGGCAGGGTATCAGAGGCAGGGAATCAGAGGCGGGGAATCAGAGGCAAGGAATCAGAGGCAGAGAATCAGAGGCAGGTTATCAGAGACAGGTTATCAGAGACAGGTTATCAGAGGCAGGGAATCAGAGGTGGGGAATCAGAGGCAGGGAATCAGAGGCAGGGAATCAGAGGCAGAGAATCAGAGGCAGGTTATCGGAGACAGGTTATCAGAGGCAGGGAATCAGAGGCGGGGAATCAGAGGTGGGGAATCAGAGGCGGGGAATCAGAGGCGGGGAATCAGAGGCGGGGAATCAGAGGTGGGGAATCAGAGGTGGGGAATCAGGGGCGTGGAATCAGAGACATGGAAAGAGAGGCGTGGAATCAGAAGTGCAGAATCAAAGCCGATGAATCTGAGCCGGGAAATCAGAAGCAGAGCAACAGAGGCGGTGAAACATGGGTGCGGAATCGGAGGCGGGGAATCAGAAGTGGGGAATCAGAGGCAGGGAATCAGAGGCAGGGAATCAGAGGCAGGGAATCTGAGGCAGGGAATCAGAGGCAGGTTATCAGAGGCAGGGAATCAGAGGCAGGGAATCAGAGGCGGGGATCAGAGGCAGGGAATCAGATGAAGGGAATCTGATGCACGGAATCTGAGGCAGGGAATCTGAGGCGGGTTATCAGAGGGGGGAAATGAGATGTGGGAAACGAGACGCAGAGAAAGAGGCACGGAAGTAGAGGCAGGGAAAGAGAGGCAGGGTATCAGAGGGGGAGAATCAGAGGCGGGGAATCAGAGGCGGGGAATCAGAGGCGGGGAATCAAAGGTGGGGAATCAGAGGCGGGCAATCAGAGGCGGGGAATCAGAGGCGGGGAATCAGAGGCGGGGAATCAGAGGCGGGCAATCAGAGGCGGGGAATCAGAGGCGTGGAATCAGAGGTGGGGAAAGAGATGTGGGGAAACGTAGGCCGGGAAAGTTGCGCGGAAAGGGAGGCGGTGAATCAGAGGCGGAGAATCAGAGGCGGGGAATCAGAGGCGTGGAATCAGAGGAGGGGAAAGAGATGTGGGGAAACAGGCGGGTAAACAGAGGCGGGTAAACATAGGCGGGGAATCAGAGGCTGGGAATCAGAGGCGGGGAATCAGAGGCAGGGAATCAGATGAAGGGAATCTGATGCAGGGAATCTGAGGCAGGGAATCTGAGGCAGGGAATCTGAGGCGGGTTATCAGGGGGGGGAAATGAGATGTGGGAAAAGAGATGCAGAGAAAGAGGCACGGAAATAGAGGCAGGGTATCAGAGGCGGGGAATCAGAGGCGGGGAATCAGAGGCAAGGAATCAGAGGCAGAGAATCAGAGGCGGGGAATCAGAGGTGGGGAATCAGAGGTGGGGAATCAGAGGCGTGGAATCAGAGGCGGGGAATCAGAGGCGGGGAATCAGAGGTGGGGAATCAGAGGCAGAGAATCAGAGGCGGGGAATCAGAGGTGGGGAATCAGAGGTGGGGAATCAGAGGCGGGGAATCAGAGACATGGAAAGAGAGGCGTGGAATCAGAGGTGGGGAATCAGAGGTGGGGAATCAGAGGCGGGGAATCAGAGGCGGGGAATCAGAGGCGGGGAATCAGAGGCGGGGAATCAGAGGTGGGGAATCAGAGGTGGGGAATCAGAGGCGGGGAATCAGAGACATGGAAAGAGAGGCGTGGAATCAGATGTGCAGAATCAAATCCGATGAATCTGAGCCGGGAAATCGGAAGCAGAGCAACAGAGGCGGTGAAACATGGGTGCGGAATCGGAGGTGGGGAATCAGAGATGGGGAAACAGAGTTGTGGAATCAGAGGCCGGGAATCAGAGGCCGGGAATCAGAGTTGGGGAATTTGATGCGGGGAATCTGAGGCGGGGAATCAGATGCAGGGAATCAAAGTTGGGGAATCAGAGGCGAGGAATCAGAGTTGGGGAATCAGAGGCGGGAAATCAGAGATGGGGAATCAGAGGTGGGGAATCAGAGATGGGGAAAGAGAGTTGTGGAATCAGAGGCCGGGAATCAGAGGCCGGGAATCAGAGTTGGGGAATTTGATGCGGGGAATCTGAGGCGGGGAATCAGATGCAGGGAATCAAAGTTGGGGAATCAGAGGCGAGGAATCAGAGGTGGGGAATCAGAGGTGGGGAATCAGAGGAGGGGAATAAGAGGCAAGGAATCAGAGGCGGGATATCAGAGGCTGGAAATCAGTAGCGGGGAATCAGAGGCGGGGAATCAGAGGCGGGGAATCAGAGTTGGGGAATCAGAGGTGGGGAATCAGAGATGGGGAATCAGAGGCGGGGAATCAGATATGGGGAATCAGAGATGGGGAATGAGAGGTGGGGGATGAGAGGCGGGGAATCAGAATAGGGGAATCAGAGATGGGGAATCAGAGATGGGGAATCAGAGGCAGTGAATCAGGGATGGGGAATCAGAGGCGGGGAATCAGAGGCGGAAAATCAGAGGCAAGGAATCAGAGGCAGAGAATCAGAGGCAGGTTATCAGAGACAGGTTATCAGAGGCAGGGAATCAGAGGCGGGGAATCAGAGGTGGGGAATCAGAGGCAGAGCAACAGAGGCGGTGAAACGTGGGTGCAGAATCGGAGGCGGGGAATCAGAGGTGGGGAATCAGAGACTTGGAATCAGAGGTGGGGAAAGAGGTGTGGGGAAACAGACGGGTAAACAGAGGCGGGTAAACATAGGCGGGAAATCAGAGGCGGGGAATCAGAGGCGGGGATCAGAGGCAGGGAATCAGATGAAGGGAATCTGATGCAGGGAATCTGAGGCAGGGAATCTGAGGCGGGTTATCAGAGGGGGGAAATGAGATGTGGGAAACGAGACGCAGAGAAAGAGGCACGGAAGTAGAGGCAGGGAAAGAGAGGCAGGGTATCAGAGGTGGGGAATCCGAGGCTGGGAATCAGAGGCGGGGAATCAGTTGCAGGGTATCAGAGGGGGAGAATCAGAGGCGAGGAATCAGAGGCGGGGAATCAGAGGCAGGGAATCAAAGGTGGGGAATCAGAGGCGGGCAATCAGAGGCGGGGAATCAGAGGCGGGGAATCAGAGGCGGGGAATCAGAGGCGGGCAATCAGAGGCGGGGAATCAGAGGCGTGGAAACAGAGGTGGGGAAAGAGATGTGGGGAAACGTAGGCCGGGAAAGTTGCGCGGAAAGGGAGGCGGTGAATCAGAGGCGGAGAATCAGAGGCGGGGAATCAGAGGCGTGGAATCAGAGGAGGGGAAAGAGATGTGGGGAAACAGGCGGGTAAACAGAGGCGGGTTAACATAGGCGGGGAATCAGAGGCAGGGAATCAGAGGCGGGGAATCAGAGGCAGGGAATCAGATGAAGGGAATCTGATGCAGGGAATCTGAGGCAGGGAATCTGAGGCAGGGAATCGGAGGCAGGGAATCTGAGGCGGGTTATCAGAGGGGGGAAATGAGATGTGGGAAACGAGACGCAGAGAAAGAGGCACGGAAGTAGAGGCAGGGAAAGAGAGGCAGGGTATCAGAGGTGGGGAATCAGATGCGGGGAATCAGAGGTGGGGAATCAGAGACACGGAAAGGGAGGCGTGGAATCAGAGGTGCGGAATCAGAGCCGGCGAATCTGAGCCAGGAAATCAGAAGCAGAGCAACAGAGGCGGTGAAACATGGGTGCAGAATCAGAGGCGGGGAATCAGAGGTGGGGAATCAGAGGCAGGGAATCAGAGGCAGGGAATCAGAGGCAGTGAATCAGAGGCAGGGAATCAGAGGCAGGTTATCAGAGGCAGGGAATCAGAGGCATGGAATCTGAGGCGGGGAATCTGAGGTGGGGAATCAGAGGCGGGGAAACAGGCGGGTAAACTGAAGCAGGTAAACATAGGTGCATAAATAGAGGCGGGGAGAGAGATGTGCGAAACATAGTGGTTGGAACTTGTGTGTTGAAAATGAGGTACATAGAACAGATCAAACAGAGTTGTTGAAATTGAGGGAGGGAAAGAGAGGCGCGGAAAAAGTGTAGGGGAAAGAGCGCATGCGAAAGAGAGGCATAGAGACAGAGGCGGGGAATCAGAGGCGGGGAATCAGAGATGTGGAATCAGAGGCGGGGAAAGAGATGTGGGTAAACGGAGGCCGGGAAAGTTGCGCGGAAAGGGAGGCGGGGAATCAGAGGCGGGGAATCAGTGGCGGGGAATCAGAGGTGATGAATCAGAGATGGGGAATCAGAGGCGGGGAATCAGAAGTGGTGAATCAGAGATGGGGAATCAAAGGTGGGGAATCAGAGGTGGTGAATCAGTGGCAGGGAATTAGAGGCGGGGAATCAGAGGCAGGGAATCAGAGGCGGGGAATCAGAGGCTGGGAATCAGATGCGGGGAATCAGAGTTGGGCAATAAGAGATGGGGAATCAGAGGCGGGGAATCTGAGGTGGGGAATCTGAGGTGGGGAATCAGAGGCGGGGAAACAGGGGGGTAAACAGATGCGGGTAAACATAGGTGCATAAATAGAGGCGGCGAAAGAGATGGGCGAAACATATTGGTTGGAACTTGTGTGTTGAAAATGAGGTACACAAAACAGATCAAACAGAGTTGTTGAAATTGAGGGAGGGAAAGAGAGGCGCGGAAAGAGTGGAGGGGAAAGAGCGCAGGCGAAAGAGAGGCGTAGAGACAGAGGTGGGGAATCAGAGGCGGGGAATCAGAGGCGGGGAATCAGAGGCGGGGAATCAGTGGCAGGGTATCAGAGGTGGAGAATCAGAGGCGGGGAACCAGAGGCGGGGAATCAGAGGCGGGGAATCAGAGGCTGGGAATCAGTGGCGGGGAATCAGTAGCAGGGTATCAGAGGGGGAGAATCAGAGGTGGGGAATCAGAGACTTGGAATCAGAGGTGGGGAAAGAGATGTGGGGAAACAGGCGGGTAAACAGAGGCGGGTAAACATAGGCGGGAAATCAGAGGCAGGGATTCAGAGGCGGGGATCTGAGGCAGGGAATCAGATGAAGGGAATCTGATGCAGGGAATCTGAGGCAGGGAATCTGAGGCGGGTTATCAGATGGGGGAAATGAGATGTGGGAAACGAGACGCAGAGAAAGAGGCACGGAAGTAGAGGCAGGGAAAGAGAGGCAGGGTATCAGAGGTGGGGAATCAGAGGCTGGGAATCAGAGGCGGGGAATCAGTTTCAGGGTATCAGAGGGGGAGAATCAGAGGCGGGGAATCAGAGGCGGGGAATCAGAGGCGGGGAATCAGAGGCAGGGAATCAGATGAAGGGAATCTGATGCAGGGAATCTGAGGCAGGGAATCTGAGGCAGGGAATCTGAGGCGGGTTATCAGGGGTGGGAAATGAGATGTGGGAAAAGAGATGCAGAGAAAGAGGCACGGAAATAGAGGCAGGGTATCAGAGGCAGGGAATCAGAGGCGGGGAATCAGAGGCAAGGAATCAGAGGCAGAGAATCAGAGGCAGGTTATCAGAGACAGGTTATCAGAGACAGGTATCAGAGGCAGGGAATCAGAGGTGGGGAATCAGAGGCAGGGAATCAGAGGCAGGGAATCAGAGGCAGAGAATCAGAGGCAGGTTATCGGAGACAGGTTATCAGAGGCAGGGAATCAGAGGCGGGGAATCAGAGGTGGGGAATCAGAGGCGGGGAATCAGAGGCGGGGAATCAGAGGCGGGGAATCAGAGGTGGGGAATCAGAGGTGGGGAATCAGGGGCGTGGAATCAGAGACATGGAAAGAGAGGCGTGGAATCAGAAGTGCAGAATCAAAGCCGATGAATCTGAGCCGGGAAATCAGAAGCAGAGCAACAGAGGCGGTGAAACATGGGTGCGGAATCGGAGGCGGGGAATCAGAAGTGGGGAATCAGAGGCAGGGAATCAGAGGCAGGGAATCAGAGGCAGGGAATCTGAGGCAGGGAATCAGAGGCAGGTTATCAGAGGCAGGGAATCAGAGGCAGGGAATCAGAGGCGGGGATCAGAGGCAGGGAATCAGATGAAGGGAATCTGATGCATGGAATCTGAGGCAGGGAATCTGAGGCGGGTTATCAGAGGGGGGAAATGAGATGTGGGAAATGAGACGCAGAGAAAGAGGCACGGAAGTAGAGGCAGGGAAAGAGAGGCAGGGTATCAGAGGGGGAGAATCAGAGGCGGGGAATCAGAGGCGGGGAATCAGAGGCGGGGAATCAAAGGTGGGGAATCAGAGGCGGGCAATCAGAAGCGGGGAATCAGAGGCGGGGAATCAGAGGCGGGGAATCAGAGGCGGGCAATCAGAGGCGGGGAATCAGAGGCGTGGAATCAGAGGTGGGGAAAGAGATGTGGGGAAACGTAGGCCGGGAAAGTTGCGCGGAAAGGGAGGCGGTGAATCAGAGGCGGAGAATCAGAGGCGGGGAATCAGAGGCGTGGAATCAGAGGAGGGGAAAGAGATGTGGGGAAACAGGCGGGTAAACAGAGGCGGGTAAACATAGGCGGGGAATCAGAGGCAGGGAATCAGAGGCGGGGAATCAGAGGCAGGGAATCAGATGAAGGGAATCTGATGCAGGGAATCTGAGGCAGGGAATCTGAGGCAGGGAATCTGAGGCGGGTTATCAGGGGGGGGAAATGAGATGTGGGAAAAGAGATGCAGAGAAAGAGGCACGGAAATAGAGGCAGGGTATCAGAGGCGGGGAATCAGAGGCGGGGAACCAGAGGCAAGGAATCAGAGGCAGAGAATCAGAGGCGGGGAATCAGAGGTGGGGAATCAGAGGTGGGGAATCAGAGGCGGGGAATCAGAGACATGGAAAGAGAGGCGTGGAATCAGAGGTGGGGAATCAGAGGTGGGGAATCAGAGGCGGGGAATCAGAGGCGGGGAATCAGAGGCGGGGAATCAGAGGCGGGGAATCAGAGGTGGGGAATCAGAGGTGGGGAATCAGAGGCGGGGAATCAGAGACATGGAAAGAGAGGCGTGGAATCAGATGTGCAGAATCAAATCCGATGAATCTGAGCCGGGAAATCGGAAGCAGAGCAACAGAGGCGGTGAAACATGGGTGCGGAATCGGAGGTGGGGAATCAGAGATGGGGAAACAGAGTTGTGGAATCAGAGGCCGGGAATCAGAGGCCGGGAATCAGAGTTGGGGAATTTGATGCGGGGAATCTGAGGCGGGGAATCAGATGCAGGGAATCAAAGTTGGGGAATCAGAGGCGAGGAATCAGAGTTGGGGAATCAGAGGCGGGGAATCAGAGATGGGGAATCAGAGGTGGGGAATCAGAGATGGGGAAACAGAGTTGTGGAATCAGAGGCCGGGAATCAGAGGCCGGGAATCAGAGTTGGGGAATTTGATGCGGGGAATCTGAGGCGGGGAATCAGATGCAGGGAATCGAAGTTGGGGAATCAGAGGCGAGGAATCAGAGGTGGGGAATCAGAGGTGGGGAATCAGAGGAGGGGAATAAGAGGCAAGGAATCAGAGGCGGGATATCAGAGGCTGGAAATCAGTAGCGGGGAATCAGAGGCCGGGAATCAGAGGCCGGGAATCAGAGTTGGGGAATCAGAGGTGGGGATTCAGAGATGGGGAATCAGAGGCGGGGAATCAGATATGGGGAATCAGAGATGGGGAATGAGAGGTGGGGGATGAGAGGCGGGGAATCAGAAAAGGGGAATCAGAGATGGGGAATCAGAGATGGGGAATCAGAGGCAGTGAATCAGGGATGGGGAATCAGAGGCGGGGAATCAGAGGCGGAGAATCAGAGGCAAGGAATCAGAGGCAGAGAATCAGAGGCAGGTTATCAGAGACAGGTTATCAGAGGCAGGGAATCAGAGGCGGGGAATCAGAGGTGGGGAATCAGAGGCAGAGCAACAGAGGCGGTGAAACGTGGGTGCAGAATCGGAGGCGGGGAATCAGAGGTGGGGAATCAGAGGCAGGGAATCAGAGGCAGGGAATCAGAGGCAGAGAATCAGAGGCAGGTTATCGGAGACAGGTTATCAGAGGCAGGGAATCAGAGGCGGGGAATCAGAGGTGGGGAATCAGAGGCGGGGAATCAGAGGCGGGAAATCAGAGGCGGGGAATCAGAGGTGGGGAATCAGAGGTGGGGAATCAGAGATGGGGAAACAAGAGTTGTGGAATCAGACGCCGGGAATCAGAGGCCGGGAATCAGAGTTGGGGAATTTGATGCGGGGAATCTGAGGCGGGGAATCAGATGCAGGGAATCAAAGTTGGGGAATCAGAGGCGAGGAATCAGAGTTGGGGAATCAGAGGCGGGGAATCAGAGATGGGGAAACAGAGTTGTGGAATCAGAGGCCGGGAATCAGAGGCCGGGAATCAGAGTTGGGGAATTTGATGCGGGGAATCTGAGGCGGGGAATCAGATGCAGGGAATCAAAGTTGGGGAATCAGAGGCGAGGAATCAGAGGTGGGGAATCAGAGGTGAAGAATCAGAGATGGGGAAACAGAGGTGGGGAATCAGAGGTGGGGAATAAGAGGCAAGGAATAAGAGGCGGGATATCAGAGGCTGGAAATCAGTAGCGGGGAATCAGAGGCGGGGAATCAGAGGCGGGGAATCAGAGGCGGGGAATCAGAGTTGTGGAATCAGAGGTGGGGAATCAGAGATGGGGAATCAGAGGCGGGGAATCAGATATGGGGAATCAGAGATGGGGAATGAGAGGTGGGGGATGAGAGGCGGGGAATCAGAATAGGGGAATCAGAGATGGGGAATCAGAGATGGGGAATCAGAGGCAGTGAATCAGGGATGGGGTATCAGAGGCGGGGAATCAGAGGCGGGGAATCAGAGGCGGGGAATCAGAGGCGGGGAATCAGAGGCGGGGAATCAGATGCGGGGAATCAGAAGCAGGGAATCTGAGGCAGGGAATCTGAGGCAGGGAATCTGAGGCGGGTTATCAGAGGGGGAAAATGAGATGTGGGAAACGAGATGCAGAGAAAGAGGCACGGAAATAGAGGCAGGGAAAGAGAGGCAGGGTATCAGAGGTGGGGAATCAGAGGCGGGGAATCAGAGGCGGGGAATCAGAGGCGGGGAATCTGAGACACAGAAATAGAGGCGTGGAATCAGAGGTGCGGAATCAGAGCCGGCGAATCTGAGCCGGGAAATCAGAAGCAGAGCAACAGAGGCGGAGAAACATGGGTGCGGAATCGGAGGTGGGGAATCAGAGGTGGGGAATCAGAGGCAGGGAATCAGAGGCAGGGAATCAGAGGCAGAGAATCAGAGGCAGGTAATCAGAGGCAGGTTATCAGAGGCAGGAAATCAGAGGCAGGGAATCTGAGGCGGGGAATCTGAGGTGGGGAATCAGAGGCGGGGAAACAGGGGGGTAAACAGACGCGGGTAAACATAGGTGCATAAATAGAGGCGGCGAAAGAGATGGGCGAAACATATTGGTTGGAACTTGTGTGTTGAAAATGAGGTACACAAAACAGATCAAACAGAGTTGTTGAAATTGAGGGAGGGAAAGAGAGGCGCGGAAAGAGTGGAGGGGAAAGAGCGCAGGCGAAAGAGAGGCGTAGAGACAGAGGTGGGGAATCAGAGGCGGGGAATCAGAGGCGGGGAATCAGATGCGGGGAATCAGAGGCGGGGAATCAGTGGCAGGGTATCAGAGGGGGAGAATCAGAGGCGGGGAACCAGAGGCGGGGAATCAGAGGCGGGGAATCAGAGGCTGGGAATCAGAGGCGGGGAATCAGTGGCAGGGTATCAGAGGGGGAGAATCAGAGGCGGGGAATCAGAGACTTGGAATCAGAGGTGGGGAAAGAGGTGTGGAGAAACAGACGGGTAAACAGAGGCGGGTAAACATAGGCGGGAAATCAGAGGCAGGGAATCAGAGGCGGGGATCAGAGGCAGGGAATCAGATGAAGGGAATCTGATGCAGGGAATCTGAGGCAGGGAATCTGAGGCGGGTTATCAGAGGGGGGAAATGAGATGTGGGAAACGAGACGCAGAGAAAGAGGCACGGAAGTAGAGGCAGGGAAAGAGAGGCAGGGTATCAGAGGTGGGGAATCAGTGGCTGGGAATCAGAGGCGGGGAATCAGAGGCGGGGAATCAGAGGCAGGGAATCAAAGGTGGGGAATCAGAGGCGGGCAATCAGAGGCGGGGAATCAGAGGCGGGGAATCAGAGGCGGGGAATCAGAGGCGGGCAATCAGAGGCGGGGAATCAGAGGCTGGGAATCAGAGGTGGGGAATCAGAGGTGGGGAATCAGAGGCGGGGAATCAGAGACATGGAAAGAGAGGCGTGGAATCAGAGGTGGGGAATCAGAGGTGGGGAATCAGAGGTGGGGAATCAGAGGTGGGGAATCAGAGGCGGGGAATCAGAGGCGGGGACTCAGAGGTGGGGAATCAGAGGCAGGGAATCAGAGGCAGAGAATCAGAGGCAGGTTATCGGAGACAGGTTATCAGAGGCGGGGATCAGAGGCAGGGAATCAGATGAAGGGAATCTGATGCAGGGAATCTGAGGCAGGGAATCTGAGGCGGGTTATCAGAGGGGGGAAATGAGATGTGGGAAACGAGACGCAGAGAAAGAGGCACGGAAGTAGAGGCAGGGATAGAGAGGCAGGGTATCAGAGGGGGAGAATAAGAGGCGGGGAATCAGAGGCGGGGAATCAGAGGCGGGGAATCAAAGGCGGCGAATCAGAGGCGGGCAATCAGAGGCGGGGAATCAGAGGCGGGGAATCAGAGGCGGGGAATCAGAGGCGGGCAATCAGAGGCGGGGAATCAGAGGCGTGGAATCAGAGGTGGGGAAAGAGATGTGGGGAAACGTAGGCCGGGAAAGTTGCGCGGAAAGGGAGGCGGTGAATCAGAGGCGGAGAATCAGAGGCGGGGAATCAGAGGCGTGGAATCAGAGGAGGGGAAAGAGATGTGGGGAAACAGGCGGGTAAACAGAGGCGGGTAAACATAGGCGGGGAATCAGAGGCAGGGAATGAGAGGCGGGGAATCAGAGGCAGGGAATCAGATGAAGGGAATCTGATGCAGGGAATCTGAGGCAGGGAATCTGAGGCAGGGAATCTGAGGCGGGTTATCAGGGGGGGGAAATGAGATGTGGGAAAGAGATGCAGAGAAAGAGGCACGGAAATAGAGGCAGGGTATCAGAGGCGGGGAATCAGAGGCGGGGAATCAGAGGCAAGGAATCAGAGGCAGAGAATCAGAGGCAGGTTATCAGAGACAGGTTATCAGATGCAGGGAATCAGAGGCGGGGAATCAGAGGTGGGGAATCAGAGGCGGGGAATCAGAGGCGGGGAATCAGAGGCGGGGAATCAGAGGTGGGGAATCAGAGGTGGGGAATCAGAGGCGGGGAATCAGAGACATGGAAAGAGAGGCGTGGAATCAGAGGTGGGGAATCAGAGGTGGGGAATCAGAGGCGGGGAATCAGAGGCGGGGAATCAGAGGTGGGGAATCAGAGGCAGGGAATCAGAGGCAGAGAATCAGAGACAGGTTATCGGAGACAGGTTATCAGAGGCAGGGAATCAGAGGCGGGGAATCAGAGGTGGGGAATCAGAGGCGGGGAATCAGAGGCGGGGAATCAGAGGCGGGGAATCAGAGGTGGGAAATCAGAGGTGGGGAATCAGAGGCGGGGAATCAGAGACATGGAAAGAGAGGCGTGGAATCAGATGTGCAGAATCAAAGCCGATGAATCTGAGCCGGGAAATCGGAAGCAGAGCAACAGAGGCGGTGAAACATGGGTGCGGAATCGGAGGTGGGGAATCAGAGATGGGGAAACAGAGTTGTGGAATCAGAGGCCGGGAATCAGAGGCCGGGAATCAGAGTTGGGGAATTTGATGCGGGGAATCTGAGGCGGGGAATCAGATGCAGGGAATCAAAGTTGGGGAATCAGAGGCGAGGAATCAGAGGCGGGGAATCAGAGGCGGGGAATCAGAGGTGTGGAATCAGAGGAGGGGAAAGAGATGTGGGGAAACAGGCGGGTAAACAGAGGCGGGTAAACATAGGTGGGGAATCAGAGGCAGGGAATCAGAGTCGGGGAATCAGAGGCAGGGAATCAGATGAAGGGAATCTGATGCAGGGAATCTGAGGCAGGGAATCTGAGGCAGGTAATCTGAGGCGGGTTATCAAGGGGGGGAAATGAGATGTGGGAAAAGAGATGCAGAGAAAGAGGCACGGAAATAGAGGCAGGGTATCAGAGGCGGGGAATCAGAGGCGGGGAATCAGAGACAAGGAATCAGAGGCAGAGAATCAGAGGCAGGTTATCAGAGACAGGTTATCAGAGGCAGGGAATCAGAGGCGGGGAATCAGAGGTGGGGAATCAGAGGCGGGGAATCAGAGGCGGGGAATCAGAGGTGGGGAATCAGAGGTGGGGAATCAGAGGCGGGGAATCAGAGACATGGAAAGAGAGGCGTGGAATCTGAGATGGGGAATCAGAGGTGGGGAATCAGAGGCGGGGAATCAGAGGCGGGGAATCAGAGGCGGGGAATCAGAGGTGGGGAATCAGAGGCAGGGAATCAGAGGCAGAGAATCAGAGGCAGGTTATCGGAGACAGGTTATCAGAGGCAGGGAGTCAGAGGCGGGGAATCAGAGGTGGGGAATCAGAGGCGGGGAATCAGAGGCGGGGAATCAGAGGCGGGGAATCAGAGGTGGGGAATCAGAGGTGGGGAATCATAGGCGGGGAATCAGAGACATGGAAAGAGAGGCGTGGAATCAGATGTGCAGAATCAAAGCCGATGAATCTGAGCCGGGAAATCGGAAGCAGAGGAACAGAGGCGGTGAAACATGGGTGCGGAATCGGAGGTGAGGATTCAGAGATGGGGAAACAGAGTTGTGGAATCAGAGGCCGGGAATCAGAGGCCGGGAATCAGAGTTGGGGAATTTGATGCGGGGAATCTGAGGCGGGGAATCAGATGCAGGGAATCAAAGTCGGGGAATCAGAGGCGAGGAATCAGAGTTGGGGAATCAGAGGCGGGGAATCAGAGATGGGGAATCAGAGGTGGGGAATCAGAGATGGGGAAACAGAGTTGTGGAATCAGAGGCCGGGAATCAGAGGCCGGGAATCAGAGTTGGGGAATTTGATGCGGGGAATTTGAGGCTGGGAATCAGATGCAGGGAATCAAAGTTGGGGAATCAGAGGCGAGGAATCAGAGGTGGGGAATCAGAGGTGGGGAATCAGAGGAGGGGAATAAGAGGCAAGGAATCAGAGGCGGGATATCAGAGGCTGGAAATCAGTAGCGGGGAATCAGAGGCGGGGAATCAGAGGCGGGGAATCAGAGTTGGGGAATCAGAGGTGGGGAATCAGAGATGGGGAATCAGAGGCGGGGAATCAGATATGGGGAATCAGAGATGGGGAATGAGAGGTGGGGGATGAGAGGCGGGGAATCAGAATAGGGGAATCAGAGATGGGGAATCAGAGATGGGGAATCAGAGGCAGTGAATCAGGGATGGGGAATCAGAGGCGGGGAATCAGAGGCGGAGAATCAGAGGCAAGGAATCAGAGGCAGAGAATCAGAGGCAGGTTATCAGAGACAGGTTATCAGAGGCAGGGAATCAGAGGCGGGGAATCAGAGGTGGGGAATCAGAGGCAGAGCAACAGAGGCGGTGAAACGTGGGTGCAGAATCGGAGGCGGGGAATCAGAGGTGGGGAATCAGAGGCAGGGAATCAGAGGCAGGGAATCAGAGGCAGATAATCAGAGGCAGGTTATCGGAGACAGGTTATCAGAGGCAGGGAATCAGAGGCGGGGAATCAGAGGTGGGGAATCAGAGGCTGGGAATCAGAGGCGGGAAATCAGAGGCGGGGAATCAGAGGTGGGGAATCAGAGGTGGGGAATCAGAGATGGGGAAACAGAGTTGTGGAATCAGACGCCGGGAATCAGAGGCCGGGAATCAGAGTTGGGGAATTTGATGCGGGGAATCTGAGGAGGGGAATCAGATGCAGGGAATCAAAGTTGGGGAATCAGAGGCGAGGAATCAGAGTTGGGGAATCAGAGGCGGGGAATCAGAGATGGGGAAACAGAGTTGTGGAATCAGAGGCCGGGAATCAGAGGCCGGGAATCAGAGTTGGGGAATTTGATGCGGGGAATCTGAGGCGGGGAATCAGATGCAGGGAATCAAAGTTGGGGAATCAGAGGCGAGGAATCAGAGGTGGGGAATCAGAGGTGAAGAATCAGAGATGGGGAAACAGAGGTGGGGAATCAGAGGAGGGGAATAAGAGGCAAGGAATCAGAGGCGGGATATCAGAGGCTGGAAATCAGTAGCGGGGAATCAGAGGCGGGGAATCAGAGGCGGGGAATCAGAGTTGGGAAATCAGAGGTGGGGAATAAGAGATGGGGAATCAGAGGCGGGGAATCAGATATGGGGAATCAGAGATGGGGAATGAGAGGTGGGGGATGAGAGGTGGGGAATCAGAATAGGGGAATCAGAGATGGGGAATCAGAGATGGGGAATCAGAGGCAGTGAATCAGGGATGGGGAATCAGAGGCGGGGAATCAGAGGCGGGGAATCAGAGGCGGGGAATCAGAGGCGGGGAATCAGAGGCGGGGAATCAGATGCGGGGAATCAGAAGCAGGGAATCTGAGGCAGGGAATCTGAGGCAGGGAATCTGAGGCGGGTTATCAGAGGGGGAAAATGAGATGTGGGAAACGAGATGCAGAGAAAGAGGCCCGGAATTAGAGGCAGGGAAAGAGAGGCAGGGTATCAGAGGCGGGGAATCAGAGGCGGGGAATCAGAGGCGGGGAATCAGAGGCGGGGAATCTGAGACACAGAAATAGAGGCGTCAAATCAGAGGTGCGGAATCAGAGCCGGCAAATCTGAGCCGGGAAATCAGAAGCAGAGCAACAGAGGCGTAGAAACATGGGTGCGGAATCGGAGGTGGGGAATCAGAGGTGGGGAATCAGAGGCAGGGAATCAGAGGCAGGGAATCAGAGGCAGAGAATCAGAGGGAGGTAATCAGAGGCAGGTTATCAGAGGCAGGAAATCAGAGGCATGGAATCTGAGGCGGGGAATCTGAGGTGGGGAATCAGAGGCGGGGAAACAGGGGGGTAAACAGACGCGGGTAAACATAGGTGCATAAATAGAGGCGGCGAAAGAGATGGGCGAAACATATTGGTTGGAACTTGTGTGTTGAAAATGAGGTACACAAAACAGATCAAACAGAGTTGTTGAAATTGAGGGAGGGAAAGAGAGGCGCGGAAAGAGTGGAGGGGAAAGAGCGCAGGCGAAAGAGAGGCGTAGAGACAGAGGTGGGGAATCAGAGGCGGGGAATCAGAGGCGGGGAATCAGAGGCGGGGAATCAGTGGCAGGGTATCAGAGGGGGAGAATCAGAGGCGGGGAACCAGAGGCGGGGAATCAGAGGCGGGGAATCAGAGGCTGGGAATCAGAGGCGGGGAATCAGTGGCAGGGTATCAGAGGGGGAGAATCAGAGGCGGGGAAACAGAGACTTGGAATCAGAGGTGGGGAAAGAGGTGTGGGGAAAAAGTCGGGTAAACAGACGCGGGTAAACATAGGCGGGAAATCAGAGGCAGGGAATCAGAGGCGGGGATCAGAGGCAGGGAATCAGATGAAGGGAATCTGATGCAGGGAATCTGAGGCAGGGAATCTGAGGCGGGTTATCAGAGGGGGGAAATGAGATGTGGGAAACGAGATGCAGAGAAAGAGGCACGGAAGTAGAGGCAGGGAAAGAGAGGCAGGGTATCAGAGGTGGGGAATCAGAGCCTGGGAATCAGAGGCGGGGAATCAGTGGCAGGGTATCAGAGGGGGAGAATCAGAGGCGGGGAATCAGAGGCGGGGAATCAGAGGCAGGGAATCAAAGGTGGGGAATCAGAGGCGGGCAATCAGAGGCGGGGAATCAGAGGCGGGGAATCAGAGGCGGGGAATCAGAGGCGGGCAATCAGAGGCGGGGAATCAGAGGCGTGGAAACAGAGGTGGGGAAAGAGATGTGGGGAAACGTAGGCCGGGAAAGTTGCGCGGAAAGGGAGGCGGTGAATCAGAGGCGGAGAATCAGAGGCGGGGAATCAGAGGCGTGGAATCAGAGGAGGGGAAAGAGATGTGGGGAAACAGGCGGGTAAACAGAGGCGGGTAAACATAGGCGGGGAATCAGAGGCAGGGAATCAGAGGCGGGGAATCAGAGGCAGGGAATCAGATGAAGGGAATCTGATGCAGGGAATCTGTGGCAGGGAATCTGAGGCAGGGAATCGGAGGCAGGGAATCTGAGGCGGGTTATCAGAGGGGGGAAATGAGATGTGGGAAACGAGACGCAGAGAAAGAGGCACGGAAGTAGAGGCAGGGAAAGAGAGGCAGGGTATCAGAGGTGGGGAATCAGAGGCGGGGAATCAGAGGTGGGGAATCGGAGACACGGAAAGGGAGGCGTGGAATCAGAGGTGCGGAATCAGAGCCGGCGAATCTGAGCCGGGAAATCAGAAGCAGAGCAACAGAGGCGGTGAAACATGGGTGCGGAATCAGAGGCGGGGAATCAGAGGTGGGGAATCAGAGGGGGAGAATCAGAGGTGGGGAATCAGAGGGGGAGAATCAGAGGTGGGGAATCAGAGACTTGGAATCAGAGGTGGGGAAAGAGATGTGGGGAAACAGGCGGGTAAACAGAGGCGGGTAAACATAGGCGGGAAATCAGAGGTAGGGAATCAGAGGCGGGGATCAGAGGCAGGGAATCAGATGAAGGGAATCTGATGCAGGGAATCTGAGGCAGGGAATCTGAGGCGGGTTATCAGATGGGGGAAATGAGATGTGGGAAACGAGACGCAGAGAAAGAGGCACGGAAGTAGAGGCAGGGAAAGAGAGGCAGGGTATCAGAGGTGGGGAATCAGAGGCTGGGAATCAGAGGCGGGGAATCAGTTTCAGGGTATCAGTGGGGGAGAATCAGAGGCGGGGAATCAGAGGCGGGGAATCAGAGGCGGGGAATCAGAGGGGGAGAATCAGAGGTGGGGAATCAGAGACTTGGAATCAGAGGTGGGGAAAGAGATGTGGGGAAACAGGCGGGTAAACAGAGGCAGGTAAACATAGGCGGGAAATCAGAGGCAGGGAATCAGAGGCGGGGATCAGAGGCAGGGAATCAGATGAAGGGAATCTGATGCAGGGAATCTGAGGCAGGGAATCTGAGGCGGGTTATCAGATGGGGGAAATGAGATGTGGGAAACGAGACGCAGAGAAAGAGGCACGGAAGTAGAGGCAGGGAAAGAGAGGCAGGGTATCAGAGGTGGGGAATCAGAGGCTGGGAATCAGAGGCGGGGAATCAGTTTCAGGGTATCAGTGGGGGAGAATCAGAGGCGGGGAATCAGAGGCGGGGAATCAGAGGCGGGGAATCATAGGCAGGGAATCAGATGAAGGGAATCTGATGCAGGGAATCTGAGGCAGGGAATCTGAGGCAGGTAATCTGAGGCGGGTTATCAGGGGTGGGAAATGAGATGTGGGAAAAGAGATGCAGAGAAAGAGGCACGGAAATAGAGGCAGGGTATCAGAGGCAGGGAATCAGAGGCGGGGAATCAGAGGCAAGGAATCAGAGGCAGAGAATCAGAGGCAGGTTATCAGAGACAGGTTATCAGAGACAGGTTATCAGAGGCAGGGAATCAGAGGTGGGGAATCAGAGGCAGGGAATCAGAGGCAGGGAATCAGAGGCAGAGAATCAGAGGCAGGTTATCGGAGACAGGTTATCAGAGGCAGGGAATCAGAGGCGGGGAATCAGAGGTGGGGAATCAGAGGCGGGGAATCAGAGGCGGGGAATCAGAGGCGGGGAATCAGAGGTGGGGAATCAGAGGTGGGGAATCAGGGGCGTGGAATCAGAGACATGGAAAGAGAGGCGTGGAATCAGAAGTGCAGAATCAAAGCCGATGAATCTGAGCCGGGAAATCAGAAGCAGAGCAACAGAGGCGGTGAAACATGGGTGCGGAATCGGAGGCGGGGAATCAGAAGTGGGGAATCAGAGGCAGGGAATCAGAGGCAGGGAATCAGAGGCAGGGAATCTGAGGCAGGGAATCAGAGGCAGGTTATCAGAGGCAGGGAATCAGAGGCAGGGAATCAGAGGCGGGGATCAGAGGCAGGGAATCAGATGAAGGGAATCTGATGCACGGAATCTGAGGCAGGGAATCTGAGGCGGGTTATCAGAGGGGGGAAATGAGATGTGGGAAACGAGACGCAGAGAAAGAGGCACGGAAGTAGAGGCAGGGAAAGAGAGGCAGGGTATCAGAGGGGGAGAATCAGAGGCGGGGAATCAGAGGCGGGGAATCAGAGGCGGGGAATCAAAGGTGGGGATCAGAGGCGGGCAATCAGAGGCGGGGAATCAGAGGCGGGGAATCAGAGGCGGGGAATCAGAGGCGGGCAATCAGAGGCGGGGAATCAGAGGCGTGGAATCAGAGGTGGGGAAAGAGATGTGGGGAAACGTAGGCCGGGAAAGTTGCGCGGAAAGGGAGGCGGTGAATCAGAGGCGGAGAATCAGAGGCGGGGAATCAGAGGCGTGGAATCAGAGGAGGGGAAAGAGATGTGGGGAAACAGGCGGGTAAACAGAGGCGGGTAAACATAGGCGGGGAATCAGAGGCAGGGAATCAGAGGCGGGGAATCAGAGGCAGGGAATCAGATGAAGGGAATCTGATGCAGGGAATCTGAGGCAGGGAATCTGAGGCAGGGAATCTGAGGCGGGTTATCAGGGGGGGGAAATGAGAGGTGGGAAAAGAGATGCAGAGAAAGAGGCACGGAAATAGAGGCAGGGTATCAGAGGCGGGGAATCAGAGGCGGGGAATCAGAGGCAAGGAATCAGAGGCAGAGAATCAGAGGCGGGGAATCAGAGGTGGGGAATCAGAGGTGGGGAATCAGAGGCGTGGAATCAGAGGCGGGGAATCAGAGGCGGGGAATCAGAGGTGGGGAATCAGAGGCAGAGAATCAGAGGCGGGGAATCAGAGGTGGGGAATCAGAGGTGGGGAATCAGAGGCGTGGAATCAGAGGCGGGGAATCAGAGGCGGGGAATCAGAGGTGGGGAATCAGAGGTGGGGAATCAGAGGCAGGGAATCAGAGACATGGAAAGAGAGGCGTGGAATCAGAGGTGGGGAATCAGAGGTGGGGAATCAGAGGCGGGGAATCAGAGGCGGGGAATCAGAGGCGGGGAATCAGAGGCGGGGAATCAGAGGTGGGGAATCAGAGGTGGGGAATCAGAGGCGGGGAATCAGAGACATGGAAAGAGAGGCGTGGAATCAGATGTGCAGAATCAAATCCGATTAATCTGAGCCGGGAAATCGGAAGCAGAGCAACAGAGGCGGTGAAACATGGGTGCGGAATCGGAGGTGGGGAATCAGAGATGGGGAAACAGAGTTGTGGAATCAGAGGCCGGGAATCAGAGGCCGGGAATCAGAGTTGGGGAATTTGATGCGGGGAATCTGAGGCGGGGAATCAGATGCAGGGAATCAAAGTTGGGGAATCAGAGGCGAGGAATCAGAGTTGGGGAATCAGAGGCGGGGAATCAGAGATGGGGAATCAGAGGTGGGGAATCAGAGATGGGGAAACAGAGTTGTGGAAACAGAGGCGGGGAATCCGAGGCGGGGAAACAGAGGCGGGGAATCAGAGGCGGGGAATCAGAGGTGGGGAATCAGAGGTGGGGAATCAGAGGCGGGGAATCAGAGACATGGAAAGAGAGGCGTGGAATCAGATGTGCAGAATCAAATCCGATGAATCTGAGCCGGGAAATCGGAAGCAGAGCAACAGAGGCGGTGAAACATGGGTGCGGAATCGGAGGTGGGGAATCAGAGATGGGGAAACAGAGTTGTGGAATCAGAGGCCGGGAATCAGAGGCCGGGAATCAGAGTTGGGGAATTTGATGCGGGGAATCTGAGGCGGGGAATCAGATGCAGGGAATCAAAGTTGGGGAATCAGAGGCGAGGAATCAGAGTTGGGGAATCAGAGGCGGGGAATCAGAGATGGGGAATCAGAGGTGGGGAATCAGAGATGGGGAAACAGAGTTGTGGAATCAGAGGCCGGGAATCAGAGGCCGGGAATCAGAGTTGGGGAATTTGATGCGGGGAATCTGAGGCGGGGAATCAGATGCAGGGAATCGAAGTTGGGGAATCAGAGGCGAGGAATCAGAGGTGGGGAATCAGAGGTGGGGAATCAGAGGAGGGGAATAAGAGGCAAGGAATCAGAGGCGGGATATCAGAGGCTGGAAATCAGTAGCGGGGAATCAGAGGCCGGGAATCAGAGGCCGGGAATCAGAGTTGGGGAATCAGAGGTGGGGATTCAGAGATGGGGAATCAGAGGCGGGGAATCAGATATGGGGAATCAGAGATGGGGAATGAGAGGTGGGGGATGAGAGGCGGGGAATCAGAAAAGGGGAATCAGAGATGGGGAATCAGAGATGGGGAATCAGAGGCAGTGAATCAGGGATGGGGAATCAGAGGCGGGGAATCAGAGGCGGAGAATCAGAGGCAAGGAATCAGAGGCAGAGAATCAGAGGCAGGTTATCAGAGACAGGTTATCAGAGGCAGGGAATCAGAGGCGGGGAATCAGAGGTGGGGAATCAGAGGCAGAGCAACAGAGGCGGTGAAACGTGGGTGCAGAATCGGAGGCGGGGAATCAGAGGTGGGGAATCAGAGGCAGGGAATCAGAGGCAGGGAATCAGAGGCAGAGAATCAGAGGCAGGTTATCGGAGACAGGTTATCAGAGGCAGGGAATCAGAGGCGGGGAATCAGAGGTGGGGAATCAGAGGCGGGGAATCAGAGGCGGGAAATCAGAGGCGGGGAATCAGAGGTGGGGAATCAGAGGTGGGGAATCAGAGATGGGGAAACAAGAGTTGTGGAATCAGACGCCGGGAATCAGAGGCCGGGAATCAGAGTTGGGGAATTTGATGCGGGGAATCTGAGGCGGGGAATCAGATGCAGGGAATCAAAGTTGGGGAATCAGAGGCGAGGAATCAGAGTTGGGGAATCAGAGGCGGGGAATCAGAGATGGGGAAACAGAGTTGTGGAATCAGAGGCCGGGAATCAGAGGCCGGGAATCAGAGTTGGGGAATTTGATGCGGGGAATCTGAGGCGGGGAATCAGATGCAGGGAATCAAAGTTGGGGAATCAGAGGCGAGGAATCAGAGGTGGGGAATCAGAGGTGAAGAATCAGAGATGGGGAAACAGAGGTGGGGAATCAGAGGTGGGGAATAAGAGGCAAGGAATAAGAGGCGGGATATCAGAGGCTGGAAATCAGTAGCGGGGAATCAGAGGCGGGGAATCAGAGGCGGGGAATCAGAGGCGGGGAATCAGAGTTGTGGAATCAGAGGTGGGGAATCAGAGATGGGGAATCAGAGGCGGGGAATCAGATATGGGGAATCAGAGATGGGGAATGAGAGGTGGGGGATGAGAGGCGGGGAATCAGAATAGGGGAATCAGAGATGGGGAATCAGAGATGGGGAATCAGAGGCAGTGAATCAGGGATGGGGTATCAGAGGCGGGGAATCAGAGGCGGGGAATCAGAGGCGGGGAATCAGAGGCGGGGAATCAGAGGCGGGGAATCAGATGCGGGGAATCAGAAGCAGGGAATCTGAGGCAGGGAATCTGAGGCAGGGAATCTGAGGCGGGTTATCAGAGGGGGAAAATGAGATGTGGGAAACGAGATGCAGAGAAAGAGGCACGGAAATAGAGGCAGGGAAAGAGAGGCAGGGTATCAGAGGTGGGGAATCAGAGGCGGGGAATCAGAGGCGGGGAATCAGAGGCGGGGAATCTGAGACACAGAAATAGAGGCGTGGAATCAGAGGTGCGGAATCAGAGCCGGCGAATCTGAGCCGGGAAATCAGAAGCAGAGCAACAGAGGCGGAGAAACATGGGTGCGGAATCGGAGGTGGGGAATCAGAGGTGGGGAATCAGAGGCAGGGAATCAGAGGCAGGGAATCAGAGGCAGAGAATCAGAGGCAGGTAATCAGAGGCAGGTTATCAGAGGCAGGAAATCAGAGGCAGGGAATCTGAGGCGGGGAATCTGAGGTGGGGAATCAGAGGCGGGGAAACAGGGGGGTAAACAGACGCGGGTAAACATAGGTGCATAAATAGAGGCGGCGAAAGAGATGGGCGAAACATATTGGTTGGAACTTGTGTGTTGAAAATGAGGTACACAAAACAGATCAAACAGAGTTGTTGAAATTGAGGGAGGGAAAGAGAGGCGCGGAAAGAGTGGAGGGGAAAGAGCGCAGGCGAAAGAGAGGCGTAGAGACAGAGGTGGGGAATCAGAGGCGGGGAATCAGAGGCGGGGAATCAGATGCGGGGAATCAGAGGCGGGGAATCAGTGGCAGGGTATCAGAGGGGGAGAATCAGAGGCGGGGAACCAGAGGCGGGGAATCAGAGGCGGGGAATCAGAGGCTGGGAATCAGAGGCGGGGAATCAGTGGCAGGGTATCAGAGGGGGAGAATCAGAGGCGGGGAATCAGAGACTTGGAATCAGAGGTGGGGAAAGAGGTGTGGAGAAACAGACGGGTAAACAGAGGCGGGTAAACATAGGCGGGAAATCAGAGGCAGGGAATCAGAGGCGGGGATCAGAGGCAGGGAATCAGATGAAGGGAATCTGATGCAGGGAATCTGAGGCAGGGAATCTGAGGCGGGTTATCAGAGGGGGGAAATGAGATGTGGGAAACGAGACGCAGAGAAAGAGGCACGGAAGTAGAGGCAGGGAAAGAGAGGCAGGGTATCAGAGGTGGGGAATCAGTGGCTGGGAATCAGAGGCGGGGAATCAGAGGCGGGGAATCAGAGGCAGGGAATCAAAGGTGGGGAATCAGAGGCGGGCAATCAGAGGCGGGGAATCAGAGGCGGGGAATCAGAGGCGGGGAATCAGAGGCGGGCAATCAGAGGCGGGGAATCAGAGGCGGGGAATCAGAGGTGGGGAATCAGAGGTGGGGAATCAGAGGCGGGGAATCAGAGACATGGAAAGAGAGGCGTGGAATCAGAGGTGGGGAATCAGAGGTGGGGAATCAGAGGTGGGGAATCAGAGGTGGGGAATCAGAGGCGGGGAATCAGAGGCGGGGACTCAGAGGTGGGGAATCAGAGGCAGGGAATCAGAGGCAGAGAATCAGAGGCAGGTTATCGGAGACAGGTTATCAGAGGCGGGGATCAGAGGCAGGGAATCAGATGAAGGGAATCTGATGCAGGGAATCTGAGGCAGGGAATCTGAGGCGGGTTATCAGAGGGGGGAAATGAGATGTGGGAAACGAGACGCAGAGAAAGAGGCACGGAAGTAGAGGCAGGGATAGAGAGGCAGGGTATCAGAGGGGGAGAATAAGAGGCGGGGAATCAGAGGCGGGGAATCAGAGGCGGGGAATCAAAGGCGGCGAATCAGAGGCGGGCAATCAGAGGCGGGGAATCAGAGGCGGGGAATCAGAGGCGGGGAATCAGAGGCGGGCAATCAGAGGCGGGGAATCAGAGGCGTGGAATCAGAGGTGGGGAAAGAGATGTGGGGAAACGTAGGCCGGGAAAGTTGCGCGGAAAGGGAGGCGGTGAATCAGAGGCGGAGAATCAGAGGCGGGGAATCAGAGGCGTGGAATCAGAGGAGGGGAAAGAGATGTGGGGAAACAGGCGGGTAAACAGAGGCGGGTAAACATAGGCGGGGAATCAGAGGCAGGGAATGAGAGGCGGGGAATCAGAGGCAGGGAATCAGATGAAGGGAATCTGATGCAGGGAATCTGAGGCAGGGAATCTGAGGCAGGGAATCTGAGGCGGGTTATCAGGGGGGGGAAATGAGATGTGGGAAAGAGATGCAGAGAAAGAGGCACGGAAATAGAGGCAGGGTATCAGAGGCGGGGAATCAGAGGCGGGGAATCAGAGGCAAGGAATCAGAGGCAGAGAATCAGAGGCAGGTTATCAGAGACAGGTTATCAGATGCAGGGAATCAGAGGCGGGGAATCAGAGGTGGGGAATCAGAGGCGGGGAATCAGAGGCGGGGAATCAGAGGCGGGGAATCAGAGGTGGGGAATCAGAGGTGGGGAATCAGAGGCGGGGAATCAGAGACATGGAAAGAGAGGCGTGGAATCAGAGGTGGGGAATCAGAGGTGGGGAATCAGAGGCGGGGAATCAGAGGCGGGGAATCAGAGGTGGGGAATCAGAGGCAGGGAATCAGAGGCAGAGAATCAGAGACAGGTTATCGGAGACAGGTTATCAGAGGCAGGGAATCAGAGGCGGGGAATCAGAGGTGGGGAATCAGAGGCGGGGAATCAGAGGCGGGGAATCAGAGGCGGGGAATCAGAGGTGGGAAATCAGAGGTGGGGAATCAGAGGCGGGGAATCAGAGACATGGAAAGAGAGGCGTGGAATCAGATGTGCAGAATCAAAGCCGATGAATCTGAGCCGGGAAATCGGAAGCAGAGCAACAGAGGCGGTGAAACATGGGTGCGGAATCGGAGGTGGGGAATCAGAGATGGGGAAACAGAGTTGTGGAATCAGAGGCCGGGAATCAGAGGCCGGGAATCAGAGTTGGGGAATTTGATGCGGGGAATCTGAGGCGGGGAATCAGATGCAGGGAATCAAAGTTGGGGAATCAGAGGCGAGGAATCAGAGGCGGGGAATCAGAGGCGGGGAATCAGAGGTGTGGAATCAGAGGAGGGGAAAGAGATGTGGGGAAACAGGCGGGTAAACAGAGGCGGGTAAACATAGGTGGGGAATCAGAGGCAGGGAATCAGAGTCGGGGAATCAGAGGCAGGGAATCAGATGAAGGGAATCTGATGCAGGGAATCTGAGGCAGGGAATCTGAGGCAGGTAATCTGAGGCGGGTTATCAAGGGGGGGAAATGAGATGTGGGAAAAGAGATGCAGAGAAAGAGGCACGGAAATAGAGGCAGGGTATCAGAGGCGGGGAATCAGAGGCGGGGAATCAGAGACAAGGAATCAGAGGCAGAGAATCAGAGGCAGGTTATCAGAGACAGGTTATCAGAGGCAGGGAATCAGAGGCGGGGAATCAGAGGTGGGGAATCAGAGGCGGGGAATCAGAGGCGGGGAATCAGAGGTGGGGAATCAGAGGTGGGGAATCAGAGGCGGGGAATCAGAGACATGGAAAGAGAGGCGTGGAATCTGAGATGGGGAATCAGAGGTGGGGAATCAGAGGCGGGGAATCAGAGGCGGGGAATCAGAGGCGGGGAATCAGAGGTGGGGAATCAGAGGCAGGGAATCAGAGGCAGAGAATCAGAGGCAGGTTATCGGAGACAGGTTATCAGAGGCAGGGAGTCAGAGGCGGGGAATCAGAGGTGGGGAATCAGAGGCGGGGAATCAGAGGCGGGGAATCAGAGGCGGGGAATCAGAGGTGGGGAATCAGAGGTGGGGAATCATAGGCGGGGAATCAGAGACATGGAAAGAGAGGCGTGGAATCAGATGTGCAGAATCAAAGCCGATGAATCTGAGCCGGGAAATCGGAAGCAGAGGAACAGAGGCGGTGAAACATGGGTGCGGAATCGGAGGTGGGGATTCAGAGATGGGGAAACAGAGTTGTGGAATCAGAGGCCGGGAATCAGAGGCCGGGAATCAGAGTTGGGGAATTTGATGCGGGGAATCTGAGGCGGGGAATCAGATGCAGGGAATCAAAGTCGGGGAATCAGAGGCGAGGAATCAGAGTTGGGGAATCAGAGGCGGGGAATCAGAGATGGGGAATCAGAGGTGGGGAATCAGAGATGGGGAAACAGAGTTGTGGAATCAGAGGCCGGGAATCAGAGGCCGGGAATCAGAGTTGGGGAATTTGATGCGGGGAATTTGAGGCTGGGAATCAGATGCAGGGAATCAAAGTTGGGGAATCAGAGGCGAGGAATCAGAGGTGGGGAATCAGAGGTGGGGAATCAGAGGAGGGGAATAAGAGGCAAGGAATCAGAGGCGGGATATCAGAGGCTGGAAATCAGTAGCGGGGAATCAGAGGCGGGGAATCAGAGGCGGGGAATCAGAGTTGGGGAATCAGAGGTGGGGAATCAGAGATGGGGAATCAGAGGCGGGGAATCAGATATGGGGAATCAGAGATGGGGAATGAGAGGTGGGGGATGAGAGGCGGGGAATCAGAATAGGGGAATCAGAGATGGGGAATCAGAGATGGGGAATCAGAGGCAGTGAATCAGGGATGGGGAATCAGAGGCGGGGAATCAGAGGCGGAGAATCAGAGGCAAGGAATCAGAGGCAGAGAATCAGAGGCAGGTTATCAGAGACAGGTTATCAGAGGCAGGGAATCAGAGGCGGGGAATCAGAGGTGGGGAATCAGAGGCAGAGCAACAGAGGCGGTGAAACGTGGGTGCAGAATCGGAGGCGGGGAATCAGAGGTGGGGAATCAGAGGCAGGGAATCAGAGGCAGGGAATCAGAGGCAGATAATCAGAGGCAGGTTATCGGAGACAGGTTATCAGAGGCAGGGAATCAGAGGCGGGGAATCAGAGGTGGGGAATCAGAGGCTGGGAATCAGAGGCGGGAAATCAGAGGCGGGGAATCAGAGGTGGGGAATCAGAGGTGGGGAATCAGAGATGGGGAAACAGAGTTGTGGAATCAGACGCCGGGAATCAGAGGCCGGGAATCAGAGTTGGGGAATTTGATGCGGGGAATCTGAGGAGGGGAATCAGATGCAGGGAATCAAAGTTGGGGAATCAGAGGCGAGGAATCAGAGTTGGGGAATCAGAGGCGGGGAATCAGAGATGGGGAAACAGAGTTGTGGAATCAGAGGCCGGGAATCAGAGGCCGGGAATCAGAGTTGGGGAATTTGATGCGGGGAATCTGAGGCGGGGAATCAGATGCAGGGAATCAAAGTTGGGGAATCAGAGGCGAGGAATCAGAGGTGGGGAATCAGAGGTGAAGAATCAGAGATGGGGAAACAGAGGTGGGGAATCAGAGGAGGGGAATAAGAGGCAAGGAATCAGAGGCGGGATATCAGAGGCTGGAAATCAGTAGCGGGGAATCAGAGGCGGGGAATCAGAGGCGGGGAATCAGAGTTGGGAAATCAGAGGTGGGGAATAAGAGATGGGGAATCAGAGGCGGGGAATCAGATATGGGGAATCAGAGATGGGGAATGAGAGGTGGGGGATGAGAGGTGGGGAATCAGAATAGGGGAATCAGAGATGGGGAATCAGAGATGGGGAATCAGAGGCAGTGAATCAGGGATGGGGAATCAGAGGCGGGGAATCAGAGGCGGGGAATCAGAGGCGGGGAATCAGAGGCGGGGAATCAGAGGCGGGGAATCAGATGCGGGGAATCAGAAGCAGGGAATCTGAGGCAGGGAATCTGAGGCAGGGAATCTGAGGCGGGTTATCAGAGGGGGAAAATGAGATGTGGGAAACGAGATGCAGAGAAAGAGGCCCGGAATTAGAGGCAGGGAAAGAGAGGCAGGGTATCAGAGGCGGGGAATCAGAGGCGGGGAATCAGAGGCGGGGAATCAGAGGCGGGGAATCTGAGACACAGAAATAGAGGCGTCGAATCAGAGGTGCGGAATCAGAGCCGGCAAATCTGAGCCGGGAAATCAGAAGCAGAGCAACAGAGGCGTAGAAACATGGGTGCGGAATCGGAGGTGGGGAATCAGAGGTGGGGAATCAGAGGCAGGGAATCAGAGGCAGGGAATCAGAGGCAGAGAATCAGAGGGAGGTAATCAGAGGCAGGTTATCAGAGGCAGGAAATCAGAGGCATGGAATCTGAGGCGGGGAATCTGAGGTGGGGAATCAGAGGCGGGGAAACAGGGGGGTAAACAGACGCGGGTAAACATAGGTGCATAAATAGAGGCGGCGAAAGAGATGGGCGAAACATATTGGTTGGAACTTGTGTGTTGAAAATGAGGTACACAAAACAGATCAAACAGAGTTGTTGAAATTGAGGGAGGGAAAGAGAGGCGCGGAAAGAGTGGAGGGGAAAGAGCGCAGGCGAAAGAGAGGCGTAGAGACAGAGGTGGGGAATCAGAGGCGGGGAATCAGAGGCGGGGAATCAGAGGCGGGGAATCAGTGGCAGGGTATCAGAGGGGGAGAATCAGAGGCGGGGAACCAGAGGCGGGGAATCAGAGGCGGGGAATCAGAGGCTGGGAATCAGAGGCGGGGAATCAGTGGCAGGGTATCAGAGGGGGAGAATCAGAGGCGGGGAAACAGAGACTTGGAATCAGAGGTGGGGAAAGAGGTGTGGGGAAAAAGTCGGGTAAACAGACGCGGGTAAACATAGGCGGGAAATCAGAGGCAGGGAATCAGAGGCGGGGATCAGAGGCAGGGAATCAGATGAAGGGAATCTGATGCAGGGAATCTGAGGCAGGGAATCTGAGGCGGGTTATCAGAGGGGGGAAATGAGATGTGGGAAACGAGATGCAGAGAAAGAGGCACGGAAGTAGAGGCAGGGAAAGAGAGGCAGGGTATCAGAGGTGGGGAATCAGAGCCTGGGAATCAGAGGCGGGGAATCAGTGGCAGGGTATCAGAGGGGGAGAATCAGAGGCGGGGAATCAGAGGCGGGGAATCAGAGGCGGGGAATCAGAGGCGGGGAATCAGAGGCGGGCAATCAGAGGCGGGGAATCAGAGGCGTGGAAACAGAGGTGGGGAAAGAGATGTGGGGAAACGTAGGCCGGGAAAGTTGCGCGGAAAGGGAGGCGGTGAATCAGAGGCGGAGAATCAGAGGCGGGGAATCAGAGGCGTGGAATCAGAGGAGGGGAAAGAGATGTGGGGAAACAGGCGGGTAAACAGAGGCGGGTAAACATAGGCGGGGAATCAGAGGCAGGGAATCAGAGGCGGGGAATCAGAGGCAGGGAATCAGATGAAGGGAATCTGATGCAGGGAATCTGTGGCAGGGAATCTGAGGCAGGGAATCGGAGGCAGGGAATCTGAGGCGGGTTATCAGAGGGGGGAAATGAGATGTGGGAAACGAGACGCAGAGAAAGAGGCACGGAAGTAGAGGCAGGGAAAGAGAGGCAGGGTATCAGAGGTGGGGAATCAGAGGCGGGGAATCAGAGGTGGGGAATCGGAGACACGGAAAGGGAGGCGTGGAATCAGAGGTGCGGAATCAGAGCCGGCGAATCTGAGCCGGGAAATCAGAAGCAGAGCAACAGAGGCGGTGAAACATGGGTGCGGAATCAGAGGCGGGGAATCAGAGGTGGGGAATCAGAGGGGGAGAATCAGAGGTGGGGAATCAGAGGGGGAGAATCAGAGGTGGGGAATCAGAGACTTGGAATCAGAGGTGGGGAAAGAGATGTGGGGAAACAGGCGGGTAAACAGAGGCGGGTAAACATAGGCGGGAAATCAGAGGTAGGGAATCAGAGGCGGGGATCAGAGGCAGGGAATCAGATGAAGGGAATCTGATGCAGGGAATCTGAGGCAGGGAATCTGAGGCGGGTTATCAGATGGGGGAAATGAGATGTGGGAAACGAGACGCAGAGAAAGAGGCACGGAAGTAGAGGCAGGGAAAGAGAGGCAGGGTATCAGAGGTGGGGAATCAGAGGCTGGGAATCAGAGGCGGGGAATCAGTTTCAGGGTATCAGTGGGGGAGAATCAGAGGCGGGGAATCAGAGGCGGGGAATCAGAGGCGGGGAATCAGAGGGGGAGAATCAGAGGTGGGGAATCAGAGACTTGGAATCAGAGGTGGGGAAAGAGATGTGGGGAAACAGGCGGGTAAACAGAGGCGGGTAAACATAGGCGGGAAATCAGAGGCAGGGAATCAGAGGCGGGGATCAGAGGCAGGGAATCAGATGAAGGGAATCTGATGCAGGGAATCTGAGGCAGGGAATCTGAGGCGGGTTATCAGATGGGGGAAATGAGATGTGGGAAACGAGACGCAGAGAAAGAGGCACGGAAGTAGAGGCAGGGAAAGAGAGGCAGGGTATCAGAGGTGGGGAATCAGAGGCTGGGAATCAGAGGCGGGGAATCAGTTTCAGGGTATCAGTGGGGGAGAATCAGAGGCGGGGAATCAGAGGCGGGGAATCAGAGGCGGGGAATCATAGGCAGGGAATCAGATGAAGGGAATCTGATGCAGGGAATCTGAGGCAGGGAATCTGAGGCAGGTAATCTGAGGCGGGTTATCAGGGGTGGGAAATGAGATGTGGGAAATGAGATGCAGAGAAAGAGGCACGGAAATAGAGGCAGAGTATCAGAGGCAGGGAATCAGAGGCGGGGAATCAGAGGCAAGGAATCAGAGGCAGAGAATCAGAGGCAGGTTATCAGAGACAGGTTATCAGAGACAGGTTATCAGAGGCAGGGAATCAGAGGTGGGGAATCAGAGGCAGGGAATCAGAGGCAGGGAATCAGAGGCAGAGAATCAGAGGCAGGTTATCGGAGACAGGTTATCAGAGGCAGGGAATCAGAGGCGGGGAATCAGAGGTGGGGAATCAGAGGCGGGGAATCAGAGGCGGGGAATCAGAGGCGGGGAATCAGAGGTGGGGAATCAGAGGTGGGGAATCAGGGGCGTGGAATCAGAGACATGGAAAGAGAGGCGTGGAATCAGAAGTGCAGAATCAAAGCCGATGAATCTGAGCCGGGAAATCAGAAGCAGAGCAACAGAGGCGGTGAAACATGGGTGCGGAATCGGAGGCGGGGAATCAGAAGTGGGGAATCAGAGGCAGGGAATCAGAGGCAGGGAATCAGAGGCAGGGAATCTGAGGCAGGGAATCAGAGGCAGGTTATCAGAGGCAGGGAATCAGAGGCAGGGAATCAGAGGCGGGGATCAGAGGCAGGGAATCAGATGAAGGGAATCTGATGCACGGAATCTGAGGCAGGGAATCTGAGGCGGGTTATCAGAGGGGGGAAATGAGATGTGGGAAACGAGACGCAGAGAAAGAGGCACGGAAGTAGAGGCAGGGAAAGAGAGGCAGGGTATCAGAGGGGGAGAATCAGAGGCGGGGAATCAGAGGCGGGGAATCAGAGGCGGGGAATCAAAGGTGGGGATCAGAGGCGGGCAATCAGAGGCGGGGAATCAGAGGCGGGGAATCAGAGGCGGGGAATCAGAGGCGGGCAATCAGAGGCGGGGAATCAGAGGCGTGGAATCAGAGGTGGGGAAAGAGATGTGGGGAAACGTAGGCCGGGAAAGTTGCGCGGAAAGGGAGGCGGTGAATCAGAGGCGGAGAATCAGAGGCGGGGAATCAGAGGCGTGGAATCAGAGGAGGGGAAAGAGATGTGGGGAAACAGGCGGGTAAACAGAGGCGGGTAAACATAGGCGGGGAATCAGAGGCAGGGAATCAGAGGCGGGGAATCAGAGGCAGGGAATCAGATGAAGGGAATCTGATGCAGGGAATCTGAGGCAGGGAATCTGAGGCAGGGAATCTGAGGCGGGTTATCAGGGGGGGGAAATGAGAGGTGGGAAAAGAGATGCAGAGAAAGAGGCACGGAAATAGAGGCAGGGTATCAGAGGCGGGGAATCAGAGGCGGGGAATCAGAGGCAAGGAATCAGAGGCAGAGAATCAGAGGCGGGGAATCAGAGGTGGGGAATCAGAGGTGGGGAATCAGAGGCGTGGAATCAGAGGCGGGGAATCAGAGGCGGGGAATCAGAGGTGGGGAATCAGAGGCAGAGAATCAGAGGCGGGGAATCAGAGGTGGGGAATCAGAGGTGGGGAATCAGAGGCGTGGAATCAGAGGCGGGGAATCAGAGGCGGGGAATCAGAGGTGGGGAATCAGAGGTGGGGAATCAGAGGCAGGGAATCAGAGACATGGAAAGAGAGGCGTGGAATCAGAGGTGGGGAATCAGAGGTGGGGAATCAGAGGCGGGGAATCAGAGGCGGGGAATCAGAGGCGGGGAATCAGAGGCGGGGAATCAGAGGTGGGGAATCAGAGGTGGGGAATCAGAGGCGGGGAATCAGAGACATGGAAAGAGAGGCGTGGAATCAGATGTGCAGAATCAAATCCGATTAATCTGAGCCGGGAAATCGGAAGCAGAGCAACAGAGGCGGTGAAACATGGGTGCGGAATCGGAGGTGGGGAATCAGAGATGGGGAAACAGAGTTGTGGAATCAGAGGCCGGGAATCAGAGGCCGGGAATCAGAGTTGGGGAATTTGATGCGGGGAATCTGAGGCGGGGAATCAGATGCAGGGAATCAAAGTTGGGGAATCAGAGGCGAGGAATCAGAGTTGGGGAATCAGAGGCGGGGAATCAGAGATGGGGAATCAGAGGTGGGGAATCAGAGATGGGGAAACAGAGTTGTGGAATCAGAGGCCGGGAATCAGAGGCCGGGAATCAGAGTTGGGGAATTTGATGCGGGGAATCTGAGGCGGGGAATCAGATGCAGGGAATCAAAGTTGGGGAATCAGAGGCGAGGAATCAGAGGTGGGGAATCAGAGGTGGGGAATCAGAGGAGGGGAATAAGAGGCAAGGAATCAGAGGCGGGATATCAGAGGCTGGAAATCAGTAGCGGGGAATCAGAGGCGGGGAATCAGAGGCGGGGAATCAGAGTTGGGGAATCAGAGGTGGGGAATCAGAGATGGGGAATCAGAGGCGGGGAATCAGATATGGGGAATCAGAGATGGGGAATGAGAGGTGGGGGATGAGAGGCGGGGAATCAGAATAGGGGAATCAGAGATGGGGAATCAGAGGCAGTGAATCAGGGATGGGGAATCAGAGGCGGGGAATCAGAGGCGGAGAATCAGAGGCAAGGAATCAGAGGCAGAGAATCAGAGGCAGGTTATCGGAGACAGGTTATCAGAGGCAGGGAATCAGAGGTGGGGAATCAGAGGCAGGGAATCAGAGGCAGGGAATCAGAGGCAGAGAATCAGAGGCAGGTTATCGGAGACAGGTTATCAGAGGCAGGGAATCAGAGGCGGGGAATCAGAGGTGGGGAATCAGAGGCGGGGAATCAGAGGCGGGGAATCAGAGGCGGGGAATCAGAGGTGGGGAATCAGAGGTGGGGAATCAGGGGCGTGGAATCAGAGACATGGAAAGAGAGGCGTGGAATCAGAAGTGCAGAATCAAAGCCGATGAATCTGAGCCGGGAAATCAGAAGCAGAACAACAGAGGCGGTGAAACATGGGTGCGGAATCGGAGGCGGGGAATCAGAAGTGGGGAATCAGAGGCAGGGAATCAGAGGCAGGGAATCAGAGGCAGGGAATCTGAGGCAGGGAATCAGAGGCAGGTTATCAGAGGCAGGGAATCAGAGGCAGGGAATCAGAGGCGGGGATCAGAGGCAGGGAATCAGATGAAGGGAATCTGATGCACGGAATCTGAGGCAGGGAATCTGAGGCGGGTTATCAGAGTGGGGAAATGAGATGTGGGAAACGAGACGCAGAGAAAGAGGCACGGAAGTAGAGGCAGGGAAAGAGAGGCAGGGTATCAGAGGGGGAGAATCAGAGGCGGGGAATCAGAGGCGGGGAATCAGAGGCGGGGAATCAAAGGTGGGGATCAGAGGCGGGCAATCAGAGGCGGGGAATCAGAGGCGGGGAATCAGAGGCGGGGAATCAGAGGCGGGCAATCAGAGGCGGGGAATCAGAGGCGTGGAATCAGAGGTGGGGAAAGAGATGTGGGGAAACGTAGGCCGGGAAAGTTGCGCGGAAAGGGAGGCGGTGAATCAGAGGCGGAGAATCAGAGGCGGGGAATCAGAGGCGTGGAATCAGAGGAGGGGAAAGAGATGTGGGGAAACAGGCGGGTAAACAGAGGCGGGTAAACATAGGCGGGGAATCAGAGGCAGGGAATCAGAGGCGGGGAATCAGAGGCAGGGAATCAGATGAAGGGAATCTGATGCAGGGAATCTGAGGCAGGGAATCTGAGGCAGGGAATCTGAGGCGGGTTATCAGGGGGGGGAAATGAGAGGTGGGAAAAGAGATGCAGAGAAAGAGGCACGGAAATAGAGGCAGGGTATCAGAGGCGGGGAATCAGAGGCGGGGAATCAGAGGCAAGGAATCAGAGGCAGAGAATCAGAGGCGGGGAATCAGAGGTGGGGAATCAGAGGTGGGGAATCAGAGGCGTGGAATCAGAGGCGGGGAATCAGAGGCGGGGAATCAGAGGTGGGGAATCAGAGGCAGAGAATCAGAGGCGGGGAATCAGAGGTGGGGAATCAGAGGTGGGGAATCAGAGGCGTGGAATCAGAGGCGGGGAATCAGAGGCGGGGAATCAGAGGTGGGGAATCAGAGGTGGGGAATCAGAGGCAGGGAATCAGAGACATGGAAAGAGAGGCGTGGAATCAGAGGTGGGGAATCAGAGGTGGGGAATCAGAGGCGGGGAATCAGAGGCGGGGAATCAGAGGCGGGGAATCAGAGGCGGGGAATCAGAGGTGGGGAATCAGAGGTGGGGAATCAGAGGCGGGGAATCAGAGACATGGAAAGAGAGGCGTGGAATCAGATGTGCAGAATCAAATCCGATGAATCTGAGCCGGGAAATCGGAAGCAGAGCAACAGAGGCGGTGAAACATGGGTGCGGAATCGGAGGTGGGGAATCAGAGATGGGGAAACAGAGTTGTGGAATCAGAGGCCGGGAATCAGAGGCCGGGAATCAGAGTTGGGGAATTTGATGCGGGGAATCTGAGGCGGGGAATCAGATGCAGGGAATCAAAGTTGGGGAATCAGAGGCGAGGAATCAGAGTTGGGGAATCAGAGGCGGGGAATCAGAGATGGGGAATCAGAGGTGGGGAATCAGAGATGGGGAAACAGAGTTGTGGAATCAGAGGCCGGGAATCAGAGGCCGGGAATCAGAGTTGGGGAATTTGATGCGGGGAATCTGAGGCGGGGAATCAGATGCAGGGAATCAAAGTTGGGGAATCAGAGGCGAGGAATCAGAGGTGGGGAATCAGAGGTGGGGAATCAGAGGAGGGGAATAAGAGGCAAGGAATCAGAGGCGGGATATCAGAGGCTGGAAATCAGTAGCGGGGAATCAGAGGCGGGGAATCAGAGGCGGGGAATCAGAGTTGGGGAATCAGAGGTGGGGAATCAGAGATGGGGAATCAGAGGCGGGGAATCAGATATGGGGAATCAGAGATGGGGAATGAGAGGTGGGGGATGAGAGGCGGGGAATCAGAATAGGGGAATCAGAGATGGGGAATCAGAGATGGGGAATCAGAGGCAGTGAATCAGGGATGGGGAATCAGAGGCGGGGAATCAGAGGCGGAGAATCAGAGGCAAGGAATCAGAGGCAGAGAATCAGAGGCAGGTTATCAGAGACAGGTTATCAGAGGCAGGGAATCAGAGGCGGGGAATCAGAGGTGGGGAATCAGAGGCAGAGCAACAGAGGCGGTGAAACGTGGGTGCAGAATCGGAGGCGGGGAATCAGAGGTGGGGAATCAGAGACTTGGAATCAGAGGTGGGGAAAGAGGTGTGGGGAAACAGACGGGTAAACAGAGGCGGGTAAACATAGGCGGGAAATCAGAGGCGGGGAATCAGAGGCGGGGATCAGAGGCGGGGAATCAGATGAAGGGAATCTGATGCAGGGAATCTGAGGCAGGGAATCTGAGGCGGGTTATCAGAGGGGGGAAATGAGATGTGGGAAACGAGACGCAGAGAAAGAGGCACGGAAGTAGAGGCAGGGAAAGAGAGGCAGGGTATCAGAGGTGGGGAATCAGAGGCTGGGAATCAGAGGCGGGGAATCAGTGGCAGGGTATCAGAGGGGGAGGATCAGAGGTGGGGAATCAGAGGCGGGGAATCAGAGGCAGGGAATCAAAGGTGGGGAATCAGAGGCGGGCAATCAGAGGCGGGGAATCAGAGGCGGGGAATCAGAGGCGGGGAATCAGAGGCGGGCAATCAGAGGCGGGGAATCAGAGGCGTGGAAACAGAGGTGGGGAAAGAGATGTGGGGAAACGTAGGCCGGGAAAGTTGCGCGGAAAGGGAGGCGGTGAATCAGAGGCGGAGAATCAGAGGCGGGGAATCAGAGGCGTGGAATCAGAGGAGGGGAAAGAGATGTGGGGAAACAGGCGGGTAAACAGAGGCGGGTTAACATAGGCGGGGAATCAGAGGCAGGGAATCAGAGGCGGGGAATCAGAGGCAGGGAATCAGATGAAGGGAATCTGATGCAGGGAATCTGAGGCAGGGAATCTGAGGCAGGGAATCGGAGGCAGGGAATCTGAGGCGGGTTATCAGAGGGGGGAAATGAGATGTGGGAAACGAGACGCAGAGAAAGAGGCACGGAAGTAGAGGCAGGGAAAGAGAGGCAGGGTATCAGAGGTGGGGAATCAGATGCGGGGAATCAGAGGTGGGGAATCAGAGACACGGAAAGGGAGGCGTGGAATCAGAGGTGCGGAATCAGAGCCGGCGAATCTGAGCCAGGAAATCAGAAGCAGAGCAACAGAGGCGGTGAAACATGGGTGCAGAATCAGAGGCGGGGAATCAGAGGTGGGGAATCAGAGGCAGGGAATCAGAGGCAGGGAATCAGAGGCAGTGAATCAGAGGCAGGGAATCAGAGGCAGGTTATCAGAGGCAGGGAATCAGAGGCATGGAATCTGAGGCGGGGAATCTGAGGTGGGGAATCAGAGGCGGGGAAACAGGCGGGTAAACTGAAGCAGGTAAACATAGGTGCATAAATAGAGGCGGGGAGAGAGATGTGCGAAACATAGTGGTTGGAACTTGTGTGTTGAAAATGAGGTACATAGAACAGATCAAACAGAGTTGTTGAAATTGAGGGAGGGAAAGAGAGGCGCGGAAAAAGTGTAGGGGAAAGAGCGCATGCGAAAGAGAGGCATAGAGACAGAGGCGGGGAATCAGAGGCGGGGAATCAGAGATGTGGAATCAGAGGCGGGGAAAGAGATGTGGGTAAACGGAGGCCGGGAAAGTTGCGCGGAAAGGGAGGCGGGGAATCAGAGGCGGGGAATCAGTGGCGGGGAATCAGAGGTGATGAATCAGAGATGGGGAATCAGAGGCGGGGAATCAGAAGTGGTGAATCAGAGATGGGGAATCAAAGGTGGGGAATCAGAGGTGGTGAATCAGTGGCAGGGAATTAGAGGTGGGGAATCAGAGGCAGGGAATCAGAGGCGGGGAATCAGAGGCTGGGAATCAGATGCGGGGAATCAGAGTTGGTCAATAAGAGATGGGGAATCAGAGGCGGGGAATCTGAGGTGGGGAATCTGAGGTGGGGAATCAGAGGCGGGGAAACAGGGGGGTAAACAGATGCGGGTAAACATAGGTGCATAAATAGAGGCGGCGGAAGAGATGGGCGAAACATATTGGTTGGAACTTGTGTGTTGAAAATGAGGTACACAAAACAGATCAAACAGAGTTGTTGAAATTGAGGGAGGGAAAGAGAGGTGCGGAAAGAGTGGAGGGGAAAGAGCGCAGGCGAAAGAGAGGCGTAGAGACAGAGGTGGGGAATCAGAGGCGGGGAATCAGAGGCGGGGAATCAGAGGCGGGGAATCAGTGGCAGGGTATCAGAGGTGGAGAATCAGAGGCGGGGAACCAGAGGCGGGGAATCAGAGGCGGGGAATCAGAGGCTGGGAATCAGTGGCGGGGAATCAGTAGCAGGGTATCAGAGGGGGAGAATCAGAGGTGGGGAATCAGAGACTTGGAATCAGAGGTGGGGAAAGAGATGTGGGGAAACAGGCGGGTAAACAGAGGCGGGTAAACATAGGCGGGAAATCAGAGGCAGGGAATCAGAGGCGGGGATCTGAGGCAGGGAATCAGATGAAGGGAATCTGATGCAGGGAATCTGAGGCAGGGAATCTGAGGCGGGTTATCAGATGGGGGAAATGAGATGTGGGAAACGAGACGCAGAGAAAGAGGCACGGAAGTAGAGGCAGGGAAAGAGAGGCAGGGTATCAGAGGTGGGGAATCAGAGGCTGGGAATCAGAGGCGGGGAATCAGTTTCAGGGTATCAGAGGGGGAGAATCAGAGGCGGGGAATCAGAGGCGGGGAATCAGAGGCGGGGAATCAGAGGCAGGGAATCAGATGAAGGGAATCTGATGCAGGGAATCTGAGGCAGGGAATCTGAGGCAGGGAATCTGAGGCGGGTTATCAGGGGTGGGAAATGAGATGTGGGAAAAGAGATGCAGAGAAAGAGGCACGGAAATAGAGGCAGGGTATCAGAGGCAGGGAATCAGAGGCGGGGAATCAGAGGCAAGGAATCAGAGGCAGAGAATCAGAGGCAGGTTATCAGAGACAGGTTATCAGAGACATGTATCAGAGGCAGGGAATCAGAGGTGGGGAATCAGAGGCAGGGAATCAGAGGCAGGGAATCAGAGGCAGAGAATCAGAGGCAGGTTATCGGAGACAGGTTATCAGAGGCAGGGAATCAGAGGCGGGGAATCAGAGGTGGGGAATCAGAGGCGGGGAATCAGAGGCGGGGAATCAGAGGCGGGGAATCAGAGGTGGGGAATCAGAGGTGGGGAATCAGGGGCGTGGAATCAGAGACATGGAAAGAGAGGCGTGGAATCAGAAGTGCAGAATCAAAGCCGATGAATCTGAGCCGGGAAATCAGAAGCAGAGCAACAGAGGCGGTGAAACATGGGTGCGGAATCGGAGGCGGGGAATCAGAAGTGGGGAATCAGAGGCAGGGAATCAGAGGCAGGGAATCAGAGGCAGGGAATCTGAGGCAGGGAATCAGAGGCAGGTTATCAGAGGCAGGGAATCAGAGGCAGGGAATCAGAGGCGGGGATCAGAGGCAGGGAATCAGATGAAGGGAATCTGATGCATGGAATCTGAGGCAGGGAATCTGAGGCGGGTTATCAGAGGGTAGAAATGAGATGTGGGAAACGAGACGCAGAGAAAGAGGCACGGAAGTAGAGGCAGGGAAAGAGAGGCAGGGTATCAGAGGGGGAGAATCAGAGGCGGGGAATCAGAGGCAGGGAATCAGATGAAGGGAATCTGATGCAGGGAATCTGAGGCAGGGAATCTGAGGCAGGGAATCTGAGGCGGGTTATCAAGGGGGGGAAATGAGATGTGGGAAAAGAGATGCAGAGAAAGAGGCACGGAAATAGAGGCAGGGTATCAGAGGCGGGGAATCAGAGGCGGGGAATCAGAGACAAGGAATCAGAGGCAGAGAATCAGAGGCAGGTTATCAGAGACAGGTTATCAGAGGCAGGGAATCAGAGGCGGGGAATCAGAGGTGGGGAATCAGAGGCGGGGAATCAGAGGCGGGGAATCAGAGGTGGGGAATCAGAGGTGGGGAATCAGAGGCGGGGAATCAGAGACATGGAAAGAGAGGCGTGGAATCAGAGGTGGGGAATCAGAGGTGGGGAATCAGAGGCGGGGAATCAGAGGCGGGGAAACAGAGGCGGGGATCTGAGGCAGGGAATCAGATGAAGGGAATCTGATGCAGGGAATCTGAGGCAGGGAATCTGAGGCGGGTTATCAGATGGGGGAAATGAGATGTGGGAAACGAGACGCAGAGAAAGAGGCACGGAAGTAGAGGCAGGGAAAGAGAGGCAGGGTATCAGAGGCGGGGAATCAGAGGTGGGGAATCAGAGGCGGGGAATCAGAGGCGGGGAATCAGAGGCGGGGAATCAGAGGTGGGGAATCAGAGGTGGGGAATCAGGGGCGTGGAATCAGAGACATGGAAAGAGAGGCGTGGAATCAGAAGTGCAGAATCAAAGCCGATGAATCTGAGCCGGGAAATCAGAAGCAGAGCAACAGAGGCGGTGAAACATGGGTGCGGAATCGGAGGCGGGGAATCAGAAGTGGGGAATCAGAGGCAGGGAATCAGAGGCAGGGAATCAGAGGCAGAGAATCTGAGGCAGGGAATCAGAGGCAGGTTATCAGAGGCAGGGAATCAGAGGCAGGGAATCAGAGGCGGGGATCAGAGGCAGGGAATCAGATGAAGGGAATCTGATGCATGGAATCTGAGGCAGGGAATCTGAGGCGGGTTATCAGAGGGTAGAAATGAGATGTGGGAAACGAGACGCAGAGAAAGAGGCACGGAAGTAGAGGCAGGGAAAGAGAGGCAGGGTATCAGAGGGGGAGAATCAGAGGCGGGGAATCAGAGGCGGGGAATCAGAGGCGGGGAATCAAAGGTGGGGAATCAGAGGCGGGCAATCAGAAGCGGGGAATCAGAGGCGGGGAATCAGAGGCGTGGAATCAGAGGCGGGCAATCAGAGGCGGGGAATCAGAGGCGTGGAATCAGAGGTGGGGAAAGAGATGTGGGGAAACGTAGGCCGGGAAAGTTGCGCGGAAAGGGAGGCGGTGAATCAGAGGCGGAGAATCAGAGGCGGGGAATCAGAGGCGTGGAATCAGAGGAGGGGAAAGAGATGTGGGGAAACAGGCGGGTAAACAGAGGCGGGTAAACATAGGCGGGGAATCAGAGGCAGGGAATCAGAGGCGGGGAATCAGAGGCAGGGAATCAGATGAAGGGAATCTGATGCAGGGAATCTGAGGCAGGGAATCTGAGGCAGGGAATCTGAGGCGGGTTATCAGGGGGGGGAAATGAGATGTGGGAAAAGAGATGCAGAGAAAGAGGCACGGAAATAGAGGCAGGGTATCAGAGGCGGGGAATCAGAGGCGGGGAACCAGAGGCAAGGAATCAGAGGCAGAGAATCAGAGGCGGGGAATCAGAGGTGGGGAATCAGAGGTGGGGAATCAGAGGCGGGGAATCAGAGGCGGGGAATCAGAGGCGGGGAATCAGAGGTGGGGAATCAGAGGTGGGGAATCAGAGGCGGGGAATCAGAGACATGGAAAGAGAGGCGTGGAATCAGAGGTGGGGAATCAGAGGTGGGGAATCAGAGGCGGGGAATCAGAGGCGGGGAATCAGAGGCGGGGAATCAGAGGCGGGGAATCAGAGGTGGGGAATCAGAGGTGGGGAATCAGAGGCGGGGAATCAGAGACATGGAAAGAGAGGCGTGGAATCAGATGTGCAGAATCAAATCCGATGAATCTGAGCCGGGAAATCGGAAGCAGAGCAACAGAGGCGGTGAAACATGGGTGCGGAATCGGAGGTGGGGAATCAGAGATGGGGAAACAGAGTTGTGGAATCAGAGGCCGGGAATCAGAGGCCGGGAATCAGAGTTGGGGAATTTGATGCGGGGAATCTGAGGCGGGGAATCAGATGCAGGGAATCAAAGTTGGGGAATCAGAGGCGAGGAATCAGAGTTGGGGAATCAGAGGCGGGGAATCAGAGATGGGGAATCAGAGGTGGGGAATCAGAGATGGGGAAACAGAGTTGTGGAATCAGAGGCCGGGAATCAGAGGCCGGGAATCAGAGTTGGGGAATTTGATGCGGGGAATCTGAGGCGGGGAATCAGATGCAGGGAATCGAAGTTGGGGAATCAGAGGCGAGGAATCAGAGGTGGGGAATCAGAGGTGGGGAATCAGAGGAGGGGAATAAGAGGCAAGGAATCAGAGGCGGGATATCAGAGGCTGGAAATCAGTAGCGGGGAATCAGAGGCCGGGAATCAGAGGCCGGGAATCAGAGTTGGGGAATCAGAGGTGGGGAATCAGAGATGGGGAATCAGAGGCGGGGAATCAGATATGGGGAATCAGAGATGGGGAATGAGAGGTGGGGGATGAGAGGCGGGGAATCAGAAAAGGGGAATCAGAGATGGGGAATCAGAGATGGGGAATCAGAGGCAGTGAATCAGGGATGGGGAATCAGAGGCGGGGAATCAGAGGCGGAGAATCAGAGGCAAGGAATCAGAGGCAGAGAATCAGAGGCAGGTTATCAGAGACAGGTTATCAGAGGCAGGGAATCAGAGGCGGGGAATCAGAGGTGGGGAATCAGAGGCAGAGCAACAGAGGCGGTGAAACGTGGGTGCAGAATCGGAGGCGGGGAATCAGAGGTGGGGAATCAGAGGCAGGGAATCAGAGGCAGGGAATCAGAGGCAGAGAATCAGAGGCAGGTTATCGGAGACAGGTTATCAGAGGCAGGGAATCAGAGGCGGGGAATCAGAGGTGGGGAATCAGAGGCGGGGAATCAGAGGCGGGAAATCAGAGGCGGGGAATCAGAGGTGGGGAATCAGAGGTGGGGAATCAGAGATGGGGAAACAGAGTTGTGGAATCAGACGCCGGGAATCAGAGGCCGGGAATCAGAGTTGGGGAATTTGATGCGGGGAATCTGAGGCGGGGAATCAGATGCAGGGAATCAAAGTTGGGGAATCAGAGGCGAGGAATCAGAGTTGGGGAATCAGAGGCGGGGAATCAGAGATGGGGAAACAGAGTTGTGGAATCAGAGGCCGGGAATCAGAGGCCGGGAATCAGAGTTGGGGAATTTGATGCGGGGAATCTGAGGCGGGGAATCAGATGCAGGGAATCAAAGTTGGGGAATCAGAGGCGAGGAATCAGAGGTGGGGAATCAGAGGTGAAGAATCAGAGATGGGGAAACAGAGGTGGGGAATCAGAGGTGGGGAATAAGAGGCAAGGAATAAGAGGCGGGATATCAGAGGCTGGAAATCAGTAGCGGGGAATCAGAGGCGGGGAATCAGAGGCGGGCAATCAGAGTTGTGGAATCAGAGGTGGGGAATCAGAGATGGGGAATCAGAGGCGGGGAATCAGATATGGGGAATCAGAGATGGGGAATGAGAGGCGTGCAATCAGAGGCGGGGAATCAGAGGCGGGGAATCAGAGGCGGGGAATCAGAGGCGGGCAATCAGAGGCGGGGAATCAGAGGCGGGGAATCAGAGGTGGGGAATCAGAGGTGGGGAATCAGAGGCGGGGAATCAGAGACATGGAAAGAGAGGCGTGGAATCAGAGGTGGGGAATCAGAGGTGGGGAATCAGAGGTGGGGAATCAGAGGTGGGGAATCAGAGGCGGGGAATCAGAGGCGGGGACTCAGAGGTGGGGAATCAGAGGCAGGGAATCAGAGGCAGAGAATCAGAGGCAGGTTATCGGAGACAGGTTATCAGAGGCGGGGATCAGAGGCAGGGAATCAGATGAAGGGAATCTGATGCAGGGAATCTGAGGCAGGGAATCTGAGGCGGGTTATCAGAGGGGGGAAATGAGATGTGGGAAACGAGACGCAGAGAAAGAGGCACGGAAGTAGAGGCAGGGATAGAGAGGCAGGGTATCAGAGGGGGAGAATAAGAGGCGGGGAATCAGAGGCGGGGAATCAGAGGCGGGGAATCAAAGGCGGGGAATCAGAGGCGGGCAATCAGAGGTGGGGAATCAGAGGCGGGGAATCAGAGGCGGGGAATCAGAGGCGGGCAATCAGAGGCGGGGAATCAGAGGCGTGGAATCAGAGGTGGGGAAAGAGATGTGGGGAAACGTAGGCCGGGAAAGTTGCGCGGAAAGGGAGGCGGTGAATCAGAGGCGGAGAATCAGAGGCGGGGAATCAGAGGCGTGGAATCAGAGGAGGGGAAAGAGATGTGGGGAAACAGGCGGGTAAACAGAGGCGGGTAAACATAGGCGGGGAATCAGAGGCAGGGAATGAGAGGCGGGGAATCAGAGGCAGGGAATCAGATGAAGGGAATCTGATGCAGGGAATCTGAGGCAGGGAATCTGAGGCAGGGAATCTGAGGCGGGTTATCAGGGGGGGGAAATGAGATGTGGGAAAGAGATGCAGAGAAAGAGGCACGGAAATAGAGGCAGGGTATCAGAGGCGGGGAATCAGAGGCGGGGAATCAGAGGCAAGGAATCAGAGGCAGAGAATCAGAGGCAGGTTATCAGAGACAGGTTATCAGATGCAGGGAATCAGAGGCGGGGAATCAGAGGTGGGGAATCAGAGGCGGGGAATCAGAGGCGGGGAATCAGAGGCGGGGAATCAGAGGTGGGGAATCAGAGGTGGGGAATCAGAGGCGGGGAATCAGAGACATGGAAAGAGAGGCGTGGAATCAGAGGTGGGGAATCAGAGGTGGGGAATCAGAGGCGGGGAATCAGAGGCGGGGAATCAGAGGTGGGGAATCAGAGGCAGGGAATCAGAGGCAGAGAATCAGAGGCAGGTTATCGGAGACAGGTTATCAGAGGCAGGGAATCAGAGGCGGGGAATCAGAGGTGGGGAATCAGAGGCGGGGAATCAGAGGCGGGGAATCAGAGGCGGGGAATCAGAGGTGGGAAATCAGAGGTGGGGAATCAGAGGCGGGGAATCAGAGACATGGAAAGAGAGGCGTGGAATCAGATGTGCAGAATCAAAGCCGATGAATCTGAGCCGGGAAATCGGAAGCAGAGCAACAGAGGCGGTGAAACATGGGTGCGGAATCGGAGGTGGGGAATCAGAGATGGGGAAACAGAGTTGTGGAATCAGAGGCCGGGAATCAGAGGCCGGGAATCAGAGTTGGGGAATTTGATGCGGGGAATCTGAGGCGGGGAATCAGATGCAGGGAATCAAAGTCTGGGAATCAGAGGCGAGGAATCAGAGGCGGGGAATCAGAGGCGGGGAATCAGAGGTGTGGAATCAGAGGAGGGGAAAGAGATGTGGGGAAACAGGCGGGTAAACAGAGGCGGGTAAACATAGGTGGGGAATCAGAGGCAGGGAATCAGAGTCGGGGAATCAGAGGCAGGGAATCAGATGAAGGGAATCTGATGCAGGGAATCTGAGGCAGGGAATCTGAGGCAGGGAATCTGAGGCGGGTTATCAAGGGGGGGAAATGAGATGTGGGAAAAGAGATGCAGAGAAAGAGGCACGGAAATAGAGGCAGGGTATCAGAGGCGGGGAATCAGAGGCGGGGAATCAGAGACAAGGAATCAGAGGCAGAGAATCAGAGGCAGGTTATCAGAGACAGGTTATCAGAGGCAGGGAATCAGAGGCGGGGAATCAGAGGTGGGGAATCAGAGGCGGGGAATCAGAGGCGGGGAATCAGAGGTGGGGAATCAGAGGTGGGGAATCAGAGGCGGGGAATCAGAGACATGGAAAGAGAGGCGTGGAATCAGAGGTGGGGAATCAGAGGTGGGGAATCAGAGGCGGGGAATCAGAGGCGGGGAAACAGAGGCGGGGATCTGAGGCAGGGAATCAGATGAAGGGAATCTGATGCAGGGAATCTGAGGCAGGGAATCTGAGGCGGGTTATCAGATGGGGGAAATGAGATGTGGGAAACGAGACGCAGAGAAAGAGGCACGGAAGTAGAGGCAGGGAAAGAGAGGCAGGGTATCAGAGGTGGGGAATCAGAGGCTGGGAATCAGAGGCGGGGAATCAGTTTCAGGGTATCAGAGGGGGAGAATCAGAGGCGGGGAATCAGAGGCGGGGAATCAGAGGCGGGGAATCAGAGGCAGGGAATCAGATGAAGGGAATCTGATGCAGGGAATCTGAGGCAGGGAATCTGAGGCAGGGAATCTGAGGCGGGTTATCAGGGGTGGGAAATGAGATGTGGGAAAAGAGATGCAGAGAAAGAGGCACGGAAATAGAGGCAGGGTATCAGAGGCAGGGAATCAGAGGCGGGGAATCAGAGGCAAGGAATCAGAGGCAGAGAATCAGAGGCAGGTTATCAGAGACAGGTTATCAGAGACAGGTATCAGAGGCAGGGAATCAGAGGTGGGGAATCAGAGGCAGGGAATCAGAGGCAGGGAATCAGAGGCAGAGAATCAGAGGCAGGTTATCGGAGACAGGTTATCAGAGGCAGGGAATCAGAGGCGGGGAATCAGAGGTGGGGAATCAGAGGCGGGGAATCAGAGGCGGGGAATCAGAGGCGGGGAATCAGAGGTGGGGAATCAGAGGTGGGGAATCAGGGGCGTGGAATCAGAGACATGGAAAGAGAGGCGTGGAATCAGAAGTGCAGAATCAAAGCCGATGAATCTGAGCCGGGAAATCAGAAGCAGAGCAACAGAGGCGGTGAAACATGGGTGCGGAATCGGAGGCGGGGAATCAGAAGTGGGAAATCAGAGGCAGGGAATCAGAGGCAGGGAATCAGAGGCAGGGAATCTGAGGCAGGGAATCAGAGGCAGGTTATCAGAGGCAGGGAATCAGAGGCAGGGAATCAGAGGCGGGGATCAGAGGCAGGGAATCAGATGAAGGGAATCTGATGCATGGAATCTGAGGCAGGGAATCTGAGGCGGGTTATCAGAGGGTAGAAATGAGATGTGGGAAACGAGACGCAGAGAAAGAGGCACGGAAGTAGAGGCAGGGAAAGAGAGGCAGGGTATCAGAGGGGGAGAATCAGAGGCGGGGAATCAGAGGCGGGGAATCAGAGGCGGGGAATCAAAGGTGGGGAATCAGAGGCGGGCAATCAGAAGCGGGGAATCAGAGGCGGGGAATCAGAGGCGTGGAATCAGAGGCGGGCAATCAGAGGCGGGGAATCAGAGGCGTGGAATCAGAGGTGGGGAAAGAGATGTGGGGAAACGTAGGCCGGGAAAGTTGCGCGGAAAGGGAGGCGGTGAATCAGAGGCGGAGAATCAGAGGCGGGGAATCAGAGGCGTGGAATCAGAGGAGGGGAAAGAGATGTGGGGAAACAGGCGGGTAAACAGAGGCGGGTAAACATAGGCGGGGAATCAGAGGCAGGGAATCAGAGGCGGGGAATCAGAGGCAGGGAATCAGATGAAGGGAATCTGATGCAGGGAATCTGAGGCAGGGAATCTGAGGCAGGGAATCTGAGGCGGGTTATCAGGGGGGGGAAATGAGATGTGGGAAAAGAGATGCAGAGAAAGAGGCACGGAAATAGAGGCAGGGTATCAGAGGCGGGGAATCAGAGGCGGGGAACCAGAGGCAAGGAATCAGAGGCAGAGAATCAGAGGCGGGGAATCAGAGGTGGGGAATCAGAGGTGGGGAATCAGAGGCGGGGAATCAGAGGCGGGGAATCAGAGGCGGGGAATCAGAGGTGGGGAATCAGAGGTGGGGAATCAGAGGCGGGGAATCAGAGACATGGAAAGAGAGGCGTGGAATCAGAGGTGGGGAATCAGAGGTGGGGAATCAGAGGCGGGGAATCAGAGGCGGGGAATCAGAGGCGGGGAATCAGAGGCGGGGAATCAGAGGTGGGGAATCAGAGGTGGGGAATCAGAGGCGGGGAATCAGAGACATGGAAAGAGAGGCGTGGAATCAGATGTGCAGAATCAAATCCGATGAATCTGAGCCGGGAAATCGGAAGCAGAGCAACAGAGGCGGTGAAACATGGGTGCGGAATCGGAGGTGGGGAATCAGAGATGGGGAAACAGAGTTGTGGAATCAGAGGCCGGGAATCAGAGGCCGGGAATCAGAGTTGGGGAATTTGATGCGGGGAATCTGAGGCGGGGAATCAGATGCAGGGAATCAAAGTTGGGGAATCAGAGGCGAGGAATCAGAGTTGGGGAATCAGAGGCGGGGAATCAGAGATGGGGAATCAGAGGTGGGGAATCAGAGATGGGGAAACAGAGTTGTGGAATCAGAGGCCGGGAATCAGAGGCCGGGAATCAGAGTTGGGGAATTTGATGCGGGGAATCTGAGGCGGGGAATCAGATGCAGGGAATCGAAGTTGGGGAATCAGAGGCGAGGAATCAGAGGTGGGGAATCAGAGGTGGGGAATCAGAGGAGGGGAATAAGAGGCAAGGAATCAGAGGCGGGATATCAGAGGCTGGAAATCAGTAGCGGGGAATCAGAGGCCGGGAATCAGAGGCCGGGAATCAGAGTTGGGGAATCAGAGGTGGGGAATCAGAGATGGGGAATCAGAGGCGGGGAATCAGATATGGGGAATCAGAGATGGGGAATGAGAGGTGGGGGATGAGAGGCGGGGAATCAGAAAAGGGGAATCAGAGATGGGGAATCAGAGATGGGGAATCAGAGGCAGTGAATCAGGGATGGGGAATCAGAGGCGGGGAATCAGAGGCGGAGAATCAGAGGCAAGGAATCAGAGGCAGAGAATCAGAGGCAGGTTATCAGAGACAGGTTATCAGAGGCAGGGAATCAGAGGCGGGGAATCAGAGGTGGGGAATCAGAGGCAGAGCAACAGAGGCGGTGAAACGTGGGTGCAGAATCGGAGGCGGGGAATCAGAGGTGGGGAATCAGAGGCAGGGAATCAGAGGCAGGGAATCAGAGGCAGAGAATCAGAGGCAGGTTATCGGAGACAGGTTATCAGAGGCAGGGAATCAGAGGCGGGGAATCAGAGGTGGGGAATCAGAGGCGGGGAATCAGAGGCGGGAAATCAGAGGCGGGGAATCAGAGGTGGGGAATCAGAGGTGGGGAATCAGAGATGGGGAAACAGAGTTGTGGAATCAGACGCCGGGAATCAGAGGCCGGGAATCAGAGTTGGGGAATTTGATGCGGGGAATCTGAGGCGGGGAATCAGATGCAGGGAATCAAAGTTGGGGAATCAGAGGCGAGGAATCAGAGTTGGGGAATCAGAGGCGGGGAATCAGAGATGGGGAAACAGAGTTGTGGAATCAGAGGCCGGGAATCAGAGGCCGGGAATCAGAGTTGGGGAATTTGATGCGGGGAATCTGAGGCGGGGAATCAGATGCAGGGAATCAAAGTTGGGGAATCAGAGGCGAGGAATCAGAGGTGGGGAATCAGAGGTGAAGAATCAGAGATGGGGAAACAGAGGTGGGGAATCAGAGGTGGGGAATAAGAGGCAAGGAATAAGAGGCGGGATATCAGAGGCTGGAAATCAGTAGCGGGGAATCAGAGGCGGGGAATCAGAGGCGGGGAATCAGAGTTGTGGAATCAGAGGTGGGGAATCAGAGATGGGGAATCAGAGGCGGGGAATCAGATATGGGGAATCAGAGATGGGGAATGAGAGGTGGGGGATGAGAGGCGGGGAATCAGAATAGGGGAATCAGAGATGGGGAATCAGAGATGGGGAATCAGAGGCAGTGAATCAGGGATGGGGTATCAGAGGCGGGGAATCAGAGGCGGGGAATCAGAGGCGGGGAATCAGAGGCGGGGAATCAGAGGCGGGGAATCAGATGCGGGGAATCAGATGCAGGGAATCTGAGGCAGGGAATCTGAGGCAGGGAATCTGAGGCGGGTTATCAGAGGGGGAAAATGAGATGTGGGAAACGAGATGCAGAGAAAGAGGCACGGAAATAGAGGCAGGGAAAGAGAGGCAGGGTATCAGAGGTGGGGAATCAGAGGCGGGGAATCAGAGGCGGGGAATCAGAGGCGGGGAATCTGAGACACAGAAATAGAGGCGTGGAATCAGAGGTGCGGAATCAGAGCCGGCGAATCTGAGCCGGGAAATCAGAAGCAGAGCAACAGAGGCGGAGAAACATGGGTGCGGAATCGGAGGTGGGGAATCAGAGGTGGGGAATCAGAGGCAGGGAATCAGAGACAGGGAATCAGAGGCAGAGAATCAGAGGCAGGTAATCAGAGGCAGGTTATCAGAGGCAGGAAATCAGAGGCAGGGAATCTGAGGCGGGGAATCTGAGGTGGGGAATCAGAGGCGGGGAAACAGGGGGGTAAACAGACGCGGGTAAACATAGGTGCATAAATAGAGGCGGCGAAAGAGATGGGGGAAAGATATTGGTTGGAACTTGTGTGTTGAAAATGAGGTACACAAAACAGATCAAACAGAGTTGTTGAAATTGAGGGAGGGAAAGAGAGGCGCGGAAAGAGTGGAGGGGAAAGAGCGCAGGCGAAAGAGAGGCGTAGAGACAGAGGTGGGGAATCAGAGGCGGGGAATCAGAGGCGGGGAATCAGAGGCGGGGAATCAGAGGCGGGGAATCAGTGGCAGGGTATCAGAGGGGGAGAATCAGAGGCGGGGAACCAGAGGCGGGGAATCAGAGGCGGGGAATCAGAGGCTGGGAATCAGAGACTTGGAATCAGAGGTGGGGAAAGAGGTGTGGAGAAACAGACGGGTAAACAGAGGCGGGTAAACATAGGCGGGAAATCAGAGGCAGGGAATCAGAGGCGGGGATCAGAGGCAGGGAATCAGATGAAGGGAATCTGATGCAGGGAATCTGAGGCAGGGAATCTGAGGCGGGTTATCAGAGGGGGGAAATGAGATGTGGGAAACGAGACGCAGAGAAAGAGGCACGGAAGTAGAGGCAGGGAAAGAGAGGCAGGGTATCAGAGGTGGGGAATCAGAGGCTGGGAATCAGAGGCGGGGAATCAGTGGCAGGGTATCAGAGGGGGAGAATCAGAGGCGGGGAATCAGAGGCGGGGAATCAGAGGCAGGGAATCAAAGGTGGGGAATCAGAGGCGGGCAATCAGAGGCGGGGAATCAGAGGCGGGGAATCAGAGGCGGGGAATCAGAGGCGGGCAATCAGAGGCGGGGAATCAGAGGCGGGGAATCAGAGGTGGGGAATCAGAGGTGGGGAATCAGAGGCGGGGAATCAGAGACATGGAAAGAGAGGCGTGGAATCAGAGGTGGGGAATCAGAGGTGGGGAATCAGAGGTGGGGAATCAGAGGTGGGGAATCAGAGGCGGGGAATCAGAGGCGGGGACTCAGAGGCGGGGATCAGAGGCAGGGAATCAGATGAAGGGAATCTGATGCAGGGAATCTGAGGCAGGGAATCTGAGGCGGGTTATCAGAGGGGGGAAATGAGATGTGGGAAACGAGACGCAGAGAAAGAGGCACGGAAGTAGAGGCAGGGATAGAGAGGCAGGGTATCAGAGGGGGAGAATAAGAGGCGGGGAATCAGAGGCGGGGAATCAGAGGCGGGGAATCAGAGGCGGGCAATCAGAGGCGGGGAATCAGAGGCGTGGAATCAGAGGTGGGGAAAGAGATGTGGGGAAACGTAGGCCGGGAAAGTTGCGCGGAAAGGGAGGCGGTGAATCAGAGGCGGAGAATCAGAGGCGGGGAATCAGAGGCGTGGAATCAGAGGAGGGGAAAGAGATGTGGGGAAACAGGCGGGTAAACAGAGGCGGGTAAACATAGGCGGGGAATCAGAGGCAGGGAATGAGAGGCGGGGAATCAGAGGCAGGGAATCTGATGCAGGGAATCTGAGGCAGGGAATCTGAGGCGGTTTATCAGAGGGGGGAAATGAGATGTGGGAAACGAGACGCAGAGAAAGAGGCACGGAAGTAGAGGCAGGGATAGAGAGGCAGGGTATCAGAGGGGGAGAATAAGAGGCGGGGAATCAGAGGCGGGGAATCAGAGGCGGGGAATCAAAGGCGGGGAATCAGAGGCGGGCAATCAGAGGCGGGGAATCAGAGGCGGGGAATCAGAGGCGGGGAATCAGAGGCGGGCAATCAGAGGCGGGGAATCAGAGGCGTGGAATCAGAGGTGGGGAAAGAGATGTGGGGAAACGTAGGCCGGGAAAGTTGCGCGGAAAGGGAGGCGGTGAATCAGAGGCGGAGAATCAGAGGCGGGGAATCAGAGGCGTGGAATCAGAGGAGGGGAAAGAGATGTGGGGAAACAGGCGGGTAAACAGAGGCGGGTAAACATAGGCGGGGAATCAGAGGCAGGGAATGAGAGGCGGGGAATCAGAGGCAGGGAATCAGATGAAGGGAATCTGATGCAGGGAATCTGAGGCAGGGAATCTGAGGCAGGGAATCTGAGGCGGGTTATCAGGGGGGGGAAATGAGATGTGGGAAAGAGATGCAGAGAAAGAGGCACGGAAATAGAGGCAGGGTATCAGAGGCGGGGAATCAGAGGCGGGGAATCAGAGGCAAGGAATCAGAGGCAGAGAATCAGAGGCAGGTTATCAGAGACAGGTTATCAGATGCAGGGAATCAGAGGCGGGGAATCAGAGGTGGGGAATCAGAGGCGGGGAATCAGAGGCGGGGAATCAGAGGCGGGGAATCAGAGGTGGGGAATCAGAGGTGGGGAATCAGAGGCGGGGAATCAGAGACATGGAAAGAGAGGCGTGGAATCAGAGGTGGGGAATCAGAGGTGGGGAATCAGAGGCGGGGAATCAGAGGCGGGGAATCAGAGGTGGGGAATCAGAGGCAGGGAATCAGAGGCAGAGAATCAGAGGCAGGTTATCGGAGACAGGTTATCAGAGGCAGGGAATCAGAGGCGGGGAATCAGAGGTGGGGAATCAGAGGCGGGGAATCAGAGGCGGGGAATCAGAGGCGGGGAATCAGAGGTGGGAAATCAGAGGTGGGGAATCAGAGGCGGGGAATCAGAGACATGGAAAGAGAGGCGTGGAATCAGATGTGCAGAATCAAAGCCGATGAATCTGAGCCGGGAAATCGGAAGCAGAGCAACAGAGGCGGTGAAACATGGGTGCGGAATCGGAGGTGGGGAATCAGAGATGGGGAAACAGAGTTGTGGAATCAGAGGCCGGGAATCAGAGGCCGGGAATCAGAGTTGGGGAATTTGATGCGGGGAATCTGAGGCGGGGAATCAGATGCAGGGAATCAAAGTTGGGGAATCAGAGGCGAGGAATCAGAGGCGGGGAATCAGAGGCGGGGAATCAGAGGTGTGGAATCAGAGGAGGGGAAAGAGATGTGGGGAAACAGGCGGGTAAACAGAGGCGGGTAAACATAGGTGGGGAATCAGAGGCAGGGAATCAGAGTCGGGGAATCAGAGGCAGGGAATCAGATGAAGGGAATCTGATGCAGGGAATCTGAGGCAGGGAATCTGAGGCAGGGAATCTGAGGCGGGTTATCAAGGGGGGGAAATGAGATGTGGGAAAAGAGATGCAGAGAAAGAGGCACGGAAATAGAGGCAGGGTATCAGAGGCGGGGAATCAGAGGCGGGGAATCAGAGACAAGGAATCAGAGGCAGAGAATCAGAGGCAGGTTATCAGAGACAGGTTATCAGAGGCAGGGAATCAGAGGCGGGGAATCAGAGGTGGGGAATCAGAGGCGGGGAATCAGAGGCGGGGAATCAGAGGTGGGGAATCAGAGGTGGGGAATCAGAGGCGGGGAATCAGAGACATGGAAAGAGAGGCGTGGAATCAGAGGTGGGGAATCAGAGGTGGGGAATCAGAGGCGGGGAATCAGAGGCGGGGAATCAGAGGCGGGGAATCAGAGGTGGGGAATCAGAGGCAGGGAATCAGAGGCAGAGAATCAGAGGCAGGTTATCGGAGACAGGTTATCAGAGGCAGGGAGTCAGAGGCGGGGAATCAGAGGTGGGGAATCAGAGGCGGGGAATCAGAGGTGGGGAATCAGAGGCGGGGAATCAGAGGTGGGGAATCAGAGGTGGGGAATCATAGGCGGGGAATCAGAGACATGGAAAGAGAGGCGTGGAATCAGATGTGCAGAATCAAAGCCGATGAATCTGAGCCGGGAAATCGGAAGCAGAGGAACAGAGGCGGTGAAACATGGGTGCGGAATCGGAGGTGGGGATTCAGAGATGGGGAAACAGAGTTGTGGAATCAGAGACCGGGAATCAGAGGCCGGGAATCAGAGTTGGGGAATTTGATGCGGGGAATCTGAGGCGGGGAATCAGATGCAGGGAATCAAAGTCGGGGAATCAGAGGCGAGGAATCAGAGTTGGGGAATCAGAGGCGGGGAATCAGAGATGGGGAATCAGAGGTGGGGAATCAGAGATGGGGAAACAGAGTTGTGGAATCAGAGGCCGGGAATCAGAGGCCGGGAATCAGAGTTGGGGAATTTGATGCGGGGAATTTGAGGCTGGGAATCAGATGCAGGGAATCAAAGTTGGGGAATCAGAGGCGAGGAATCAGAGGTGGGGAATCAGAGGTGGGGAATCAGAGGAGGGGAATAAGAGGCAAGGAATCAGAGGCGGGATATCAGAGGCTGGAAATCAGTAGCGGGGAATCAGAGGCGGGGAATCAGAGGCGGGGAATCAGAGTTGGGGAATCAGAGGTGGGGAATCAGAGATGGGGAATCAGAGGCGGGGAATCAGATATGGGGAATCAGAGATGGGGAATGAGAGGTGGGGGATGAGAGGCGGGGAATCAGAATAGGGGAATCAGAGATGGGGAATCAGAGATGGGGAATCAGAGATGGGGAATCAGAGGCAGTGAATCAGGGATGGGGAATCAGAGGCGGGGAATCAGAGGCGGAGAATCAGAGGCAAGGAATCAGAGGCAGAGTATCAGAGGCAGGTTATCAGAGACAGGTTATCAGAGGCAGGGAATCAGAGGCGGGGAATCAGAGGTGGGGAATCAGAGGCAGAGCAACAGAGGCGGTGAAACGTGGGTGCAGAATCGGAGGCGGGGAATCAGAGGTGGGGAATCAGAGGCAGGGAATCAGAGGCAGGGAATCAGAGGCAGATAATCAGAGGCAGGTTATCGGAGACAGGTTATCAGAGGCAGGGAATCAGAGGCGGGGAATCAGAGGTGGGGAATCAGAGGCTGGGAATCAGAGGCGGGAAATCAGAGGCGGGGAATCAGAGGTGGGGAATCAGAGGTGGGGAATCAGAGATGGGGAAACAGAGTTGTGGAATCAGACGCCGGGAATCAGAGGCCGGGAATCAGAGTTGGGGAATTTGATGCGGGGAATCAGAGGCGGGGAATCAGAGGTGGGGAATCAGAGGCGGGGAATCAGAGGCGGGGAATCAGAGGCGGGGAATCAGAGGTGGGGAATCAGAGGTGGGGAATCATAGGCGGGGAATCAGAGACATGGAAAGAGAGGCGTGGAATCAGATGTGCAGAATCAAAGCCGATGAATCTGAGCCGGGAAATCGGAAGCAGAGGAACAGAGGCGGTGAAACATGGGTGCGGAATCGGAGGTGGGGATTCAGAGATGGGGAAACAGAGTTGTGGAATCAGAGGCCGGGAATCAGAGGCCGGGAATCAGAGTTGGGGAATTTGATGCGGGGAATCTGAGGCGGGGAATCAGATGCAGGGAATCAAAGTCGGGGAATCAGAGGCGAGGAATCAGAGTTGGGGAATCAGAGGCGGGGAATCAGAGATGGGGAATCAGAGGTGGGGAATCAGAGATGGGGAAACAGCGTTGTGGAATCAGAGGCCGGGAATCAGAGGCCGGGAATCAGAGTTGGGGAATTTGTTGCGGGGAATTTGAGGCTGGGAATCAGATGCAGGGAATCAAAGTTGGGGAATCAGAGGCGAGGAATCAGAGGTGGGGAATCAGAGGTGGGGAATCAGATGAGGGGAATAAGAGGCAAGGAATCAGAGGCGGGATATCAGAGGCTGGAAATCAGTAGCGGGGAATCAGAGGCGGGGAATCAGAGGCGGGGAATCAGAGTTGGGGAATCAGAGGTGGGGAATCAGAGATGGGGAATCAGAGGCGGGGAATCAGATATGGGGAATCAGAGATGGGGAATGAGAGGTGGGGGATGAGAGGCGGGGAATCAGAATAGGGGAATCAGAGATGGGGAATCAGAGATGGGGAATCAGAGGCAGTGAATCAGGGATGGGGAATCAGAGGCGGGGAATCAGAGGCGGAGAATCAGAGGCAAGGAATCAGAGGCAGAGAATCAGAGGCAGGTTATCAGAGACAGGTTATCAGAGGCAGGGAATCAGAGGCGGGGAATCAGAGGTGGGGAATCAGAGGCAGAGCAACAGAGGCGGTGAAACGTGGGTGCAGAATCGGAGGCGGGGAATCAGAGGTGGGGAATCAGAGGCAGGGAATCAGAGGCAGGGAATCAGAGGCAGATAATCAGAGGCAGGTTATCGGAGACAGGTTATCAGAGGCAGGGAATCAGAGGCGGGGAATCAGAGGTGGGGAATCAGAGGCTGGGAATCAGAGGCGGGAAATCAGAGGCGGGGAATCAGAGGTGGGGAATCAGAGGTGGGGAATCAGAGATGGGGAAACAGAGTTGTGGAATCAGACGCCGGGAATCAGAGGCCGGGAATCAGAGTTGGGGAATTTGATGCGGGGAATCTGAGGAGGGGAATCAGATGCAGGGAATCAAAGTTGGGGAATCAGAGGCGAGGAATCAGAGTTGGGGAATCAGAGGCTGGGAATCAGAGATGGGGAAACAGAGTTGTGGAATCAGAGGCCGGGAATCAGAGGCCGGGAATCAGAGTTGGGGAATTTGATGCGGGGAATCTGAGGCGGGGAATCAGATGCAGGGAATCAAAGTTGGGGAATCAGAGGCGAGGAATCAGAGGTGGGGAATCAGAGGTGAAGAATCAGAGATGGGGAAACAGAGGTGGGGAATCAGAGGAGGGGAATAAGAGGCAAGGAATCAGAGGCAGGATATCAGAGGCTGGAAATCAGTAGCGGGGAATCAGAGGCGGGGAATCAGAGGCGGGGAATCAGAGTTGGGAAATCAGAGGTGGGGAATCAGAGATGGGGAATCAGAGGCGGGGAATCAGATATGGGGAATCAGAGATGGGGAATGAGAGGTGGGGGATGAGAGGTGGGGAATCAGAATAGGGGAATCAGAGATGGGGAATCAGAGATGGGGAATCAGAGGCAGTGAATCAGGGATGGGGAATCAGAGGCGGGGAATCAGAGGCGGGGAATCAGAGGCGGGGAATCAGAGGCGGGGAATCAGAGGCGGGGAATCAGATGCGGGGAATCAGAAGCAGGGAATCTGAGGCAGGGAATCTGAGGCAGGGAATCTGAGGCGGGTTATCAGAGGGGGAAAATGAGATGTGGGAAACGAGATGCAGAGAAAGAGGCCCGGAAATAGAGGCAGGGAAAGAGAGGCAGGGTATCAGAGGCGGGGAATCAGAGGCGGGGAATCAGAGGCGGGGAATCAGAGGCGGGGAATCTGAGACACAGAAATAGAGGCGTCGAATCAGAGGTGCGGAATCAGAGCCGGCAAATCTGAGCCGGGAAATCAGAAGCAGAGCAACAGAGGCGTAGAAACATGGGTGCGGAATCGGAGGTGGGGAATCAGAGGTGGGGAATCAGAGGCAGGGAATCAGAGGCAGGGAATCAGAGGCAGAGAATCAGAGGGAGGTAATCAGAGGCAGGTTATCAGAGGCAGGAAATCAGAGGCATGGAATCTGAGGCGGGGAATCTGAGGTGGGGAATCAGAGGCGGGGAAACAGGGGGGTAAACAGACGCGGGTAAACATAGGTGCATAAATAGAGGCGGCGAAAGAGATGGGCGAAACATATTGGTTGGAACTTGTGTGTTGAAAATGAGGTACACAAAACAGATCAAACAGAGTTGTTGAAATTGAGGGAGGGAAAGAGAGGCGCGGAAAGAGTGGAGGGGAAAGAGCGCAGGCGAAAGAGAGGCGTAGAGACAGAGGTGGGGAATCAGAGGCGGGGAATCAGAGGCGGGGAATCAGAGGCGGGGAATCAGTGGCAGGGTATCAGAGGGGGAGAATCAGAGGCGGGGAACCAGAGGCGGGGAATCAGAGGCGGGGAATCAGAGGCTGGGAATCAGAGGCGGGGAATCAGTGGCAGGGTATCAGAGGGGGAGAATCAGAGGCGGGGAAACAGAGACTTGGAATCAGAGGTGGGGAAAGAGGTGTGGGGAAAAAGTCGGGTAAACAGAGGCGGGTAAACATAGGCGGGAAATCAGAGGCAGGGAATCAGAGGCGGGGATCAGAGGCAGGGAATCAGATGAAGGGAATCTGATGCAGGGAATCTGAGGCAGGGAATCTGAGGCGGGTTATCAGAGGGGGGAAATGAGATGTGGGAAACGAGATGCAGAGAAAGAGGCACGGAAGTAGAGGCAGGGAAAGAGAGGCAGGGTATCAGAGGTGGGGAATCAGAGCCTGGGAATCAGAGGCGGGGAATCAGTGGCAGGGTATCAGAGGGGGAGAATCAGAGGCGGGGCATCAGAGGCGGGGAATCAGAGGCAGGGAATCAAAGGTGGGGAATCAGAGGCGGGCAATCAGAGGCGGGGAATCAGAGGCGGGGAATCAGAGGCGGGGAATCAGAGGCGGGCAATCAGAGGCGGGGAATCAGAGGCGTGGAAACAGAGGTGGGGAAAGAGATGTGGGGAAACGTAGGCCGGGAAAGTTGCGCGGAAAGGGAGGCGGTGAATCAGAGGCGGAGAATCAGAGGCGGGGAATCAGAGGCGTGGAATCAGAGGAGGGGAAAGAGATGTGGGGAAACAGGCGGGTAAACAGAGGCGGGTAAACATAGGCGGGGAATCAGAGGCAGGGAATCAGAGGCGGGGAATCAGAGGCAGGGAATCAGATGAAGGGAATCTGATGCAGGGAATCTGTGGCAGGGAATCTGAGGCAGGGAATCGGAGGCAGGGAATCTGAGGCGGGTTATCAGAGGGGGGAAATGAGATGTGGGAAACGAGACGCAGAGAAAGAGGCACGGAAGTAGAGGCAGGGAAAGAGAGGCAGGGTATCAGAGGTGGGGAATCAGAGGCGGGGAATCAGAGGTGGGGAATCAGAGACACGGAAAGGGAGGCGTGGAATCAGAGGTGCGGAATCAGAGCCGGCGAATCTGAGCCGGGAAATCAGAAGCAGAGCAACAGAGGCGGTGAAACATGGGTGCGGAATCAGAGGCGGGGAATCAGAGGTGGGGAATCAGAGGCAGGGAATCAGAGGCAGGGAATCAGAGGCAGTGAATCAGAGGCAGGGAATCAGAGGCAGGTTATCAGAGGCAGGGAATCAGAGGCATGGAATCTGAGGTGGGGAATCTGAGGTGGGGAATCAGAGGCGGGGAAACAGGCGGGTAAACTTAAGCAGGTAAACATAGGTGCATAAATAGAGGCGGGGAGAGAGATGTGCGAAACATAGTGGTTGGAACTTTTGTGTTGAAAATGAGGTACATAGAACAGATCAAACAGAGTTGTTGAAATTGAGGGAGGGAAAGAGAGGCGCGGAAAGAGTGTAGGGGAAAGAGCGCATGCGAAAGAGAGGCATAGAGACAGAGGCGGGGAATCAGAGGCGGGCAATCAGAGATGTGGAATCAGAGGCGGGGAAAGAGATGTGGGTAAACGGAGGCCAGGAAAGTTGCGCGGAAAGGGAGGCGGGGAATCAGAGGGGGGGAATCAGAGGCGGGGAATCAGTGGCGGGGAATCAGAGGTGATGAATCAGAGATGGGGAATCAGAGGCGTGGAATCAGAAGTGGTGAATCAGAGATGGGGAATCAAAGGTGGGGAATCAGAGGTGGTGAATCAGTGGCAGGGAATTAGAGGCGGGGAATCAGAGGCAGGGAATCAGAGGCGGGGAATCAGAGGCTGGGAATCAGATGCGTGGAATCAGAGTTGGGCAATAAGAGATGGGGAATCAGAGGCGGGGAATCTGAGGCGGGGAATCTGAGGTGGGGAATCAGAGGCGGGGAAACAGGAGGGTAAACAGATGCGGGTAAACATAGGTGCATAAATAGAGGCGGCGAAAGAGATGGGCGAAACATATTGGTTGGAACTTGTGTGTTGAAAATGAGGTACACAAAACAGATCAAACAGAGTTGTTGAAATTGAGGGAGGGAAAGAGAGGCGCGGAAAGAGTGGAGGGGAAAGAGCGCAGGCGAAAGAGAGGCGTAGAGACAGAGGTGGGGAATCAGAGGCGGGGAATCAGAGGCGGGGAATCAGAGGCGGGGAATCAGTGGCAGGGTATCAGAGGTTGAGAATCAGAGGCGGGGAACCAGAGGCGGGGAATCAGAGGCGGGGAATCAGAGGCTGGGAATCAGTGGCGGGGAATCAGTGGCAGGGTATCAGAGGGGGAGAATCAGAGGCGGGGAATCAGAGACTTAAAATCAGAGGTGGGGAAAGAGATGTGGTGAAACAGGCGGGTAAACAGAGGCGGGTAAACATAGGCGGGAAATCAGAGGCAGGGAATCAGAGGCGGGGATCAGAGGCAGGGAATCAGATGAAGGGAATCTGATGCAGGGAATCTGAGGCAGGGAATCTGAGGCGGGTTATCAGAGGGGGGAAATGAGATGTGGGAAACGAGACGCAGAGAAAGAGGCACGGAAGTAGAGGCAGGGAAAGAGAGGCAGGGTATCAGAGGTGGGGAATCAGAGGCTGGGAATCAGAGGCGGGGAATCAGTGGCAGGGTATCAGAGGGGGAGAATCAGAGGCGGGGAATCAGAGGCGGGGAATCAGAGGCGGGGAATCAGAGGCAGGGAATCAGATGAAGGGAATCTGATGCAGGGAATCTGAGGCAGGGAATCTGAGGCAGGGAATCTGAGGCGGGTTATCAGGGGTGGGAAATGAGATGTGGGAAAAGAGATGCAGAGAAAGAGGCACGGAAATAGAGGCAGGGTATCAGAGGCAGGGAATCAGAGGCGGGGAATCAGAGGCAAGGAATCAGAGGCAGAGAATCAGAGGCAGGTTATCAGAGACAGGTTATCAGAGACAGGTTATCAGAGGCAGGGAATCAGAGGTGGGGAATCAGAGGCAGGGAATCAGAGGCAGGGAATCAGAGGCAGAGAATCAGAGGCAGGTTATCGGAGACAGGTTATCAGAGGCAGGGAATCAGAGGCGGGGAATCAGAGGTGGGGAATCAGAGGCGGGGAATCAGAGGCGGGGAATCAGAGGCGGGGAATCAGAGGTGGGGAATCAGAGGTGGGGAATCAGGGGCGTGGAATCAGAGACATGGAAAGAGAGGCGTGGAATCAGAAGTGCAGAATCAAAGCCGATGAATCTGAGCCGGGAAATCAGAAGCAGAGCAACAGAGGCGGTGAAACATGGGTGCGGAATCGGAGGCGGGGAGTCAGAGGTGGGGAATCAGAGGCAGGGAATCAGAGCCAGGGAATCAGAGGCAGGGAATCTGACGCAGGGAATCAGAGGCAGGTTATCAGAGGCAGGGAATCAGAGGCAGGGAATCAGAGGCGGGGATCAGAGGCAGGGAATCAGATGAAGGGAATCTGATGCAGGGAATCTGAGGCAGGGATTCTGAGGCGGGTTATCAGAGGGGGGAAATGAGATGTGGGAAACGAGACGCAGAGAAAGAGGCACGGAAGTAGAGGCAGGGAAAGAGAGGCAGGGTATCAGAGGGGGAGAATCAGAGGCGGGGAATCAGAGGCGGGGAATCAGAGGCGGGGAATCAGAGGTGGGGAAAGAGATGTGGGGAAACGTAGGCCGGGAAAGTTACGCGGAAAGGGAGGCGGTGAATCAGAGGCAGAGAATCAGAGGCGGGGAATCTGAGGCGTGGAATCAGAGGAGGGGAAAGAGATGTGGGGAAACAGGCGGGTAAACAGAGGCGGGTAAACATAGGCGGGGAATCAGAGGCAGGGAATCAGAGGCGGGGAATCAGAGGCAGGGAATCAGATGAAGGGAATCTGATGCAGGGAATCTGAGGCAGGGAATCTGAGGCAGGGAATCTGAGGCGGGTTATCAGGGGGGGGAAATGAGATGTGGGAAAAGAGATGCAGAGAAAGAGGCACGGAAATAGAGGCAGGGTATCAGAGGCGGGGAATCAGAGGCGGGGAATCAGAGGCAAGGAATCAGAGGCAGAGAATCAGAGGCAGGTTATCAGAGACAGGTTATCAGAGGCAGGGAATCAGAGGCGGGGAATCAGAGGTGGGGAATCAGAGGCAGAGCAACAGAGGCGGTGAAACGTGGGTGCAGAATCGGAGGCGGGGAATCAGAGGTGAGGAATCAGAGGCGGGGAATCAGAGGCGGGGAATCAGACGTGGGGAATCAGAGGTGGGGAATCAGAGGCGGGGAATCAGAGGCGGGGAATCAGAGGTGGGGAATCAGAGGTGGGGAATCAGAGGTGGGGAATCAGAGGCGGGGAAACAGAGACATGGAAAGAGAGGCGTGGAATCAGAGGCGGGGAATCAGAGGCGGGGAATCAGAGGCGGGGAATCAGAGGTGGGGAATCAGAGGCAGGGAATCAGAGGCAGAGAATCAGAGGCAGGTTATCGGAGACAGGTTATCAGAGGCAGGGAATCAGAGGCGGGGAATCAGAGGTGGGGAATCAGAGGCGGGGTATCAGAGGCGGGGAATCAGAGGCGGGGAATCAGAGGTGGGGAATCAGAGGTGGGGAATCAGAGGCGGGGAATCAGAGACATGGAAAGAGAGGCGTGGAATCAGATGTGCAGAATCAAAGCCGATGAATCTGAGCCGGGAAATCGGAAGCAGAGCAACAGCGGCGGTGAAACATGGGTGCGGAATCGGAGGCGGGGAATCAGAGGTGGGGAATCAGAGGCAGGGAATCAGAGGCAGGGAATCAGAGGCAGGGAATCTGAGGCAGGGAATCAGAGGCAGGTTATCAGAGGCAGGGAGTCAGAGGCAGGGAATCAGAGGCAGGGAATCAGAGGCAGGGAATTAGATGAAGGGAATCTGATGCAGGGAATCTGAGGCAGGGAATCTGAGGCGGGTTATCAGGGGGGGAATGAGATGTGGGAAATGAGATGCAGAGAAAGAGGCACGGAAATAGAGGCAGGGTATCGGAGGCTTGGAATCAGAGGCGGGGAATCAGAGGCAAGGAATCAGAGGCAGAGAATCAGAGGCAGGTTATCAGAGACAGGTTATCAGAGGCAGGGAATCAGAGGCGGGGAATCAGAGGTGGGGAATCAGAGGGAGAGCAACAGAGGCGGTGAAACGTGGGTGCAGAATCGGAGGCGGGGAATCAGAGGTGGGGAATGAGAGGCAGGGAATCAGAGGCAGGGAATCAGAGGCGGGGAATCTGAGGCGGGGAATCAGATGCAGGGAATCAAAGTTGGGGAATCAGAGGCGAGGAATCAGAGTTGGGGAATCAGAGGCGGGGAATCAGAGATGGGGAATCAGAGGTGGGGAATCAGAGATGTGGAAACAGAGTTGTGGAATCAGAGGCCGGGAATCAGAGATGGGGAATTTGATGCGGGGAATCTGAGGCGGGGAATCAGATGCAGGGAATCAAAGTTGGGGAATCAGAGGCGGGGAATCAGAGGTGGGGAATCAGAGGTGAAGAATCAGAGGCAGGGAATTAGATGAAGGGAATCTGATGCAGGGAATCTGAGGCAGGGAATCTGAGGCGGGTTATCAGGGGGGGGAATGAGATGTGGGAAATGAGATGCAGAGAAAGAGGCACGGAAATAGAGGCAGGGTATCGGAGGCTTGGAATCAGAGGCGGGGAATCAGAGGCAAGGAATCAGAGGCAGAGAATCAGAGGCAGGTTATCAGAGACAGGTTATCAGAGGCAGGGAATCAGAGGCGGGGAATCAGAGGTGGGGAATCAGAGGGAGAGCAACAGAGGCGGTGAAACGTGGGTGCAGAATCGGAGGCGGGGAATCAGAGGTGGGGAATGAGAGGCAGGGAATCAGAGGCAGGGAATCAGAGGCGGGGAATCTGAGGCGGGGAATCAGATGCAGGGAATCAAAGTTGGGGAATCAGAGGCGAGGAATCAGAGTTGGGGAATCAGAGGCGGGGAATCAGAGATGGGGAATCAGAGGTGGGGAATCAGAGATGTGGAAACAGAGTTGTGGAATCAGAGGCCGGGAATCAGAGATGGGGAATTTGATGCGGGGAATCTGAGGCGGGGAATCAGATGCAGGGAATCAAAGTTGGGGAATCAGAGGCGGGGAATCAGAGGTGGGGAATCAGAGGTGAAGAATCAGAGATGGGGAAACAGAGGTGGGGAATCAGAGGAGGGGAATAAGAGGCAAGGAATCAGAGGCGGGATATCAGAGGCTGGAAATCAGTAGCGGGGAATCAGAGGCGGGGAATCAAAGGCGGGGAATCAGAGTTGGGGAATCAGAGGTGGGGAATCAGAGATGGGGAATCAGAGGTGGGGAATCAGATATGGGGAATCAGAGATGGGGAATGAGAGGTGGGGGATGAGAGGCGGGGAATCAGAATAGGGGAATCAGAGATGGGGAATCAGAGATGGGGAATCAGAGGCAGTGAATCAGGGATGGGGAATCAGAGGCGGGGAATCAGAGGCGGGGAATCAGAGGCAAGGAATCAGAGGAAGAGAATCAGAGGCAGGTTATCAGAGACAGGTTATCAGAGGCAGGGAACCAGAGGCGGGGAATCAGAGGTGGGGAATCAGAGGCAGAGCAACAGAGGCGGTGAAACGTGGGTGCAGAATCGGAGGCGGGGAATCAGAGGTGGGGAAGCAGAGGCAGGGAATCAGAGGCAGGGAATCAGAGGCAGAGAATCAGAGGCAGGTTATCGGAGACAGGTTATCAGAGGCAGTGAATCAGAGGCGGGGAATCAGAGGTGGGGAATCAGAGGCGGGGAATCAGAGGCGGGAAATCAGAGGTGGGGAATCAGAGATGGGGAAACAGAGTTGTGGAATCAGAGGCCAGGAATCAGAGGCCGGGAATCAGAGTTGGGGAATTTGATGCGGGGAATCTGAGGCGGGGAATCAGATGCAGGGAAGCAAAGTTGGGGAATCAGAGGCGAGGAATCAGAGTTGGGGAATCAGAGGCGGGGAATCAGAGATGGGGAATCAGACGTGGGGAATCAGAGATGGGGAAACAGAGTTGTGGAATCAGAGCCCGGGAATCAGAGGCCGGGAATCAGAGTTGGGGAATTTGATGCGGGGAATCTGAGGCGGGGAATCAGATGCAGGGAATCAAAGTTGGGGAATCAGAGGCGAGGAATCAGAGGTGGGGAATCAGAGGTGAAGAATCAGAGATGGGGAAACAGAGCTGGGGAATCAGAGGCGGGGAATCAGAGGCGGGGATTCTGAGACACAGAAATAGAGGCGTGGAATCAGAGGTGCGGAATCAGAGCCGGCGAATCTGAGCCGGGAAATCAGAAGCAGAGCAACAGAGGCGTAGATAAATGGGTGCGGAATCGGAGGTGGGGAATCAGAGGTGGGGAATCAGAGGCAGGGAATCAGAGGCAGGGAATCAGAGGCAGAGAATCAGAGGGAGGTAATCAGAGGCAGGTTATCAGAGGCAGGAAATCAGAGGCAGGGAATCTGAGGCGGGGAATCTGAGGCGGGCAATCAGCGGCGGGCAATCAGAGGCGTGGAAACAGAGGTGGGGAAAGAGATGTGGGGAAACGTAGGCCGGGAAAGTTGCGCGGAAAGGGAGGCGGTGAATCAGAGGCGGAGAATCAGAGGCGGGGAATCAGAGGCGTGGAATCAGAGGAGGGGAAAGAGATGTAGGGAAACAGGCGGGTAAACAGAGGCGGGTAAACATAGGCGGGAAATCAGAGGCAGGGAATCAGAGGCGGGGATCAGAGGCAGGGAATCAGATGAAGGGAATCTGATGCAGGGAATCTGAGGCAGGGAATCTGAGGCGGGTTATCAGAGGGGGGAAATGAGATGTGGGAAACGAGACGCAGAGAAAGAGGCACGGAAGTAGAGGCAGGGAAAGAGAGGCAGGGTATCAGAGGTGGGGAATCAGAGGCGGGGAATCAGAGGCGGGGAATCAGTGGCAGGGTATCAGAGGGGGAGAATCAGAGGCGGGGAATCAGAGGCGGGGAATCAGAGGCGGGGAATCAGAGGCAGGGAATCAGATGAAGGGAATCTGATGCAGGGAATCTGAGGCAGGGAATCTGAGGCAGGGAATCTGAGGCGGGTTATCAGGGGTGGGAAATGAGATGTGGGAAAAGAGATGCAGAGAAAGAGGCACGGAAATAGAGGCAGGGTATCAGAGGCAGGGAATCAGAGGCGGGGAATCAGAGGCAAGGAATCAGAGGCAGAGAATCAGAGGCAGGTTATCAGAGACAGGTTATCAGAGACAGGTTATCAGAGGCAGGGAATCAGAGGTGGGGAATCAGAGGCAGGGAATCAGAGGCAGGGAATCAGAGGCAGAGAATCAGAGGCGGTTATCGGAGACAGGTTATCAGAGGCAGGGAATCAGAGGCGGGGAATCAGAGGTGGGGAATCAGTGGCGGGGAATCAGAGGCGGGGAATCAGAGGCGGGGAATCAGAGGTGGGGAATCAGAGGTGGGGAATCAGGGGCGTGGAATCAGAGACATGGAAAGAGAGGCGTGGAATCAGAAGTGCAGAATCAAAGCCGATGAATCTGAGCCGGGAATTCAGAAGCAGAGCAACAGAGGCGGTGAAACATGGGTGCGGAATCGGAGGCGGGGAGTCAGAGGTGGGGAATCAGAGGCAGGGAATCAGAGCCAGGGAATCAGAGGCAGGGAATCTGACGCAGGGAATCAGAGGCAGGTTATCAGAGGCAGGGAATCAGAGGCAGGGAATCAGAGGCGGGGATCAGAGGCAGGGAATCAGATGAAGGGAATCTGATGCAGGGAATCTGAGGCAGGGATTCTGAGGCGGGTTATCAGAGGGGGGAAATGAGATGTGGGAAACGAGACGCAGAGAAAGAGGCACGGAAGTAGAGGCAGGGAAAGAGAGGCAGGGTATCAGAGGGGGAGAATCAGAGGCGGGGAATCAGAGGCGGGGAATCAGAGGTGGGGAAAGAGATGTGGGGAAACGTAGGCCGGAAAAGTTACGCGGAAAGGGAGGCGGTGAATCAGAGGCAGAGAATCAGAGGCGGGGAATCTGAGGCGTGGAATCAGAGGAGGGGAAAGAGATGTGGGGAAACAGGCGGGTAAACAGAGGCGGGTAAACATAGGCGGGGAATCAGAGGCAGGGAATCAGAGGCGGGGAATCAGAGGCAGGGAATCAGATGAAGGGAATCTGATGCAGGGAATCTGAGGCAGGGAATCTGAGGCAGGGAATCTGAGGCGGGTTATCAGGGGGGGGAAATGAGATGTGGGAAAAGAGATGCAGAGAAAGAGGCACGGAAATAGAGGCAGGGTATCAGAGGCGGGGAATCAGAGGCGGGGAATCAGAGGCAAGGAATCAGAGGCAGAGAATCAGAGGCAGGTTATCAGAGACAGGTTATCAGAGGCAGGGAATCAGAGGCGGGGAATCAGAGGTGGGGAATCAGAGGCAGAGCAACAGAGGCGGTGAAACGTGGGTGCAGAATCGGAGGCGGGGAATCAGAGGTGAGGAATCAGAGGCGGGGAATCAGAGGCGGGGAATCAGAGGTGGGGAATCAGAGGTGGGGAATCAGAGGCGGGGAATCAGAGGCGGGGAATCAGAGGTGGGGAATCAGAGGTGGGGAATCAGAGGTGGGGAATCAGAGGCGGGGAATCAGAGACATGGAAAGAGAGGCGTGGAATCAGAGGCGGGGAATCAGAGGCGGGGAATCAGAGGCGGGGAATCAGAGGTGGGGAATCAGAGGCAGGGAATCAGAGGCAGAGAATCAGAGGCAGGTTATCGGAGACAGGTTATCAGAGGCAGGGAATCAGAGGCGGGGAATCAGAGGTGGGGAATCAGAGGCGGGGTATCAGAGGCGGGGAATCAGAGGCGGGGAATCAGAGGTGGGGAATCAGAGGTGGGGAATCAGAGGCGGGGAATCAGAGACATGGAAAGAGAGGCGTGGAATCAGATGTGCAGAATCAAAGCCGATGAATCTGAGCCGGGAAATCGGAAGCAGAGCAACAGCGGCGGTGAAACATGGGTGCGGAATCGGAGGCGGGGAATCAGAGGTGGGGATTCAGAGGCAGGGAATCAGAGGCAGGGAATCAGAGGCAGGGAATCTGAGGCAGGGAATCAGAGGCAGGTTATCAGAGGCAGGGAGTCAGAGGCAGGGAATCAGAGGCAGGGAATCAGAGGCAGGGAATTAGATGAAGGGAATCTGATGCAGGGAATCTGAGGCAGGGAATCTGAGGCGGGTTATCAGGGGGGGGAATGAGATGTGGGAAATGAGATGCAGAGAAAGAGGCACGGAAATAGAGGCAGGGTATCGGAGGCTTGGAATCAGAGGCGGGGAATCAGAGGCAAGGAATCAGAGGCAGAGAATCAGAGGCAGGTTATCAGAGACAGGTTATCAGAGGCAGGGAATCAGAGGCGGGGAATCAGAGGTGGGGAATCAGAGGGAGAGCAACAGAGGCGGTGAAACGTGGGTGCAGAATCGGAGGCGGGGAATCAGAGGTGGGGAATGAGAGGCAGGGAATCAGAGGCAGGGAATCAGAGGCGGGGAATCTGAGGCGGGGAATCAGATGCAGGGAATCAAAGTTGGGGAATCAGAGGCGAGGAATCAGAGTTGGGGAATCAGAGGCGGGGAATCAGAGATGGGGAATCAGAGGTGGGGAATCAGAGATGGGGAAACAGAGTTGTGGAATCAGAGGCCGGGAATCAGAGGCCGGGAATCAGAGATGGGGAATTTGATGCGGGGAATCTGAGGCGGGGAATCAGAGGTGGGGAATCAGAGGTGAAGAATCAGAGATGGGGAAACAGAGGTGGGGAATCAGAGGAGGGGAATAAGAGGCAAGGAATCAGAGGCGGGATATCAGAGGCTGGAAATCAGTAGCGGGGAATCAGAGGCGGGGAATCAAAGGCGGGGAATCAGAGTTGGGGAATCAGAGGTGGGGAATCAGAGATGGGGAATCAGAGGCGGGGAATCAGATATGGGGAATCAGAGATGGGGAATGAGAGGTGGGGGATGAGAGGCGGGGAATCAGAATAGGGGAATCAGAGATGGGGAATCAGAGATGGGGAATCAGAGGCAGTGAATCAGGGATGGGGAATCAGAGGCGGGGAATCAGAGGCGGGGAATCAGAGGCAAGGAATCAGAGGAAGAGAATCAGAGGCAGGTTATCAGAGACAGGTTATCAGAGGCAGGGAACCAGAGGCGGGGAATCAGAGGTGGGGAATCAGAGGCAGAGCAACAGAGGCGGTGAAACGTGGGTGCAGAATCGGAGGCGGGGAATCAGAGGTGGGGAAGCAGAGGCAGGGAATCAGAGGCAGGGAATCAGAGGCAGAGAATCAGAGGCAGGTTATCGGAGACAGGTTATCAGAGGCAGTGAATCAGAGGCGGGGAATCAGAGGTGGGGAATCAGAGGCGGGGAATCAGAGGCGGGAAATCAGAGGTGGGGAATCAGAGATGGGGAAACAGAGTTGTGGAATCAGAGGCCGGGAATCAGAGGCCGGGAATCAGAGTTGGGGAATTTGATGCGGGGAATCTGAGGCAGGGAATCAGATGCAGGGAAGCAAAGTTGGGGAATCAGAGGCGAGGAATCAGAGTTGGGGAATCAGAGGCGGGGAATCAGAGATGGGGAATCAGACGTGGGGAATCAGAGATGGGGAAACAGAGTTGTGGAATCAGAGCCCGGGAATCAGAGGCCGGGAATCAGAGTTGGGGAATTTGATGCGGGGAATCTGAGGCGGGGAATCAGATGCAGGGAATCAAAGTTGGGGAATCAGAGGCGAGGAATCAGAGGTGGGGAATCAGTGGTGAAGAATCAGAGATGGGGAAACAGAGGTGGGGAATCAGAGGCGGGGAATCAGAGGCGGGGAATCTGAGACACAGAAATAGAGGCGTGGAATCAGAGGTGCGGAATCAGAGCCGGCGAATCTGAGCCGGGAAATCAGAAGCAGAGCAACAGAGGCGTAGATACATGGGTGCGGAATCGGAGGTGGGGAATCAGAGGTGGGGAATCAGAGGCAGGGAATCAGAGGCAGGGAATCAGAGGCAGAGAATCAGAGGGAGGTAATCAGAGGCAGGTTATCAGAGGCAGGAAATCAGAGGCAGGGAATCTGAGGCGGGGAATCTGAGGTGGGGAATCAGAGGCGGGGAAACAGGGGGGTAAACAGACGCGGGTAAACATAGGTGCATAAATAGAGGCGGCGAAAGAGATGGGCGAAACATATTGGTTGGAACTTGTGTGTTGAAAATGAGGTACACAAAACAGATCAAACAGAGTTGTTGAAATTGAGGGAGGGAAAGAGAGGCGCGGAAAGAGTGGAGGGGAAAGAGCGCAGGCGAAAGAGAGGCGTAGAGACAGAGGCGGGGAATCAGAGGCGGGGAATCAGAGGCGGGGAATCAGAGGCGGGGAATCAGTGGCAGGGTATCAGAGGGGGAGAATCAGAGGCGGGGAACCAGAGGCGGGGAATCAGAGGCGGGGAATCAGAGGCTGGGAATCAGAGGCGGGGAATCAGTGGCAGGGTATCAGAGGGGGAGAATCAGAGGCGGGGAATCAGAGACTTGGAATCAGAGGTGGGGAAAGAGGTGTGGGGAAACAGACGGGTAAACAGAGGCGGGTAAACATAGGTGGGAAATCAGAGGCAGGGAATCAGAGGCGGGGATCAGAGGCAGGGAATCAGATGAAGGGAATCTGATGCAGGGAATCTGAGGCAGGGAATCTGAGGCGGGTTATCAGAGGGGGGAAATGAGATGTGGGAAACGAGACGCAGAGAAAGAGGCACGGAAGTAGAGGCAGGGAAAGAGAGGCAGGGAATCAAAGGTGGGGAATCAGAGGCGGGCAATCAGAGGCGGGGAATCAGAGGCGGGGAATCAGAGGCGGGGAATCAGAGGCGGGCAATCAGCGGCGGGGAATAAGAGGCGTGGAAACAGAGGTGGGGAAAGAGATGTGGGGAAACGTAGGCCGGGAAAGTTGCGCGGAAAGGGAGGCGGTGAATCAGAGGCGGAGAATCAGAGGCGGGGAATCAGAGGCGTGGAATCAGAGGAGGGGAAAGAGATGTAGGGAAACAGGCGGGTAAACAGAGGCGGGTAAACATAGGCGCGGAATCAGAGGCAGGGAATCAGAGGCGGGGAATCAGAGGCAGGGAATCAGATGAAGGGAATCTGATGCAGGGAATCTGTGTCAGGGAATCTGAGGCAGGGAATCGGAGGCAGGGAATCTGAGGCGGGTTATCAGAGGGGGGAAATGAGATGTGGGAAACGAGACGCAGAGAAAGAGGCACGGAAGTAGAGGCAGGGAAAGAGAGGCAGGGTATCAGAGGTGGGGAATCAGAGGCGGGGAATCAGAGGTGGGGAATCAGAGACACGGAAAGGGAGGCGTGGAATCAGAGGTGCGGAATCAGAGCCGGCGAATCTGAGCCTGGAAATCAGAAGCAGAGCAACAGAGGCGGTGAAACATGGGTGCGGAATCAGAGGCGGGGAATCAGAGGTGGGGAATCAGAGGCAGGGAATCAGAGGCAGGGAATCAGAGGCAGTGAATCAGAGGCAGGGAATCAGAGGCAGGTTATCAGAGGCAGGGAATCAGAGGCATGGAATCTGAGGCGGGGAATCTGAGGTGGGGAATCAGAGGCGGGGAAACAGGCGGGTAAACTGAAGCAGGTAAACATAGGTGCATAAATAGAGGCGGGGAGAGAGATGTGCGAAACATAGTGGTTGGAACTTGTGTGTTGAAAATGAGGTACATAGAACAGATCAAACAGAGTTGTTGAAATTGAGGGAGGGAAAGAGAGGCGCGGAAAGAGTGTAGGGGAAAGAGCGCATGCGAAAGAGAGGCATAGAGACAGAGGCGGGGAATCAGAGGCGGGGAATCAGAGATGTGGAATCAGAGGCGGGGAAAGAGATGTGGGTAAACGGAGGCCGGGAAAGTTGCGCGGAAAGGGAGGCGGGGATTCAGAGGGGGGGAATCAGAGGCGGGGAATCAGTGGCGGGGAATCAGAGGTGATGAATCAGAGATGGGGAATCAGAGGCGGGGAATCAGAAGTGGTGAATCAGAAATGGGGAATCAAAGGTGGGGAATCAGAGGTGGTGAATCAGTGGCAGGGAATTAGAGGCGGGGAATCAGAGGCAGGGAATCAGAGGCGGGGAATCAGAGGCTGGGAATCAGATGCGGGGAATCAGAGTTGGGCAATAAGAGATGGGGAATCAGAGGTGGGGAATCTGAGGCGGGGAATCTGAGGTGGGGAATCAGAGGTGGGGAAAGAGGAGGGTAAACAGATGCGGGTAAACATAGGTGCATAAATAGAGGCGGCGAAAGAGATGGGCGAAACATATTGGTTGGAACTTGTGTGTTGAAAATGAGGTACACAAAACAGATCAAACAGAGTTGTTGAAATTGAGGGAGGGAAAGAGAGGCGCGGAAAGAGTGGAGGGGAAAGAGCGCAGGCGAAAGAGAGGCGTAGAGACAGAGGTGGGGAATCAGAGGCGGGGAATCAGAGGCGGGGAATCAGAGGCGGGGAATCAGTGGCAGGGTATCAGAGGTGGAGAATCAGAGGCGGGGAACCAGAGGCGGGGAATCAGAGGCGGGGAATCAGAGGCTGGGAATCAGTGGCGGGGAATCAGTGGCAGGGTATCAGAGGGGGAGAATCAGAGGCGGGGATTCAGAGACTTGGAATCAGAGGTGGGGAAAGAGATGTGGGGAAACAGGCGGGTAAACAGAGGCGGGTAAACATAGGCGGGAAATCAGAGGCAGGGAATCAGAGGCGGGGATCAGAGGCAGGGAATCAGATGAAGGGAATCTGATGCAGGGAATCTGAGGCAGGGAATCTGAGGCGGGTTATCAGAGGGGGGAAATGAGATGTGGGAAACGAGACGCAGAGAAAGAGGCACGGAAGTAGAGGCAGGGAAAGAGAGGCAGGGTATCAGAGGTGGGGAATCAGAGGCTGGGAATCAGAGGCGGGGAATCAGTGGCAGGGTATCAGAGGGGGAGAATCAGAGGCGGGGAATCAGAGGCGGGGAATCAGAGGCGGGGAATCAGAGGCAGGGAATCAGATGAAGGGAATCTGATGCAGGGAATCTGAGGCAGGGAATCTGAGGCAGGGAATCTGAGGCGGGTTATCAGAGGGGGGAAATGAGATGTGGGAAACGAGACGCAGAGAAAGAGGCACGGAAATAGAGGCAGGGAAAGAGAGGCAGTGTATCAGAGGTGGGGAATCAGAGGCTGGGAATCAGAGGCGGGGAATCAGTGGCAGGGTATCAGAGGGGGAGAATCAGAGGCGGGGAATCAGAGGCGGGGAATCAGAGGCGGGGAATCAGAGGCAGGGAATCAGATGAAGGGAATCTGATGCAGGGAATCTGAGGCAGGGAATCTGAGGCAGGGAATCTGAGGCGGGTTATCAGGGGTGGGAAATGAGATGTGGGAAAAGAGATGCAGAGAAAGAGGCACGGAAATAGAGGCAGGGTATCAGAGGCAGGGAATCAGAGGCGGGGAATCAGAGGCAAGGAATCAGAGGCAGAGAATCAGAGGCAGGTTATCAGAGACAGGTTATCAGAGACAGGTTATCAGAGGCCGGGAATCAGAGGTGGGGAATCAGAGGCAGGGAATCAGAGGCAGGGAATCAGAGGCAGAGAATCAGAGGCAGGTTATCGGAGACAGGTTATCAGAGGCAGGGAATCAGAGGCGGGGAATCAGAGGTGGGGAATCAGAGGCGGGGAATCAGAGGCGGGGAATCAGAGGCGGGGAATCAGAGGTGGGTAATCAGAGGTGGGGAATCAGGGGCGTGGAATCAGAGACATGGAAAGAGAGGCGTGGAATCAGAAGTGCAGAATCAAAGCCGATGAATCTGAGCCGGGAAATCAGAAGCAGAGCAACAGAGGCGGTGAAACATGGGTGCGGAATCGGAGGCGGGGAATCAGAGGTGGGGAATCTGAGGCAGGGAATCAGAGGCAGGTTATCAGAGGCAGGGAATCAGAGGCAGGGAATCAGAAGCGGGGATCAGAGGCAGTGAATCAGATGAAGGGAATCTGATGCAGGGAATCTGAGGCAGGGATTCTGAGGCGGGTTATCAGAGGGGGGAAATGAGATGTGGGAAACGAGACGCAGAGAAAGAGGCACGGAAGTAGAGGCAGGGAAAGAGAGGCAGGGTATCAGAGGGGGAGAATCAGAGGCGGGGAATCAGAGGCGGGGAATCAGAGGCGGGGAATCAAAGGTGGGGAATCAGAGGCGGGCAATCAGAGGTGGGGAATCAGAGGCGGGGAATCAGAGGCGGGGAATCAGAGGCGGGCAATCAGAGGCGGGGAATCAGAGGCGTGGAATCAGAGGTGGGGAAAGAGATGTGGGGAAACGTAGGCCGGGAAAGTTGCGCGGAAAGGGAGGCGGTGAATCAGAGGCAGAGAATCAGAGGCGGGGAATCAGAGGCGTGGAATCAGAGGAGGGGAAAGAGATGTGGGGAAACAGGCGGGTAAACAGAGGCGGGTAAACATAGGCGGGGAATCAGAGGCAGGGAATCAGAGGCGGGGAATCAGAGGCAGGGAATCAGATGAAGGGAATCTGATGCAGGGAATCTGAGGCAGGGAATCTGAGGCAGGGAATCTAAGGCGGGTTATCAGGGGGGGGAAATGAGATGTGGGAAAAGAGATGCAGAGAAAGAGGCACGGAAATAGAGGCAGGGTATCAGAGGCGGGGAATCAGAGGCGGGGAATCAGAGGCAAGGAATCAGAGGCAGAGAATCAGAGGCAGGTTATCAGAGACAGGTTATCAGAGGCAGGGAATCAGAGGTGAGGAATCAGAGGCGGGGAATCAGAGGCGGGGTATCAGAGGTGGGGAATCAGAGGTGGGGAATCAGAGGCGGGGAATCAGAGGTGGGGAATCAGAGGCGGGGAATCAGAGGTGGGGAATCAGAGGTGGGGAATCAGAGGCGGGGAATCAGAGACATGGAAAGAGAGGCGTGGAATCAGAGGTGGGGAATCAGAGGTGGGGAATCAGAGGCGGGGAATCAGAGGCGGGGAATCAGAGGCGGGGAATCAGAGGTGGGGAATCAGAGGCAGGGAATCAGAGGCAGAGAATCAGAGGCAGGTTATCGGAGACAGGTTATCAGAGGCAGGGAATCAGAGGCGGGGAATCAGAGGCGGGGAATCAGAGGTGGGGAATCAGAGGTGGGGAATCAGAGGCGGGGAATCAGAGACATGGAAAGAGAGGCGTGGAATCAGATGTGCAGAATCAAAGCCGATGAATCTGAACCGGGAAATCGGAAGCAGAGCAACAGAGGCGGTGAAACATGGGTGCGGAATCGGAGGCGGGGAATCAGAGGTGGGGAATCAGAGGCAGGGAATCAGAGGCAGGGAATCAGAGGCAGGGAGTCAGAGGCAGGGAATCAGAGGCGGGGAATCAGAGGCAGGGAATTAGATGAAGGGAATCTGATGCAGGGAATCTGAGGCAGGGAATCTGAGGCGGGTTATCAGGGGGGGGAATGAGATGTGGGAAATGAGATGAAGAGAAAGAGGCACGGAAATAGAGGCAGGGTATCGGAGGCTTGGAATCAGAGGCGGGGAATCAGAGGCAAGGAATCAGAGGCAGAGAATCAGAGGCAGGTTATCAGAGACAGGTTATCAGAGGCATTGAATCAGAGGCGGGGAATCAGAGGTGGGGAATCAGAGAGAGAGCAACAGAGGCGGTGAAACGTGGGTGCAGAATCGGAGGCGGGGAATCAGAGGTGGGGAATCAGAGGCAGGGAATCAGAGGCAGGGAATCAGAGGCAGAGAATCAGAGGCAGGTTATCGGAGACAGGTTATCAGAGGCAGGGAATCAGAGGCGGGGAATCAGAGGTGGGGAATCAGAGGCGGGGAATCAGAGGCGGGAAATCAGAGGCGGGGAATCAGAGGTGGGGAATCAGAGGTGGGGAATCAGAGATGGGGAAACAGAGTTGTGGAATCAGAGGCCGGGAATCAGAGGCCGGGAATCAGAGTTGGGGAATTTGATGCGGGGAATCTGAGGCGGGGAATCAGATGCAGGGAATCAAAGTTGGGGAATCAGAGGCGAGGAATCAGAGTTGGGGAATCAGAGGCGGGGAATCAGAGATGGGGAATCAGAGGTGGGGAATCAGAGATGGGGAAACAGAGTTGTGGAATCAGAGGCCGGGAATCAGAGGCCGGGAATCAGAGTTGGGGAATTTGATGCGGGGAATCTGAGGCGGGGAATCAGATGCAGGGAATCAAAGTTGGGGAATCAGAGGCGAGGAATCAGAGGTGGGGAATCAGAGGTGAAGAATCAGAGATGGGGAAACAGAGGTGTGGAATCAGAGGAGGGGAATAAGAGGCAAGGAATCAGAGGCGGGATATCAGAGGCTGGAAATCAGTAGCGGGGAATCAGAGGCGGGGAGTCAGAGGCGGGGAATCAGAGTTGGGGAATCAGAGGTGGGGAATCAGAGATGGGGAATCAGAGGCGGGGAATCAGATATGGGGAATCAGAGATGGGGAATGAGAGGTGGGTGATGAGAGGCGGGGAATCAGAGATGGGGAATCAGAGATGGGGAATCAGAGATGGGGAATCAGAGGCAGTGAATCAGGGATGGGGAATCAGAGGCGGGGAATCAGAGGCGTAGAATCAGAGGCAAGGAATCAGAGGCAGAGAATCAGAGGCAGGTTATCAGAGACAGGTTATCAGAGGCAGGGAACCAGAGGCGGGGAATCAGAGGTGGGGAATCAGAGGCAGAGCAACAGAGGCGGTGAAACGTGGGTGCAGAATCGGAGGCGGGGAATCAGAGGTGGGGAAGCAGAGGCAGGGAATCAGAGGCAGGGAATCAGAGGCAGAGAATCAGAGGCAGGTTATCGGAGACAGGTTATCAGAGGCAGTGAATCAGAGGCGGGGAATCAGAGGTGGGGAATCAGAGGCGGGGAATCAGAGGCGGGAAATCAGAGGCGGGGAATCAGAGGTGGGGAATCAGAGGTGGGGAATCAGAGATGGGGAAACAGAGTTGTGGAATCAGAGGCCGGGAATCAGAGGCCGGGAATCAGAGTTGGGGAATTTGATGCGGGGAATCTGAGGCGGGGAATCAGATGCAGGGAATCAAAGTTGGGGAATCAGAGGCGAGGAATCAGAGTTGGGGAATCAGAGGCGGGGAATCAGAGATGGGGAATCAGACGTGGGGAATCAGAGATGGGGAAACAGAGTTGTGGAATCAGAGCCCGGGAATCAGAGGCCGGGAATCAGAGTTGGGGAATTTGATGCGGGGAATCTGAGGCGGGGAATCAGATGCAGGGAACCAAAGTTGGGGAATCAGAGGCGAGGAATCAGAGGTGGGGAAGCAGAGGTGAAGAATCAGAGATGGGGAAACAGAGGTGGGGAATCAGAGGCGGGGAATCAGAGGCGGGGAATCTGAGACACAGAAATAGAGGCGTGGAATCAGAGGTGCGGAATCAGAGCCGGCGAATCTGAGCCGGGAAATCAGAAGCAGACCAACAGAGGCGTAGATACATGGGTGCGGAATCGGAGGTGGGGAATCAGAGGTGGGGAATCAGAGGCAGGGAATCAGAGGCAGGGAATCAGAGGCAGAGAATCAGAGGGAGGTAATCAGAGGCAGGTTATCAGAGGCAGGAAATCAGAGGCAGGGAATCTGAGGCGGGGAATCTGAGGTGGGGAATCAGAGGCGGGCAATCAGAGGCGGGGAATCAGAGGCGGGGAATCAGAGGCGGGGAATCAGAGGCGGGCAATCAGAGGCGGGGAATCAGAGGCGTGGAATCAGAGGTGGGGAAAGAGATGTGGGGAAACGTAGGCCGGGAAAGTTGCGCGGAAAGGGAGGCGGTGAATCAGAGGCAGAGAATCAGAGGCGGGGAATCAGAGGCGTGGAATCAGAGGAGGGGAAAGAGATGTGGGGAAACAGGCGGGTAAACAGAGGCGGGTAAACATAGGCGGGGAATCAGAGGCAGGGAATCAGAGGCGGGGAATCAGAGGCAGGGAATCAGATGAAGGGAATCTGATGCAGGGAATCTGAGGCAGGGAATCTGAGGCAGGGAATCTGAGGCGGGTTATCAGGGGGGGGAAATGAGATGTGGGAAAAGAGATGCAGAGAAAGAGGCACGGAAATAGAGGCAGGGTATCAGAGGCGGGGAATCAGAGGCGGGGAATCAGAGGCAAGGAATCAGAGGCAGAGAATCAGAGGCAGGTTATCAGAGACAGGTTATCAGAGGCAGGGAATCAGAGGCGGGGAATCAGAGGTGGGGAATCAGAGGCAGAGCAACAGAGGCGGTGAAACGTGGGTGCAGAATTGGAGGCGGGGAATCAGAGGTGAGGAATCAGAGGCGGGGAATCAGAGGCGGGGTATCAGAGGTGGGGAATCAGAGGTGGGGAATCAGAGGCGGGGAATCAGAGGCGGGGAATCAGAGGCGGGGAATCAGAGGTGGGGAATCAGAGGTGGGGAATCAGAGGCGGGGAATCAGAGACATGGAAAGAGAGGCGTGGAATCAGAGGTGGGGAATCAGAGGTGGGGAATCAGAGGCGGGGAATCAGAGGCGGGGAATCAGAGGCGGGGAATCAGAGGTGGGGAATCAGAGGCAGGGAATCAGAGGCAGAGAATCAGAGGCAGGTTATCGGAGACAGGTTATCAGAGGCAGGGAATCAGAGGCGGGGAATCAGTGGCAGGGTATCAGAGGGGGAGAATCAGAGGCGGGGATTCAGAGACTTGGAATCAGAGGTGGGGAAAGAGATGTGGGGAAACAGGCGGGTAAACAGAGGCGGGTAAACATAGGCGGGAAATCAGAGGCAGGGAATCAGAGGCGGGGATCAGAGGCAGGGAATCAGATGAAGGGAATCTGATGCAGGGAATCTGAGGCAGGGAATCTGAGGCGGGTTATCAGAGGGGGGAAATGAGATGTGGGAAACGAGACGCAGAGAAAGAGGCACGGAAGTAGAGGCAGGGAAAGAGAGGCAGGGTATCAGAGGTGGGGAATCAGAGGCTGGGAATCAGAGGCGGGGAATCAGTGGCAGGGTATCAGAGGGGGAGAATCAGAGGCGGGGAATCAGAGGCGGGGAATCAGAGGCGGGGAATCAGAGGCAGGGAATCAGATGAAGGGAATCTGATGCAGGGAATCTGAGGCAGGGAATCTGAGGCAGGGAATCTGAGGCGGGTTATCAGAGGGGGGAAATGAGATGTGGGAAACGAGACGCAGAGAAAGAGGCACGGAAATAGAGGCAGGGAAAGAGAGGCAGTGTATCAGAGGTGGGGAATCAGAGGCTGGGAATCAGAGGCGGGGAATCAGTGGCAGGGTATCAGAGGGGGAGAATCAGAGGCGGGGAATCAGAGGCGGGGAATCAGAGGCGGGGAATCAGAGGCAGGGAATCAGATGAAGGGAATCTGATGCAGGGAATCTGAGGCAGGGAATCTGAGGCAGGGAATCTGAGGCGGGTTATCAGGGGTGGGAAATGAGATGTGGGAAAAGAGATGCAGAGAAAGAGGCACGGAAATAGAGGCAGGGTATCAGAGGCAGGGAATCAGAGGCGGGGAATCAGAGGCAAGGAATCAGAGGCAGAGAATCAGAGGCAGGTTATCAGAGACAGGTTATCAGAGACAGGTTATCAGAGGCCGGGAATCAGAGGTGGGGAATCAGAGGCAGGGAATCAGAGGCAGGGAATCAGAGGCAGAGAATCAGAGGCAGGTTATCGGAGACAGGTTATCAGAGGCAGGGAATCAGAGGCGGGGAATCAGAGGTGGGGAATCAGAGGCGGGGAATCAGAGGCGGGGAATCAGAGGCGGGGAATCAGAGGTGGGTAATCAGAGGTGGGGAATCAGGGGCGTGGAATCAGAGACATGGAAAGAGAGGCGTGGAATCAGAAGTGCAGAATCAAAGCCGATGAATCTGAGCCGGGAAATCAGAAGCAGAGCAACAGAGGCGGTGAAACATGGGTGCGGAATCGGAGGCGGGGAATCAGAGGTGGGGAATCTGAGGCAGGGAATCAGAGGCAGGTTATCAGAGGCAGGGAATCAGAGGCAGGGAATCAGAAGCGGGGATCAGAGGCAGTGAATCAGATGAAGGGAATCTGATGCAGGGAATCTGAGGCAGGGATTCTGAGGCGGGTTATCAGAGGGGGGAAATGAGATGTGGGAAACGAGACGCAGAGAAAGAGGCACGGAAGTAGAGGCAGGGAAAGAGAGGCAGGGTATCAGAGGGGGAGAATCAGAGGCGGGGAATCAGAGGCGGGGAATCAGAGGCGGGGAATCAAAGGTGGGGAATCAGAGGCGGGCAATCAGAGGTGGGGAATCAGAGGCGGGGAATCAGAGGCGGGGAATCAGAGGCGGGCAATCAGAGGCGGGGAATCAGAGGCGTGGAATCAGAGGTGGGGAAAGAGATGTGGGGAAACGTAGGCCGGGAAAGTTGCGCGGAAAGGGAGGCGGTGAATCAGAGGCAGAGAATCAGAGGCGGGGAATCAGAGGCGTGGAATCAGAGGAGGGGAAAGAGATGTGGGGAAACAGGCGGGTAAACAGAGGCGGGTAAACATAGGCGGGGAATCAGAGGCAGGGAATCAGAGGCGGGGAATCAGAGGCAGGGAATCAGATGAAGGGAATCTGATGCAGGGAATCTGAGGCAGGGAATCTGAGGCAGGGAATCTAAGGCGGGTTATCAGGGGGGGGAAATGAGATGTGGGAAAAGAGATGCAGAGAAAGAGGCACGGAAATAGAGGCAGGGTATCAGAGGCGGGGAATCAGAGGCGGGGAATCAGAGGCAAGGAATCAGAGGCAGAGAATCAGAGGCAGGTTATCAGAGACAGGTTATCAGAGGCAGGGAATCAGAGGTGAGGAATCAGAGGCGGGGAATCAGAGGCGGGGTATCAGAGGTGGGGAATCAGAGGTGGGGAATCAGAGGCGGGGAATCAGAGGTGGGGAATCAGAGGCGGGGAATCAGAGGTGGGGAATCAGAGGTGGGGAATCAGAGGCGGGGAATCAGAGACATGGAAAGAGAGGCGTGGAATCAGAGGTGGGGAATCAGAGGTGGGGAATCAGAGGCGGGGAATCAGAGGCGGGGAATCAGAGGCGGGGAATCAGAGGTGGGGAATCAGAGGCAGGGAATCAGAGGCAGAGAATCAGAGGCAGGTTATCGGAGACAGGTTATCAGAGGCAGGGAATCAGAGGCGGGGAATCAGAGGCGGGGAATCAGAGGTGGGGAATCAGAGGTGGGGAATCAGAGGCGGGGAATCAGAGACATGGAAAGAGAGGCGTGGAATCAGATGTGCAGAATCAAAGCCGATGAATCTGAACCGGGAAATCGGAAGCAGAGCAACAGAGGCGGTGAAACATGGGTGCGGAATCGGAGGCGGGGAATCAGAGGTGGGGAATCAGAGGCAGGGAATCAGAGGCAGGGAATCAGAGGCAGGGAGTCAGAGGCAGGGAATCAGAGGCGGGGAATCAGAGGCAGGGAATTAGATGAAGGGAATCTGATGCAGGGAATCTGAGGCAGGGAATCTGAGGCGGGTTATCAGGGGGGGGAATGAGATGTGGGAAATGAGATGAAGAGAAAGAGGCACGGAAATAGAGGCAGGGTATCGGAGGCTTGGAATCAGAGGCGGGGAATCAGAGGCAAGGAATCAGAGGCAGAGAATCAGAGGCAGGTTATCAGAGACAGGTTATCAGAGGCATTGAATCAGAGGCGGGGAATCAGAGGTGGGGAATCAGAGAGAGAGCAACAGAGGCGGTGAAACGTGGGTGCAGAATCGGAGGCGGGGAATCAGAGGTGGGGAATCAGAGGCAGGGAATCAGAGGCAGGGAATCAGAGGCAGAGAATCAGAGGCAGGTTATCGGAGACAGGTTATCAGAGGCAGGGAATCAGAGGCGGGGAATCAGAGGTGGGGAATCAGAGGCGGGGAATCAGAGGCGGGAAATCAGAGGCGGGGAATCAGAGGTGGGGAATCAGAGGTGGGGAATCAGAGATGGGGAAACAGAGTTGTGGAATCAGAGGCCGGGAATCAGAGGCCGGGAATCAGAGTTGGGGAATTTGATGCGGGGAATCTGAGGCGGGGAATCAGATGCAGGGAATCAAAGTTGGGGAATCAGAGGCGAGGAATCAGAGTTGGGGAATCAGAGGCGGGGAATCAGAGATGGGGAATCAGAGGTGGGGAATCAGAGATGGGGAAACAGAGTTGTGGAATCAGAGGCCGGGAATCAGAGGCCGGGAATCAGAGTTGGGGAATTTGATGCGGGGAATCTGAGGCGGGGAATCAGATGCAGGGAATCAAAGTTGGGGAATCAGAGGCGAGGAATCAGAGGTGGGGAATCAGAGGTGAAGAATCAGAGATGGGGAAACAGAGGTGTGGAATCAGAGGAGGGGAATAAGAGGCAAGGAATCAGAGGCGGGATATCAGAGGCTGGAAATCAGTAGCGGGGAATCAGAGGCGGGGAGTCAGAGGCGGGGAATCAGAGTTGGGGAATCAGAGGTGGGGAATCAGAGATGGGGAATCAGAGGCGGGGAATCAGATATGGGGAATCAGAGATGGGGAATGAGAGGTGGGTGATGAGAGGCGGGGAATCAGAGATGGGGAATCAGAGATGGGGAATCAGAGATGGGGAATCAGAGGCAGTGAATCAGGGATGGGGAATCAGAGGCGGGGAATCAGAGGCGTAGAATCAGAGGCAAGGAATCAGAGGCAGAGAATCAGAGGCAGGTTATCAGAGACAGGTTATCAGAGGCAGGGAACCAGAGGCGGGGAATCAGAGGTGGGGAATCAGAGGCAGAGCAACAGAGGCGGTGAAACGTGGGTGCAGAATCGGAGGCGGGGAATCAGAGGTGGGGAAGCAGAGGCAGGGAATCAGAGGCAGGGAATCAGAGGCAGAGAATCAGAGGCAGGTTATCGGAGACAGGTTATCAGAGGCAGTGAATCAGAGGCGGGGAATCAGAGGTGGGGAATCAGAGGCGGGGAATCAGAGGCGGGAAATCAGAGGCGGGGAATCAGAGGTGGGGAATCAGAGGTGGGGAATCAGAGATGGGGAAACAGAGTTGTGGAATCAGAGGCCGGGAATCAGAGGCCGGGAATCAGAGTTGGGGAATTTGATGCGGGGAATCTGAGGCGGGGAATCAGATGCAGGGAATCAAAGTTGGGGAATCAGAGGCGAGGAATCAGAGTTGGGGAATCAGAGGCGGGGAATCAGAGATGGGGAATCAGACGTGGGGAATCAGAGATGGGGAAACAGAGTTGTGGAATCAGAGCCCGGGAATCAGAGGCCGGGAATCAGAGTTGGGGAATTTGATGCGGGGAATCTGAGGCGGGGAATCAGATGCAGGGAACCAAAGTTGGGGAATCAGAGGCGAGGAATCAGAGGTGGGGAAGCAGAGGTGA